>NC_083104.1:18135147-18450000 GCF_949774975.1 Lagenorhynchus albirostris | reverse complement strand
AGGGTCTTGCCTGAAGCCCCAGCACTGCCGGTGCACAGCGAGACGCCAAGAGAGGAAATCAATGGTGCTTAGAAAAAACCAGAAGCCTGTCTCTCACTTTTGTTCCTTATCAGGGAGGATGGAGTTCAAGCGCGTACCTTAAGGGTCTAGTAAATGCAAAACTGGCCCCATACTAGATGTTACAAGAAAATAAAGGTGAAAAAGACAGGGAGGCCATAATGAGATTCAGCAGGATAAATACCCCAAAAGGTACGAAGTGTATCAGAATTTTGTTCAAAGGGGAAAATACATCCAGTTGGTGTGATGAAAAATATGCTTAAGGGGGAGGAGGTTTCAAGTGAAATGTAGGGAATAAACAGGATTTTCAAGCTTTTGAAGACCTTGGACTTGTAGTCATAATGTGACCTAGAGCAGTTGCTAAGTAGTATTTGGTGAGGTAGAAATAGGTGTTTCTTGACGAAATAAATTTGAGAACTATACGTCCTAGTATCCCCTTTAGAGTTCACAACAGACGGTAAACACTGAAGACCAAAAAGCTCTACACTGAATCTGCATAGCATTGTTTTTACCCAATGATCCCACATTGCTTTGATCACAGAACCTTCTTTGGTTTTGCTATTTTCCCTATTACATTCATTGAATTTCTAACTTTCATACGGTGTCCTTTTCATGTTCCATCTGTCTTACCATCGAACTAAATTAAAGTATGAGGATTGGTGCTCTTTTTTTTTTTTTTTTTTTTTGAGGAGAGCAGGATGGGGGTAGTATTTTCTGTTATCCTAAAGGAAGATGTGGTTCACTGTTTTCTCCTTTTTTCTAGTAATAAAAGTTAATTCCCCAAAGTGCTATGTGTCTGTGATAAAAGTTTGAGTTAGCAACCAATAGGGTAATGAGTTTATGCATTTCACACATTACAATTCCCAGGGTAATCTTATTGTGGTTGCATGATCATAACTGCCATCCAAGAATGCAGAGACTGGAGAACACCTGCAGAGGCTGCTGGAGTACACTGGCTACTCTCTCTCCTTTGCTTAGTTTCAAAGTAATTGTTTTTTAATAATAATGAAAAATTTCCTTTATTTTACAGATGAGCAATAGGCTTAGGGAAAGCTTGTAATCTCTTCTCAAGAATTTGGGCTTAATTTGCCTCTCCACACAGTGGTAAGTGCCTAACCAAGACTCCTAAAAAATTTTCCCAGTTTTTAGCAGAAGGGTCAGTGCATAACTAAAACTCTTATGCATCTACTCCAAGCCCCAACTGATGTCATGTTTTCTTAATCTTACCAGAGGTCAAAGGGAAATTTTTACACCTCTACTTTCCAACGCCAACTGAGATGTCAACAATATTAATATGTGCCACCATGTCAGAAAGGTTAAAATATGGGAATGTGACAGAGCAGGCAAAACAGGGTGTGACGTGATTTACTCCTCTGGACCACTCTATGCCTGTCCACAGTCACTGCTACCACTGCAGTAAAAACACATCGTGCTTAACAATAAAACTGGATTAAAAAAACTGAATCAATTTTTAAATACTCTTAATATTCTCGTTTTGAGGTCTGCTTTGATTTCTTCCCCTCTACTCCCACTTAATCCAAAATATTTAAGTATTTCATTAATACTTATCCCCTAAAAGCTTCAGACCACATGTCTATCTAGTGCCTTTAAAATAAAAATTCTCCAAATGATCCAAGAGAAGTGCTCTCCTTAAAAGGTCCTGGGGCCCAAGAAGAGAAAGGAAGCAAAACATGGGTTAATAAAGGGAATCATGAGACAGCTATAGTAATAAAATTTTCCCAGAAAAATACCAGCTTGTATCCCTGGGACATACTTAGTCACTGTGCTAAGTGCTGAGGAAACAGAGATAAAGAACACTACGTGTATCGCAAATATATTCTTCAGTAGTTCTTAACCTGGGTGAGTACATGGGTACCTCTTGGAAACTTCTGCAAATATGCTAACTATTAACCTACTCAGAAAAAAGCACAAACAAGTAAACGTCTGCGTGCAATTTCAGATTTGTAGATCCCACAGTTACAACTGGTCCGGCAAATACCAGTTTGTATAAAAACAAACAAGAACAACAGGGATGACTGGCTAAGATTCCATCTGGGACTTTCAGAATCTCAGGATGTTACTGCTGAAGCTGTCTGACTTTTCCTTTATCAACTATGAAAACTGCAAATGCTGAATTTAAGTTGAATCAGTCCTTGAACAGTATCCATAAACTTAGCTAAATGGAAATGACTGAACATGGCCACACATAAATGCCATCCTACCTTTTTTCTATAGATACAGTCACCGACATTATTCGCAGTACGGTGCGGACAGAACACCCACATCCAAGAATCACCCCATCTTTCCCTCTCCACCCTGGTCCCATCATTACCATTTATTAGAGAAGAATTAACACAGAGTATAGGTTTAAACTTGCTTATCTATTCTTAAATTGAGTTTTTGCTTGTGTATTAATTTCCATAACTAATAAATGGTAAGCATTTTGTGACCCAAGAATAGTTTTTATTCTTTCTTGAAATATAAGCCTCTGTAAAATATTATCTTGAAGATTAAGAAAAATCACCAATGTCTAGTATTACAGGATGTTGTGTTTCTTTTCTCCTGTGACACCTTGGACAATAGCCCTGAATTCAAAATCTGCACTTTAAAGTCCTCTCAAAATAGAAATGTTTTGGAATATGTTTCAACATGAGGGAATAAGACTTTATAAAAAGATTTATTCAATCTCCTTCATAACTGAATCCAATGGCCCAGTTTGAAAATGTACTGGTGATACCTCAAACAGATCCCTGACTGAATTGATCGGGGCAGACTAAAATGGGGTAGCTTGGGTGAGGCAAATTCCACAGGCTTGTGTAGAAAAGCCATCCACATAAAAATCCATGTATATACATACATATATATGTGTGTGTGTGTAATGAAATAATCCCAGTTCATGGACGGCAAAGGCAGCTTCCAAAAGCAGAAACGTAGCCTCTCTTGGAGGCCTCCAAATGAAATCTCAACCTGCCTGGGAGAGTGAAGAGCCTACCTTTTCCCACCAGTCAGCCTTCTTTCCTGATAAGAACAGCATCCCAGTGTTACCTTGTCTCAATTTCATCTAAGACACACCATACCCCTCTTCAGACAGACACATACACATGCCCACCCACGCCCCTTGAGCAATCCCCGAAATCCACCCCACACAAGTTCCACACCCCCCAAAAGCACATGGTCTTCAAACACACACACCATGACACCAACGAAATAAACACAAATACACCACCCAAATAAACCAGTGCTCCTAATTCCACCCGAAAGATACATACTCCTGTACCTTCCTTCTGTCACTTCACTTGATGACATGCATGTAACAAACAGAATATGACTTAAGTGATCTGAGCTGAGAATAAAGAGGGAGTGCAGCTTCCTCCTCATTCTCTCTTGGACCACTGAGAGAAGCCAGAAGTCTTGTGTTGAGGACGCTTACAAAGCCTTAAGGAGAGGTTCATGTGGTGAGCAGCTAAGACCTCCTGCCTTGCCTGCCAACAGCCAGCAAGGAACTGAGGCTTTCAGCCAAGTCATGTAAGGACTAGTTATCTTGAAAAGCAGATCCTCTGGCCCCAGTCAAGCCTTCAGATGACTGCAGCCCCATCCAACACCTTGATACAACCTCATTAGCCAGAACACCCAGCTAAGCCACCCTCAGATTCCTAACCCTTTTAAAAGGTGTGTGAATTTGGATAAAGGTGCTGACAAGGTACAAAATTCCAGTTATAAAATTAAATAAGTACTGAGTATGTAATATACAACATGATGCCTACAGTTAACACTGCTGCTCTATGGTAATTTGAAAGGTGCTAAGAGAGTAAATCTTAAAGTTCCCATCATAAGGAAAAAATTTTTTGTCTCCTTTTGTTTGGTATCTGAGGCAATGGATGCTAACAAAACTTACTGTGGTTATCATTTCACAATATATATTAGTCAAGGGATGCTATATACCTTAAACTTATATACAGTGCTATATATACGTGTGTGTGTGTATACTCAGGTGTCAATTATATATCAATAAAACTGAAGAGAAAAAGGTGTGAGATAACATTTGTTTTAAGTTGCTACTTTGGGGATAATTTGTTATACAGCAATAGATAGTTCAAACAGACACCTGCTTCCCACATTTCTCAAACAGACAACAGTTTAAAAGTAAAGAAAAATGCCTACGAAAGAGGATGCATGTTCCATGTTAAACACATTGATTTTCTACAAAACCTTTACTGTTATACATTCTGATCAGATCTACTCTAGAGGGAATAATGGTTAATTCAAGGAAGCCAGAAGTGAATCTTAATTAATATAAGTAACTCAGCTCTGACCTCCTAGTCAACTCTTCAGATACTCAGTTAAATATTATCAATAATATTTATTGCATTCTTTTAGGCCAGGGGTCAAACTTTTTCTGTAAGAGGCCAAACAGTAACTATTTTTGGTTTTACAGGCCAAGAGCCAAAATCAAGACGATTATGTAGACACTTAAACCACCACCATTTAAAAACGTAAAACCATTCTGAGCTCCCAGGCTCAGAATACAGGTGGTGGGCCAGTTTGCCGATTACAAGTCTAGACTACAGAGAGCATACGGTTTCTCACACTAAAGCAAATCCAAAGCTTTCAGTGTCTGTATGTCAAAGGACTTCCCCATAGGTTGCATGTTATGCAAGTCTTAATAAAAAAGCAACAGAAACTAGAAAAGCTGCTTTTTCATAAGAGAACAAGACTTGCCATTCCAAAGTTAAAACAACATCAACACCAGAGCTCTAAGAACAAAGACACACACATTCCTGTCAAACTGGAAAAAATGTAAATTTGTTTCAGTCAGGATATTAAGGGCAAGAGAACGATGGTGGTAATGTTCCCAGAAAATAAATTTATCATTAAACAAGTAAGGGGTTTGAGTAGTAAAAATGACATACTAGTTAACCAATACAACAAGGAATCATACAATTCACCTTCAACTATTGCCATTATCACATCCTCTCGTTTTAAAATTCCTCAAGTGACAGGTTTCCTAATTTTTTTTTTTTTTTTTTTTTTTTTTGCGGTACGTGGGCCTCTCACTGTTGTGGCCTCTCCCGTTGCGGAGCACAGGCTCCGGATGCACAGGCTCAGCGGCCATGGCTCACGGGCCCAGCCAGTCCGCGGCATGTGGGATCTTCCCAGACTGGGGCATGAACCCGCGTCCCCTGCATCAGCAGGCGGACTCTCAACCACTGCGCCACCAGGGAAGCCCTCCTAATTTATTTTTTTAAAAAAGAGTGTGCAGCTCTGCAAACTCAACTTATTTGGGCCACTGGATGCCTAAAATGAGGTTAATCCTATTAAATTAGCCCTTGTAACAATATAATAGTCAGGAGACTCCCAAGTCTAGTCCTTATACTCTGTGACTAGCTGTTCAAACCTTTCCCAGTCATTTGCATTCTCTGAGATTCAGATTCTACATGATGGACCTCAAGTTTATTACATCTGAATCCTCTGAATGACAAAAGACCATGATTCTTATATTTAAAACAATTATGAGAAAGCCTAAAATAACTTAATCCTGTCTACTTAACTGCTATTAGGCGGTAAGCAGGTGTTCTTATAGTTAAAAAAAAAAGGGGAGAACAATGAAAAAAATTAAGGGCTGGAAGGTACACCATTTGCTTATGTTCTTGTATTATGAAAATTTTCTAAGAAGCCAGTGAAATGTTTTCTAAAGGGAATGCCAATTTCATTGTTTAATTTGCCTTAAGACAGTGTTTTGTCTCTGTCCATTAATCTTCTCAGTAGAAATCTTTTTCCCCCAGTAAAGGTTTCCTGTTAAATGTCCTCTCTTAAGTGGAAATATCACTGACAGTGCTTGCAATCGGTCTCGTGGGCCAATCAATGACCCTGAAAACCCCCATAGGAAATATAACAAGATCAAGATCCATCTGCCACAAATGGGTAGCCAGGTACTCACTGGGAAATTATACATAAAGTCTTGCACTCACTTGGTTAATGCAGTTTTCCTGCTTGGTGGCTGAGAGTATTTAAGGAAGACCTCATTATCCTATCTTTGACATCTAGTGACAGGTAAGGATCCAGTTTGAATCCAAGTATACTACGTATTGAGATATTGTTTAAAGCCTTCAATATTTTAGACATACTTAGCATAAAGCTGTGAATGTATTTAGAGTCCATACTGAAGTAAAATTCTTTAAAAACTGAAAAATATTAAGTACATTAGAGAAATCCAATGCTTTAAGAAAACTTACATTTTCTCAAAACTCTAACCATTATTCTACCTCCACTGTATACCACAAAGGAGGCAGTGGATTATAAATTTTCTTAACCACAGATTAAATATTTATATATCTAAAAAATCAATACTAATGAAAACCAGAGCAGAAAATTAGGACCAGGAAAAAGAATATACAGCACTGACACTGTCACTCTAGTTACTCGAAATTCAAATTTTGGCTGAGTTTCCCATGGCTCCCTGGTACTTCTAAAAACCAATGGGCAACAGTCTCCACTTAGGGCCACTAGATCCTTAAGGGAGAGAATTTAGGGACAAATGGGCTGTTCAGTCTCTCTAATCTTTTGTTATCAGTAATTTTGGGGGGGGGAGCAATTTTGGGGAGAAGCTGAACAAAATGAGCTGGAGGAGGAATTTTCTGATGAGGGCCTGGGTGCCAGCAACCAGATACAGAGGTTAAGTCCTAAGGCATGACAACTGCGGCACTTAAACCAGGCCAACGACCCCCTTGTCAAGTGAACAAGCAGAGGCAGCTGCAGGCAGTCTCGTTTTTTGTTATTTAGAGAGCCCACCTCACCACATGTACAGGTACCAAACTGACCCCCCTAAAGTTCTACATGATAGGCGATGGAGGGTGATTTTTGCCTGGAAACTTTTCAGAAGAGCTGCCCACCAAGATCACAGAAAGGCCTTCATTTTACTGCCATGAATACTGTGGCTTTGCTAATGCTTTCCAGTGAGCTTAAGCCTTAGGCTTCCTGCAAGGCTGGTCATTAGCGAAAAAAAAACAGTGGTGAATCCCCATGTATTTTATTCCCTGGACAATTAAAAACAGGAATTAATGGGGGGTGGGGAGCCATCTATGATTACCTTTTTTTCCTTGGTTTATGTATTACAAGGCGTTTTCTTTTAAGCTGTGAAGTTAAGTCCAGACAAAAAAGAGTAGTAGTTAACCATGTTCTCTTGGTTCTTCCCTGTGAGAAAATACTTAGCTCAATTTCTTCTGTTTTACAGATGACACAAATGAAATGCAGATACCTAGCGGTCTGCCAAAGGCTTTACTGTTATGTAGTGTCTTCTGACTCCTGGGTACAGTGGTCTTGATCCTTTTATCCCATAACATTGCCTTCCTTATAAAATTCATGTAAATATTCTGAAAGTAATATTCATAGATATGTGAAAATACACTCCTAAATATTAGACATGTATCCCAAGACTCATCTGCAATTAATAAGCAGGTGATTTAATGAACAACTGGTTTGCTTGCCAATTTTAAACTTAAAAAGGTATGAATTATCCCCATTTCCTTGAAAAAAAAAGGTGCCCAGAAAAGTCGTAACTACTTAACTTACGTCCATAAATTTTGCTACCACTGAGTAACAATTTCTCTAAAAATAACCACTCTTTATAAACCACTATTTCTCCACAGTGACCCTTTAGCGTCCATCCTGCAAAGCCCATGGAGGACACATACCCAGCACAATTTCTCTCCCTTCCAAACCCAGAGCAAACATAGCAGAGCCCAAATGGGGCTCTAGAATCCTCAAAACAACACTCCTGAAGGCTTTAAGATAAAACCCGTATGCTGCTCAGTATCTCCAGCCTCAGAAGTCTCTGAGTTCCTATCAACTCTCCTATTTATTTGGTTCTATAGACATATACAAGCTAATGGAATTTGTGTCCAGTTACCTTGCATTTTATTCATTCATTCAACACACGCTGTTATCTCAAGCACTGTGCTAGGTGCTAGAAATACCCCATGGTGAGTAAAAACAGGCTGATCCCTGCTCTTAAAGAGCTAGGTCTAAATAGTGAGTCAAACTAGCAAATAATCACACACATACATAGGAAATTACAACTGAGGAAAGCATTCCAAAAGACAGGAACATGAAGGGCACATTCAAAGAAAAGTGGCTTTGGGGGGGCGGTGAGGGAGTTAACCAGAATGGGGGGAGGGAAGAGTCAAGGACAGACAGTCTCAGATAGGCAGACAGACAGTCTCAGATAGGCAAAGTATGGAAAATGGCCCTGTAGTTGGAAGGAAGATAGTATGGTAATACGAAGAGCACGGTGGCAGATTTGCAGAGACTGGGCACCAGAAGATGAGGCCAGAAGGACAGGCAGGGAGCCAGATCAACACTATTATTTAGGGAGCATGTACTCAGCTACTGTAAACCCTCTGTACTGTCTACTATAGTGCTATTTAACCAGAAAGGTAAAATTCACTAGCTGAATGAAAAGTTAAGTTCAACAACAGGAATATGCTGAAATACTAAGAGACACAAAAGTTGCTAAAGAAATGAACAGCTTGGTAGGCAATCCTACCAGATTCATATCACTGATAGCCAACTATGTTTACCACTAGATCAGTGACTCTCAGAACTGACTGCACATTAGAATCAACAGGGGAGGCTTTAAAGAAGAATGAGGCTCTGGTCCCACCAACAGAGACAATGATTTAATGGGTCCGAGATGGGGCCCACCTATGCAAAGATTTTGTGCTCCCCAGGAGACTAACGTGACGTCTGCATGGAGAACCATCTTTCTTAGGGATACTCTCCTAACAAGCCTCTCAGAAATAGCCTTGTGTTTCTCATAGCCCTTCCTTAACTGCTAGACGCTGCCCCCGATTCCCCCTAGACTTAACCCAACTGCTGGGGTCCCCAGACATATCTGAGGAGCTAAGTCGCAGGAACCACATTCATTCTTTCCACACCCTTTCAAACAAGCAAGTTGGTATAAGAAATGAGGTGGGGATGGAGTGACGTGTTAAGCTGGAATAAAAAAAACCACCCTGAAAGTAAGTTCAGTCTTGAATACTCTACTCAAAACTCTTGTCTGTGGGAAAGGAGTAAAATCCCTAAGGTGGCAGACAAAACAAGAAGGGTGACTTCTGTCCAAGAGAAGCTTCCCCCAACCCACAACACCAGCAGAAAAAAAAAAGGAAAAAGAACAGGGAAAGGGAAACCACTGGATTCGTGTCTGCTTGCTGTCTCAGGCAAAAAGGTCTGAGAAACCAACAGAGAATATTAGACAGCAGGATGCCAAGAACAGGAGGAGGAGGGCATTCAAACCTGCTCCTGAAGCTGCAAGCATCAAAACAGTCTTAGGAACTCAAACACAAGTCAATGTAGGTCAACCCTTGAGCTATTAAAATTGCCAGAGTTTAAGCAGAGAGACTTTGCCTATAGCTTATGTTTGTTATATAAGAAAATTGCTTGTCGATGTTATCTGTAATAATAGGATTCCATCCCCGAAGTCTGGTTATATACAAAGATAATGTTTATAATAATTCAAAATTAAATGCAACTTATGAGTAATTTTAGATTTCACTGGCAACTCTGGATTTTCTGTGCGTATCTCCTGAATATGAGGATGATGCACAAAGCATAAAGATTTTAAGTAGGCAGTTTTACGAAGGAAAACAAAATCAGAATTTGCTGAAAATTATCTCAAAAGATGCGATGCAATTTTCACCTTCTCTATTTTAAAAGTGAAGCCATTTTAAGAACAATTACAGGTGACACAATGAGAAAAATTAGCTCTCTCCAAGAACTTTCCATTCTAAGATGAACCTGGGCCAACTGTAAACGACACCATCCTGGCACCATTATTTGAAGTCATTTTCCATTTAAAGAGTCTCACATCAATGGCAGAAGTGCCTTTCGTTGTCTAGCCCACTTAATGCCCCCAATTTCTCCCCAGTTCCACTGGCCAGAACATACAGAGCTGACGTGAGTGACAGTGGATTACTGGGATTCTTAATGCCTTTACTTTTGTTAGCTACAGGCTGAACCCTGGGCACTGTGCCTGAACTAACATTGAACTGTCAGCCTAACATCAAGTGTCTTGAGGTGAGTCCTGAAGGAATTAATGAAATAAAAAAAAAGGTCTGCTCAGCAAAATGCCTCTCACCTCCAAACTTCTAAGTTTCAAACATACATGAAATGTTTATTCTTTAAATCCAGGAACAAGAATATTTCATTCCACCTTTTTGATGACATAATAAAAAACACTTTTCATTCAGATTTTTATTTCCTTCCCGAAAATTACACGTCGAAGAAAAGAGATGACTTAAAAATGCCATCCAATGGAAGTCCTTCTTTTAACGATGGCTGCATTCTTGGAAATGTGTCCTATTTCATCATCACCACCACTAAGGCAACAGTATGTCTTTGTGTTTAGAACGTTAACTTAATATAAATCTTTGGACTGGCAGAAATAAGTCAAAATTATTTTATAATACATCAGGCATCTTTCACAAATACAGTATTTTTCATGTGGTACTTAAAAATTGTTTCTATAAACTCAGCAATTTCATATTCCTAAAATCATATTCTGTACCTTTATATTTCACCCAATTGGTGTAGTTTAAAACACACAAAAAACACTAAATTTTTTTCTTACTAAAACCTTTTTTTTTGTTTGTTTGTTTGTTTTTTTGAAGAAATGAGCCTGTTCACACTAGACTAAGCTCAATGCCGTACAAATGAAAGACTTCACAGTTCCCTTTTGGACATTATGGTCTAGACCTATAAATAAAAATATTCAGAACATACACAGTAAAAAAACGAAAATATCTTATCAAGCTAAACAGTGCATTCGGTAGACTGGTGAATAAATAGGCAAAGGAGTACTAGCAGCATGCTGCAATAAATCATTATGACTCCCTATAGCATAGCTGCACGTCCTGATATTATAGGAATCTACTTGATTCAAATCTCTGGGGTAACGTTACTGAGGGGAGGAAGCTGATAAGCTGATATAAGGCATTTCAGAAAGAAATGCAATTAGAAAGGAGGCTTGCAGACAGGAACAGAAAGCTTAAATGAAGTGGACTGCTGTGTATAAACCTGTAAGATCTATATAAGGCAAAGAAGTGTGAAGACATCAGAGGGGGAAACGTCATCTGTCCAAGGAAGGGGCTTTGGCATATAAAACAACAGAAACAGTGGACACAGCCAAATATTTGAATGATAAAAATTTTACTTTCATTTCTTCTTCGGGTGGTTAATGTAGTTAAGTTACTCAAGTGTCAAGTTAGTTACCGGACAGAGCTCTTCGGTTTACTTTCAAACATATGTAGTAATTGTTATTTTTCTCCCCCGATTCAAAATTTTTACAATACGGTACCATCATTCATTCATCAAATGATCTCTTTAAAACAGGGAGTATGCATTTCCAAAGTGGTTAAAGATCCTTCCTCACAGTAAGGCTAATGTTCAGGATAACAGAACAAACATATAAAGGTCTGACTTTTAAATAATAATTAGTAAACAAAACAAAAACACGTAGTATTTCCAAAGAAATCAAAACGAGCTTCACCAAGCTGCCAGCACCAGCTTGGGTGGTAGTTCTCCACCAAATCTGTAAAGGCAACGCCTCAAGACGCCCACACGTTAAAGGCAGTATTTCACCCCGCCCCAGCTTCCACCTGACCCGCGCTTTTCTCTGCCGTGTAACGCCTTTCTCTACAACTCGAGTTAGTACATCATACTAACACCACGTACGTTCTGGATGGCTTATGTCTATCCTCATCTTTAAAATGGAAGTAACACTAGGTGTCTCCAGGGCTGCTGTAAAGATAAAAGTACATGCCTCGTACCAGACCTGGCATATCATGGGTCCCTCAATAAATGGTTATTATTCCATCTCCCACTGTGGATCAGAGTACAGCTCACCTGAGCTACTTCTACTACAAACCTCCAGGCCTCTAGTATTGTCCTTTCTTTAGTTTACCACAAGAGTGTCAAAGTTCATTCTTTCTCTGTCACTGATTTACACCACTCCCTTCCTCAAATTATCAGCACGAGTTCCCACGTGCACTGGGAGCCGGATCTAAAGTTCTTACCTTCACAATCGATTGCCAGGAAGCACTGACACTTCTAGACATACTCCAGAGGATCCTTTTGTCTGGAACACTCTTCTGCACCCCAATCCAAGCCACAGTGTCATTCTTGTTCATTATATCCCCAAGCCTCACTTGTTTCCTTGACTCAACAAGTATTTACTGAACATCCACTGTATGCAAGACCTTATGTATTAACCTCTTTGACTGACAAAAGAGGTGAGACCTAGAAACCTCTCAACAATTCAAACTTAGAATCTGTTCGGTTTCACTAACACTTCACACTTCTATTTTGCTGCTTTCTCACTTTCAACACACTTGCTCATACATCCTCCTCAAGCAATTCTCTCAAAACAACAATTTCACAAATGAGAAAACTATGAGAGGCCCAAGAATGGTACTGACCATTGGAATATTCCGAGGGATATTCAATGGGAATATTCCGAGGAGGGGGAAATATATGCAAGGGGAGAGACAAACAAGTAAGTGCGGGGAACGCCGAATAATTTGGGCAGCCAAAGCACATGATCACCAGTAACAGAAAGGACTGTAGGTGTTCACCAAGTGTTTGGGCTGCTGGAAAACTAAAAGCATATGCCAGGTGGTGAAGTCTCAAGTACAAAGAACATCTCTGCTGTGGGTTTTGTTTTGCATTTGTAAATTCACATAAGAATTGATTATACCACATCACAGTGTCCACAGCCTTTTTCAACCTGAACCACAGAACACCAAAAAGTCATTTCATTGATTATTTTCTCAAGTCTCCCGAGGATATAGATAGGAATACACACACACACACACACACACACACACACACACACACACACACACACACACGTATGGCTCTGAATGCATGGGAGAGAAGGTAATTCACTATCTCCAATGGAAGCCTTAGAGCAGTAGAGATTAATCCTCTTCAGAACCATTTAAGGAAGTCTGTTGGGTTTAAGAACTCTGTGCAGGCATTCTAACACTGAATACAGAATGTATAGAAACTCAACCTAAGGCTTCTGCTCTTATCTGAAAGTAGTAGACGGTAAGGAATTTCCATTGGTGTTATAGTTTTTTCTCAGAGGCGAAAGGGGGAAAGGCAGCAAGATATGCTAGTTTCCACAGTCTGTAAAGTATTTGCAAATAATTTAATTGCTAAGCATATCAGATGATGTTTTTATTTAGAACAAAACTGGGTAAAAAAATTACAACCCATGAAATTTGAGGATTTGGAGCTGGAAAGCACTACAGAGATCTATTAAATATAAGCCTTTTATCTGATAGGTTAGAAAACAAAAGCCAGGAAAAGTTTAGAGTCACACCCTGCGCTCAGGCAGAGGCTGCATGGAGCTCAGGCCTTTGCAGGCACTCTCCATTTGCGTTCACTACCCGTCCTCTTTACAGCTGACATACACCACTTCAAAATAAAGGATTTATAATGGAGTGATAATTAGCAATTGCAACGATGGGGAAGAAGAAGGATTACTTTATAATGCTTCCCAAATTCAGTGTTTATATTCACTTGAAACACACACTGTAATAACTAAGCTTGTCTGGTTGCATTTCAATGTCAACTTTTTAAAGTCTGAAAATCCTTTTAGATTTGTTTACTTATTGGTGACACTGTTGTTCTCATCAGTGAAAAACTGACTATCAGGAGAAATACACTAAGACCCTCTAACCTGTAGATATCTAATTTTGTAGTAATTCTTGAAAATTAAAGGTAAAAATAAAATACAAATTCCATCTTTAAGGCTTCTATAAGAAAATATTTTACAAATTCAATTTTCATAACATCTCACGTCTTATTTATACCTTCAGAATGAGGAAAGTTTGAATTTACTTGGCTTAAGCCAAAGTCATTTATTTTCACAGTGCCATGGTTTTTTTTTTTTTTTGGTCAGTAACCTGTATTTTATTTTATTTATTTATTTTTTTAACATCTTTATTGGAGTGTAATCGCTTTACAAGGTGCCACGGGTTTTAAAAGTGGTTATTACTTAACTTTTGACAAGATCCACTTAGAAACTTTAAAGTATATTCTAAACTATATAGACACCTCAGAACACAAACTTAAGTATAATTTATATGAGAGAAATGAGCAATCAATCAACTTTAGCCCACATGACAAATTCTAGACCAACGAAGAATAGCAAAACTTAAGATGATTCAGCCAATTTGTAAATCTGTGATGAGAAGCCACCTCAGTATTTACCTCTAGAACCTACTGTAAAAAGAGGGTCCTCCACAGCCCATGAAATCATTTCACAGGTGACCAGGATGACATATGCACCTTGGCAGCTTTAAAGGCCAAGATCTGCAGGGAGGCGACAGCGAGGATGGGCCACTCTTGCCACTCGAGAGATTCAGAAGGGTCCCCATCGACCTTTTTGCAGCTATACTAATGGTGCAAATAAAGGACGACAAATATCTAACATTTTTTCTATATTGCAGCAAATGGGATTCCATTATTTGTTAGCACATTCACTTTCTTTATGCATGTTCGTGCTTAAGTGGAATAGAGCAGCCTAGACATCTACCAGTACAAGTTTCCTGGTCAAATCAAAATTCCTTCCCCAAAAACCCTCCCTGGCGTTTGTCTGACACTGACAAACAAGTGTATCAGAGAATATTCTTCAAAAACAGAAAACTGAAACTCATCATCAGCCCTAAATGCTGCGAAGAAAACCTTAATTATGTCATACAGTGAAAACGCAGCCAGTCAGAGCAACACCATCACTTTGGGGAAGAGAATTAAAGACAGGAAGTTAAGTCCAGTCATCTTGTTAACTCTCCACATTTCCTCAATAGTCTGCAAAACATGCAGCCTGGTTTGTAATTGAGGGAAGGCATCCAAGCCAGGTTGGAGGGCCCTCAGCTTACTAGACTAAGTTGGTAAGGGTGAGACAGGCTGGGACCTGGGACCCTTTGCTGCAATGCTGCAATGCTTGCACCTGGACACACCTCTCCTCCAGCAAAAAAATACAAAGAAACTGTATGGGACTAAAAATAACTGCGTGCCTGGCAGTTGGGGCAAATTCTGGACAAAAGATACAAAGAGACCAAAAAACCCAACTGCCACTTTTGAAGAGCCTGGAACAAAAGCAGGGCATCAGGAGCAAAAGCAGGGCGCTGCTCGCATGCCCCCTGCACACACCACCACCTAAGGGGTGGGCAAAACACCTAAGCCATCCCTCTGGCCCAACCCCTGGACACACCCTTACCCTCACTCCATAGAAGGAACAAGCTCACCACCCCCTGCCCCCCCCCTGGGGAGCGAACAAGCAAGGGAACCTGCTGTTTGTTCCCACTCCCCCCTGCTGCTGCCGGGGCCCCAATAAAGCCTTGCCTGAATTTCTTGTCTGGCCTCTGATCAACTTCTATTGATTAAGGAGGCCAAAAACCCTGGTAGGTAACAAGGGGACAGGATCAGATTGCCTGTATAGCTAGCTAACTGCTGCTTGGCTAACTGCAGCCTAACTGAAAGTTTGTGGTTAACTCAGCAGGACCCATCACCATAGAAGGCTTGAAAACTATTTCGTACTTGAAATACATTTCTGGCAACCTCCAAGAGAGTAGATGTTTAAAAGATTATAGCATGCTTATTAAAACACTTTCCTGTATTTTCACTTTTGTGCTATCAACTATGCTGGGAAAAACTGCACCAAGTTAATTGTTTGAACAAACAGGTGCTCCATGTCTACAAGATGAACCTCCACAGCACAGTGTACAATGCAAAACAAAGTAGACGACTTCCAAAAGGGCACAGCTAATCCTCTGATGGGAATGATCCTGCACAAGAGCTTAACAAGTTACTCTGCCAGCACTCCGGATGCCAGGTACATTCTCCCTCATCGCATTCTCTAAGAGGCACTCAGTGAAGCAACAACTAAACTCCTACTAACATTTCCCCCATCTTACACCAACTTTCGGTGTGACATTTTTCTTCTTACCCAGAAAAATTCTAACTTTTACTGGCAAAAATATGCATATGAGGTAGGAAGTGCACACACAGTTCATACTAATGTGTCCTATCTGAAAGGTGATCTCAGTCCCCTCTGGTTTCTGATCTTCATTATCAGAGTCTCTTATATAGCTTGCTGTCCATACATGATGACACACTGCCCCAAAGCTAGGACTGTTCTGCACAGGGAAAATTCATAAAAGATGGTTGATGCAAAGCAGTGGAAAAAGTACTCAAATAACCTTCAACTTGTACCCATCTTGAAATCCACCTGAGAAGTTCACTTTCAGTTAAGTGTTATCATTCTGCTGCCCTCTGCATATGAAGATGATGAGTGGCTAAGGAAATTCAACTCGAATGCCATAATTAGGTGTACTGCTTGCATTCCTTCCTTTGTCAAGTTTTCTCTTTTTTTTAAACAAAATTTACTCAAGATCTACCTTGCACTTTAGTAAGTTATTACTAGTGAGCCAATGTCAAACTAAGACAAAAGTGAGATATGCAGAGAGGAAAAAGGATGATAAAAACTTGACACTCTCAAGCCAGAATTACATTGTTGTATAATTGATCTCCAGATGGCAATTTCAAAAAAGCTTGCTGCATCAATAAAATATACATTAAAAAGTTACAAAAGGAGAAACTAAAAAGCCATTTTATTTCTTCTGCTGAGTTCTAAACAGAATAAAGAAAAAGAGCTCAAACATAGACACCTGTTCCCCACTACCCTGAATTTCTAATAATCTGACGCCATTTGGTGTTAGTTTTAATATATATTGTGTATCTCAATCAAGCTTAATTACTTGTTGTTCAAGAAACTGTCTTGAACATGCCAAGGGTAGAATTATTTACTGCTTTTTCACTATAAAGTAAAATGATGAAAACCTAACTTTTCACACAAGATTTATAATACATTCAGAAGGTTCTGGGGCAAAAATATAGACAGATGTTATAAGCTGTTGTTTCATTGTTGGGTAAAAAAAGCTAAAAACCAAGAAAATAATCAAGTCAGGAACCCAGTATCATTTTAGAAACAGACTAACAAAGGTCACAATATATCATTTTTCACTAGTAAGACTGCCTTCTTAAAAAATATTTTTCTATAAGAGGATGAAAAAGATAAATTTAAAACTTCTGCTCTTCAAAAGACATCAATAAGAAAATGAAAAGGCACATATATTTGATAAAGGACATACATTCAGAACACAGAAAGAACTCTTACTATTCTAAAAACACAGACAACTCAATTTTTGAAAAGGGGCTAAAATATGTGAATAGACATCTGACCAAAGAAGATACACAAATGGCTAGTAAGCACAAGAAAAGATGCTCTTCGTTAATGATTTCAGAATCACAAATTAAAACCACAATGACGTTCCACAACACATTCACTAAAAAGGCTATAATAAAAAATACAATACAACCAAGTGCTGGTGAGGATATGGAGAAAATGGAACCCCTGTATGTTGTTGGTGGGAATATATAAAATGGTATAACCCCTTCGGAAAGCCCTTTGACAGTTTCTTTGGAGTTAAATATACAACTACAAGTCAGCAATCCACTCCTAGGTTATCTACTCAAGAGACACAACATAAAAAAAAATAATAATAATAACCACACAAACATTTATAACCACCACAATTGGAAACGATCCTAAATCCATTAACTGGTGAATACAGAAAACGAAATACTACAGAGCAATAATGAAACAAGGTGGACAAACCTCAAAAACATTATACTAAGTGAAACCAGACACAAAAGACTATACAGTGAATGATTCCACTGCCGTAACATTTATACAGCGACTAAAAATGTATCAATGATTGCCTGGAGTGAGGACTCACTGAAAACAGGCCCAAGGGAAGTTTCTGAAGTGCTGTGTTCTAAAACTGGACTTTAGTGATGGCTGTAGAGCTGTGTAAGTTCACTAAAACTCACTGAATTGTTTGATGGGTGAACTGTATAGTAAATAATGCAATAAAGCTGTTAACTTTAACCCAATCCTCCAAATTTTTTAAATATACAAGCTAATTTCCAAAATATTCTCACTCCTTATTCTTTATTTACCAATTAGACAACAGACTGTTTTCAAGTATAAATTGTATTGGAATTAAAGAAAACTCAAGATAGTAGCAGTTTCCCATTTAAGACACTATGTTTAGAAAATTCTAACATAGCATACATATTCCAGTCTTATGTGTAGTGTCAAAAAAAAAAAAGAAAGAAAAAAGCATTGCCCAGTAATTGTACTCTTGGGCGTTTATCCTAGAGAAACAAAACTTATGTTCACATAAAAACCAGTACACAAACATTTAGACCAGTTTTATTTGTTCATTATTCAAAACTGTAAATAACCCAAATGTCCTTCAAAGGGTGAACGTTAAAACTGTGGTATATTCATACCATGGAATACCACTTAGCAATAAAAAGGAATGAACTATTGATGCACACAACCTGAATGGATCTCAAAGGAATTATGATGAGTGAAAAAAATCCAATTTCAAAAAATTACATATGTATGACTCCATTTATATAACATTTTGAAAAGACAAAATTACAGAGCTGGAGAACAGATCAGTCGTTGACAGAGAGGCTGGGGGTGCCGGAGGTAATTGTGGCTGTAGAAGAGTAGCTGAGGGGCTCTTGTGATGGCAATTCTGTACCTTGACTTTGATGGTGGTCACACAAACCACGTGTGACAACATTACAAAGAAGCGAATATGCATGCTTTCACACCTACCACCATATGGGTCTGAGTAAAACTACAGAAATCTAAATAAAGTCTGTGGGTTGTATCAGTGTCAATTTTCTGGAAGTGGTATTAGTCATGCAAGATGTTACCACTGGGAAAAACAGGGTAAAAAGGATATATCAGATTTCTCTGTAGTATTTCTTAAAACTTCCTGTGAACCTATAAGAATTTCAAGATAAAGGTTTTTTTTAAGTTAAAAAAAAATCAAGGCACTATATTTGCATTACTTCTTCTGTGGAACACCAATAAATCACATATTCTGAAGCTGCATTATGCTTAAGTCTTGCGATGTATGATTCTTTTTTATGGGGCATAAACCGCCTCATCAGAAGAAAAGTTGTGATCAAAATCAATCATTAACTTTCGACTCCTAAACACCAGAGAAAAAAAGGTATGAAAGAAATTCAGCACTTAAAACTTCTACACCAAGCAACATAAAACCACCTCTGGAAGTAGACTTAAAATTTTCACCAAAAACAAAAACAATCTTATCAATCAGAAAGGTATTTTCTACAGTGTGGTATAAGCCATGTCTTTAAAAAACTGTAAGACACACAAACAGGCACAGCTTTTGTTATGAATTCCAGGTTTACCAAGCAAGTTCAAATCACTAACCTGGATTCCCCTTAGCACCCTGACATGTAACAAAGTGCATCTGATAAGGATATCTGAGCATTCTGGTTAGCAGAAAGAACTATCACCATAAACTGCCATTCTGCTTCTACCTGTCTTCTGTGTGCCTAATTTCTCCTTCCTTCACCTACTATCCCTCACTGAAAGCCTGTGAAGCTCAGCCCCTGGAATCTGGTGACGTACTGATGGCACCATCAAGTCTTCAAATGGAATGGACAGCTGCCAGGAAAAGGAGGTAGAGGTGGGGAAGCCTTCCTGCCCATTTCAAAGAAAGGTGCAGCTGTAAAGTAGCCATTTGAAAAACCGTAACATTACCTGACAGTTATAACAGTAAAAAGAAAAGCAAAATGGGCACATACTGTAGTCCTTTTGCACCCTGAACTCAACAGATAACTAAAGACAAAAGGATACAAAACATGGGAAGAGATGCTAAAGGAACTAAAAGAAAGGAATGCCAAAGTTCAAACTCAGAGAAGAAGTATGTTCAGAAGATTAAACCCTCTCAATGTTCCAACACAGTGAACAAATACAGAAGGATTTCAAATAGCTAACAAACATATGAAAAGATGTTTAACCTTCTTGATAAGGGAAATGTAAATTAAAACAATGAAAAACCCTTTCCCATCCTATAGATTCCATTCTCCCTTCTCAAATTTAAATCTGATAACCCCAAGTGTTGATATTACAGGCATAACCTGGAGATATTCTGGGTTCAGTCCACAGCAATAAAGTGAGTCATGGGAACTTTTTGGTTTCCCAGTGCATATAAAAATTATGTTTACACTATACTGTAGTCTATTAAGTGTTAACGTCTTTAAAAAATATATACACACCTTAATTAGAAAATATTGCTAAAAAATGCTATCAGAGTCTTCACCGCGTTGTAAGCTTTTTGCAATGGTGACATCAAAGATCACAGATCACCATCATCATCATATAATAATGAAAAAGTCTGAAATTACAAGAATTACCAAAATGTGACACAGAAACACAAAGTCAGCAAATGCTTTTGGAAAAATAATGCCAACAGACTTGCTTGACACAGGATTGCTACAACATTCCGTGTGTAAAATGCATCACCTGTGAAGCGCAAAGGAAAACTGGAATTCTGCTGCTGGCAAGAAGAGTCTGGAGCACAATTTAATAGACAGTCAGCCCTCTATCTGTAGGTTCTACATCCATGGATTCAACCAACTGCTGACCAAAACTATTAGAAAAAAATGAAAAAATTTCTAGAAACTTCCAAGACCCAAAACTTTAACTTGTAGCATGACAGCAACTACGTACATAGCATTTACATTGTATTAGGTATTAAGAGATGACCTGAAGTATACAGGAGGATGTTAGAAAGTACACGGGAGGATGTGAGGATGTGCGTAGGTTATATGCAAATACCATGCCATTTTATTTAAGAGACCTGAGTATCCTCAGAGTTGAGTATCCGCAGGGGGTCCTAGAAACAATCCCGTGGTAATACCCAGGGATGACAGTGATTCTTAATACTGAAGAAGCTCGTATCTTATGATCCATCAATTCCACTTAAAAATCTCTAATCTAAAGAAACTCACAAACTTATCACAAGAAAAAATTTCAAAGATGCTTCCAACAGTGCTACCTGTAATAAACAAAAGGAAAAGAAATCTAAGAATAGACAAGCTATTTTACCCAATAAAATACTACATAACAGTTAACATGTGCAAGTCAGATCTAGTATCAACATGGATGTATCTCAAACAATGCTGAGTGAAAAAAATAAGATATAAGACAGGTACTGTACACCATTTAGGTTGATTTTCCAAACAAAGAAAAAAGGTTTATATTGATAATGAATTCATACAAACACGTACTAAAAACGGGAAAATATGCACGTGAATGATATATACATCTGCTTCAGTAACAGTGGTGTACTCACCATTTAAATCCCAACTAATGTACACTAAACATTTTAATTAAAATTTCCCAAAGCAAATGTAGGAAAAAATGCTAACATTTATTAACGACGGGTGGAGAGTACGAAGGTACTTTTTACTATTCTTTTGTACTTTTCTGTTAGCTTGCAGGGTTATGTTTTTTCTTAAGTTTTGAAAGGGGTTAGCATATTAGCCAAGGAAAAAAGAAGAGAAAAAGTCTCTGTATCAGGAATGAAAGAAGAGACATCACTACAACTCTTATGAACATTAAATGCATACGGGAAAATTACAAGCAACTTCACGCTTAATGCTGACTGCTTAGATGAACTATGTGTCAAGGAACTTTTCCAACCAAAGCTCACTCAAGAAGAAAGAGAACATAAATAGACCTATATCTACTAAATAAACTGATTTGTACTTAAAAACCTTCAGCAATTAAAATAACAAAACCAGAAGAACCTCCCTCTCCCCGGCCAAGAAGACTTCATTAGTGAATTTCTACCGAAAATTTAAGAAAGAATTCTACGCAACCTCCTCCAGAAAAAAAAGAGGAGCACTTTTCAATTCAGTGTTACTAGAATACCAAAGGCCAGCGTTACTAGAATACCAAAACTAGGCAAGGACAACACAAGGAAACTACACACCAATCTCTCTCACGAATATGGGTCCAAAACTCGTTAACAAATTCCTGGTAAACTGAATCCAACAATACATAAAAATAATAAAATATGATGACCATGTGGGACTACCATGAATGCAAAACTGTTTCACTATCTGAAACATCAAAATAATTCACCATGTCAACAGATTAAAAAAAACAAAAACAAACAAACAAAAAACCTATATCTCGGGAATTTCCTGGCTGTCCAGTGTTAGGACTCCTCTCTTTCACTGCAGAGGGCCTGTGTTCGATCCACTGGTCCAGGAACTAAGATCCCACAAGCTGAGAGGCGTGGCCAAAACAACAACAACACAACTGTATCTCAATAAATGCAGTAAAAAAGCATTAATAAAATTCAACATCCATTCATCATAATAATTTTCAAAAAGGCAGCAAACTACGGGTTCTCTTCAACATTGCCCATGGTCCTTGCCCATGGAATAAGGGGGAAAAATAAATACATAAAAAGCAAACAGACTTAAAAGGACAAAATAAAACTGTCTTTACTCACAGTCTGCATGACTGTGTATGCAGAAAATCCCAAGGAACATACCAAAAAAATTCTTAAAAAAAAGTGAATACAAAAACCAATTTTATTTCTACATATTAGCAATGAACCACTGGAAATCTGGAGATGAAAAAGTACCATTTACAACAGCATTAAAACACCTGCAATAGATGTATCTAATAAAATATGTGCAAGATCTGTATGCTGCAATCTGCAAAACACTGACAAGAGAATCAAAGACAACTACATAGGGGATATACACCACGTTCATGGACTGGAAGACTCAGTATTTTTAAGAACTCAATTCTCCTCAAAATGATCTACAGTTGAGCTATCCCAATAAAGTAGCCACTAGTGACATGACTATTTACACTTCAATGTAATTAAAATCAAATGAAATTTAAAATTCATTTCCAGACTTCCCTGGTGGCGCAGTGGTTAAGAATCCACCTGCCAATGCAGATCCCTGGTCCAGGAATATCCCACATGCCGCGATGCAACTAAGCCCATGCGCCACAACTACCGGAGCCTGCGCACCTAGAGCCTGTGCTCCACAACAAGAGAAGCCACCGCGATGAGAAGCCGGAGCACCGCAACAAAGAGTAGCCCCCGCTCACCGCAACTAGGGAAATCCCGTGCGCAGCAATGAAGACCCAACGCAGCCAAAAATAAAATTAAATTTAAAAAAATAAAATTCATTTCCTCAGTCTCAATATCCACATTTCAAGAAGTCAATAGGCACATGTTGTTAGTGACTACCACGTATTCGACAGTGTAGATACAAAGCATGACTATCATTACAGAAAGTTCTATTGCTGTTGGGCAGTGCTGATCTCTAGATTCAATGCAATCCCGTTAAAATCCCAGAAAGTTTCACAGAAATCGACAAGATGATTCTAAAATTTAGACGACAGAACAATGGACCTAGTAACGTCAAAACAATTTTGAAAAAGTAGAGCTGTCCCTTGGCATCGGCGGGGGAGTGGTCCCAGAAACCCCCACTTAAAATCATTTCTAGATTACTTATAGTATCTAATACAAAGTAAATGCTACTCAAATAGCTGCTGACAAGGAGCAAACTCCAAGTTTTGCTTTTCTGAAACTGTCTGGAATCGTGTTTTTTTAAAAAAATGTTTTTTCAATCCATGCTTGGTTCTCTATGGATGCGGACCCTAAGGACACAGAAGGTCAACTGTACCAAGCTGAAGGTTACCTGATTTCACGCCAACTGTACCAAGTTGAAATTTCACGATTTACGCTGACTACTTGCAATAGACAGTATGGTATTGGCAAAAGGACAGACACACAGAATCCATGGAAAAACAGAGTGCAGAAATATATCCACACGTCTGATTTTTAACAAAGACACCGATATAATTCGACAGAGAAGTCTTTCAACAAATGGTGCAGAAAAAATTGGGATGTACATATGCAAAAATAAGAGACTCAATCTATACTATGCTCCATATGTAAGAATTAACTCAAAATGGATCATACACCTAATTGTAAAACCTCAAACGTATTATAAAGCTGCCAATAAAACATAAGAGAAAATCTTTATGATCCCAGTTTAAGCAAAGATTCTTTGGATAAAACATAAAAAGTATAAGCCATAAAAGAAAAAAACTGATATACTGGGTTTCATAAAAATTAAAAATGTCTGCTCTTTGAAAGACATTATTTTTCCCCCTTTTCTTGAGAAATAATTCACATACATCACTGTGTAAGTTTAAGGTGTACAGCATGATGGTTTAATTTACATATATTGTGAAATGAGTACCCACAACAGGTTTAGTTCACATCCACCATATAGATACAATAAAAAGATGAGAACTCTTAAGATCTACCCTCTTATCTTTCCTATACAATAGAGTCCCCGTTTATCCACGGTTTCACTTCCCACAGTCTCAGTCACCCGTGGCCTGAAAATATTATGTGGAAAATTCCAGAAATAAACAATTTGTAAGTTTTAAATTGTGGCCCCTTCTGAGTAACGTGATGAAATCTCGTGCTGTCCACTCCATCCCACCCAGCATGTTAATCTCCCCTTTGTCCAGTATATCTCACCCGTGAGTCACTTAGTAGCTGTCCTGGTTGTCTGAGAGAATATCAAAGTATTCCAGCACTTACATTCAAGTTAAGTCTTATTTTACTTAGTAACTACCCCACAGCACAAGAATAGTGATGCTGGTAGTGATGCTGGCAATTTGAATGTGTCAGAGAGAAGCCATAAAGTGCTTCCTTTAAGTAAACAAGTGAAAGTTCTTGACTCAATAAGAAAAAAAAAATTGTCTGCTGAGGCTGCTAAGATCTAGCGCAAGAATGCATCTTCTATCCATCAATGTGTGAAAAGGGGTCGGGGGAAGAGAATCTATGCTAGTTTTGCTGTCACACCTCAAACTACACAAGTTATGGCCACCATGCATGCTAAGACAAGATGAAAAAGGCATTAAATATATACAATAAGGTATTCTGAGTGTGTGAGAGACACCACATTCAGGTACTTTTATTATAGTATATTGTTATAATTGTTCTATTTTATTACTGTTGTTGTTAATCTCTTACTGTGCCTAGTCTATAAATTAAACTTTATCATGGGTATGTATGTATAGAAAAAAACATGGTGTATATATAGGGTTCAGTACTATCCACAATTTTAGGAATCCCTTGGGGGTCTTGGAAAGTACGTCCCATGGATAAGGGGGGACTACCGTATCATGCAGCAGTGATAACTAAAGTCATAATGTTGTACACTACATCCCTAGTGCTTATTTCTCTTATAACTGGAAGTTCGTACATTTTTAACCATCTCATTCCAATTCTCCCTCCCCGCTGAAGGACACTATTAGGAAAATATAAAGCCACAGACTAGGAAAAAACATTTGCAAGACACATATCTGATAAAGAACTGTTATGCAGGATACATGAAAAACTCTAAAAGCTAAATAACAAAGAAACATTTTAAAATGGGCAAAAAACCTCTAAACTCATTTCACCAAAGATACATGGGTGAGTTACATAAGCAAATGAAAAGAGGCTTATCATTATTCATTAGGGAAATGAAAATAAAAACTACAATGTGGTACCACTACAACCTACTACACAAAACAGCAACTGGCAATACCAAGTACTGAGAAGGATAAGGATGCACAGAAATGGAATTCCTACACTGCTGACGTGAATGCCAAGTGGTACTTTTAGGATGAGGAAATATTCTTTTCCTTGTTTGTAATTAAAAGACCAAGTTCAGACCTAATACATGAAAAGGTTTGATACTACTATATACAAATACCTCAATAAACCAGATTTTTAAAAAATTCTCATCTATTTTCTTAAGTATTTTCTCTAAAATATTTTATCATTTCAGTTTTCCATTCAAAAACTCTTTTCATCATGTCTTTCTAGATGGCCTTCTGAGAGCCTCATATAACCAGCTTCATCAAACCTCAACTCTGCAAGACAAGATGACTGGCTGTTCCACATCACTAGACAGTATGTTTCTAATGCACAGAAATGTACAACCAATCAGATAAGCTTCAAAAAGACATGTAAAGCATTCTACCTCTGTCAAAGTATTCCAGCTGCTCCACAATTATCTATAGAGAAAGTCATCAAGACGAGTTATCAATATGAAAGGACTGATTCTAAAAACAAAGGACATCTTACAAAGGGAAAGGAAGTGCTATGGATGTGATACAGATGGCAACTTAAAAAAAACACCAATCACTCTTACATACTTCCCACTGGGGGAAATTAGATGGGTTGAAGAACGGAAACATATGTCAAGAGAAAGTTCACGCCCCGAACCCCCTCATTTCAAATAAGAAGTCTACCTGTCAAGCACACCAAACCACAGACTTCCAAAGACAACATAAATGTTGGAAGTCGAAGATCGTAATAACTGTTTATGGACTATAACATGAATCAATCACCAGCAGACCTGCACTAACAAGAAATGTTAAAGGAAGTCCTTCAGGCAGAAGGAAAATATTACCACATGTAAATCTGGATCTACAGAAAGGAATGAACAGCACCAAAAATATATGTTGGGAAAATATATAAAACTTCTCGTTATATTTTAAAATCTCTTCAAAAGGTAACTTGACAAATTAAAGCAAAAGTTAATTGTGGGAGACTACAACATATGCAGAAGTAAACCTATGACAATAATAGTGTAAAGGCTAGGTGCAGGAAAAGGGCTACTACAATAAGGTTCTTATACTATATATAAAGAAGTGTAATATGACTTAAAGGTAAACTAAGTTAAAAGATGTATATATACTAAAGCAACAACAACCGAAGAGTAATAGCTGAGAAGGTAAGAAAGGACATACGTGAAATAAAAAAACAAAAACAAACAAGCAAACAAAAAAACCTCAAACCAAAAGAAGAGGGGGAACGAAGAATCAAGAATAGGTGGGAAGGGACTTCCCTGGTGACACAGTGGTTAAGAATCCGCCTGCCAATAAATGCAGGGAGTGTCGATCACTGGTCCGGGAGGATCCCACATGCAACTAAGCCCATGTGCCACAACTACTGAGCCTGCACTCTAGAGCCTGCGAACCACAACTACTGAGCCTGCGTGCTGCAACTACTCAAGCCTGTGCCTAGAGCCCACGCTCCACAACAAGAGAAGCCACTGCAATGAAAAGCCTACGCACCAAGGAAAAGTAGCCCCCACTCGGTGCAACTACAGAAAGCCCGCGTGCAGCAACAAAGACACAACACAGCCAAAAATAAATAATAAACTCAAAAAAAAAAAAAGAATAAGTGGGAAAAATAAAAAACAAATAGTAAGACAGTAGTTAAAATTTAAAACCAATAATATCAATAATCACATTTAATGTAAATGGTCTTAACACAATTAAAAAGGCAACGTTGTGATATCTGATCAGAAAAACTAAACCCAACTACCTACTGTCTGTAAGAAACCCACGTCAAATAAAGATACAAATGTGGGAAAGGGTATGCCATGCTAACCCTAGTCAAAAGAAAGCTGAAGTTACTATATTAATATATGACAAAGTAGGTAACAGAGCAATAAATTACCAGGGATAAATATGGTCATTTCACAATGACAAAGAGCTCAATTCGTCAAAAAGACATTATTCTAAATGTTTAGACACCCTAACAACAAAATTGAGATAATTAAACCAGAAGTCAATGAGAAGGATACCTAGAAAATCCTCACACACTTGGAAACTAAGTAACATAATTCTAAATAATGCATCAGTCAAAAAGAAATTAAAGGGATAAAAAAGTATTTTGGATTGATTGAAAAGGCAAACACGTTATCAAATTTTATGGGTTGTAACTATAATAGTACTTGAGAGGGAAATTTATAGCATCAAACGCCTATATTTAAAATGAAGGCTCTCAAATCACTGACCTCAATTTATACCTTAAAAAACTAGAAAGGTATAATAATAGTAAAGACTAAAACAGAAATCAACAAAATACAAAAGAGAAACAAAGAAAAATCAGTGAAATCAAAACCTCACTGCGATCAATAAAATCCTGGTAAGCCCAACTAGACACACCAGGAAAAAGGGAGAAAACACATATCACCAATAAGGAATAAAAGAGGTGACAACTCGGGCTTCCCTGGTGGCGCAGTGGTTGAGAGTCCGCCTGCCGATGCAGGGGACACGGGTTCGTGCCCCGGTCCGGGAGGATCCCACATGCCGCGGAGCGGCTGGGCCCGTGAGCCATGGCCGCTGGGCCTGCGCGTCCGGAGCCTGTGCTCCGCAACGGGAGGGGCCGCAGCAGTGAGAGGCCCGTGTACCGCAAAAAACAAAAACAAAACAAAACAAAAAACAAAAAGGATGATATGGGAATATTATAAGCCACTTTATTTCAGTGAAATGGACAAAGTTCTACATTCCTTGAAAGGCACAAACTGTCAGAGTTTGTGCAGGAAGAAAGAAGTAATCTCAATATTCTTATACCTTTTAAAGAAATATAATTTGTAGTTAAAAACTACCTATAAAGAAGACTCTAGGCCCAGATGGCTTCACTGGTGAATTCTACCAAACATTTAAGGAATAAATAACACGAATTCCATACAAACGCTTGCAAACAATTAAAGAGAAGGAACATTTCCCAACTCATTCTATGAGACTCACATTAGCCTGAATGTAAAACCAAACAAATATAAGGTAAGAAAACTACAAACCAATGTCCTTCGTGAACACAGATGCAAATATCCTTAACAAAATAATCCAACATGGATTATTGCCCTGAGAATACATCATGACAAAATGAGATTATCCCAAAAATACAGGTTGGTTTAAAATTCAAAAAATCAACCAGTGTAATTCAGCATTACACATGAAAACCTGTATAACTGTTTTAATAAATCCAGGGGGTAACTATATTTGACAAAGTCCAACATCTATTCCCCAATAAAAACTCTCAGCAAACCAGAACAGAAACTTCCTCAACCAACCAAAAGAAAACCCAACTAAATACCATACCTAATGGTAAAAGACTGAATGCTTTACTTCCTTAAAAATCAGGAACAATACAAGGATTTTCACTCTTACAACTTCTATTCAACATTGTACTGGACAAATGACCAGTGCAATAGGCAAGTCAGAAAAAACAAACAAAAAAAATCAAGGCATCCAAATTGGAAAAGTAAAACTATTAATTCATAGACAAGATCATCGATGAAAAAAACTACAGAACCTGAAAAAAACAAAAACCCTGTATTTTTATAAACTAGCTACAAACAACCAGAAATTGAAAATTTTAAAGTACCAACATTCACACAGCATCAAAAATGTGATAAATTTGACAAAAATATGCAAGACTTGCACACTGAAAATCACAAAACACTGTTGAGAGAACATTTAAGTAAATGGATAGCTACACCATGTTCAAGGATTGGAATATGGAATCTAATGTTAAGATGTCCATTTCTTCCCAAGTTTCTCTATAGATTCAACAAATCCAAACAACAATCCCAGCAGGCTTTTTTGTAGAAATCGACAAGCTGATTCTAAACTTTATATGATAATGCAAAGGACCTAAAATAATGAAAATTACTTTGAAAGCAAAATTAAAAGTCTTATCAGCCTGCCTCTGTATCCAAGGGCTCCACATCCACAGATGCAACCAAGCAAAAATATTTGGGGAAAAAAAATCCAACAAAGCAAAACGTGAATTTACCATACGTCGTCAACTATTTACATAGCATTTACATTGTGTTAAATAGTAAAACTACTGTAGAAATGATTTAAAGTACACAAGAGGATGTACCCAGGTTACATGCAAATACGCCATATTATATAGGGGACTTGTGCTTCTACGGATTTTGGTATCAAAAGGGGGTCCTACAACCAATCCCCATGGATAGTGAGCATCTACTGTATGCCCCGATTCCAAGACATTACAAAACTATACTAATTAAGATAGTAGTAAAGAAAGACAAACATATCAATGGAACAAAATAGAGTGACAAATACACAGTCCATTGATTTTCATCAAAGATGCCAATGCAATTCAACGAGGAAAGAATAATCTTTTCAATAAATGGTGCTAGAACAACTGGATAGCCATATATGTAAAACAAACAAACAAAAAAAACCAACTTACTTCACCCTTACAAAATTTGTATACAAGTGTTAACCCAAAATAAACTAAAGACCTAAAGGTAGGCATTATAACTATAAAACTTCTAGAAGATGATCTGAGAAAATCTTAGTGATCTCTGGCAAAGATTTCTTAAATGACACAAAAAATTATAAAAGAAAAAGGAAATTAAAATTCATCAAAATTAGTATATCTGCTCTTCAATATACTTCCAAAACATGTATCTGAATCTAGAAGAACTCTCACAATTCATAAGTCAAGCAACCATATTTTAAAATGGAGGAAAGATATAAAAAAGATAATAAAAAGAAAATACACAGATGGCAACTAAGCACATGAAAACACACTCAACATCATTAGTTATTAGGGAAACACAAATTAAAACCGCAATGAGATACCATCAGAAGCCCTCTTAACATTAAAAAGACTGACCACATCAAGGCTGGCAAGATGTGGAGCAACTAGAACTCTCATACACTGCTTTGGAAATTTAAAATAATATAACCACTTTGAAAAAAAAGTCTGGCAGTTTATTAAACACACCCACTGATTCTACTCTGAGGTATGTACTCCAGAGAAGTGAAAGTATACATCTACACCAAGACTTGTTCAGCAAAGTACAAAGCAGCTTTTTGTTTGTAAGAGCCAGAAAACGGAAACTCAAAGGTCCATCAACAGATGAAAGAATAAACAAATAGCAGAATATGCATGCAATGGAATATTACTCAGCAATCAGAAGTAATAAACATGGATGAATCTCAAAATAAGCATGCTGATTGAAAGAAAACAGACCCAAAGAAGTGCATACTGTATGATTACATTTGTGTAAAATTCAAGAAAATGCAAGCTAATCTATAGTGACAGAAAGCAGATTAGTGGTTGCCTGGAGACAGAAAGGAGCGAAAGCAATTACGAAGGGGCAAGAGGAAATTTTTAGGAGTGATAGATATGATCATTATCTTCTTTGTGGTGGCTTCCCAGTTTACTCTTCAAATGTGAAGTTTTTTATATGCCGATTATACCTTAATAAAACTGAGAAGGAAACACAGATGACAAGATGCTGTGCTTTTTTTCCCTGACTGCAGTGTAATACTTCTTGGTTTCTCTTAGATAATACAAAGGATTAAGTAACACAGAGTTAATACAGAAATTATACATTAGTGTACAAAATTTACACAGGTTTTACTGTTTATCATCTTTTAAAATCAGGAGATAAAAAATCTAGCTGTTTAGTACTATCTGACAACACATTCTAGAAATGCTACAAATAGATCCTCTTGTAGAGCAGTTATCTTCTCGCTAGTTTCGAAGTATTTTCAAAATACTCCATCTTCATTCCTAGTAATTTTAACTGGCAATAGAGCCTGACATTTTAGCTGTAAATTTAGTATCAATACCATCATTACCATTACACACACACACACACAAAACACATCCTATAAATTGTAACATGCATCTCTTCAGGAACAATCTGCACTGCCAGAGTTTCACCAAGGCGTAAAGTGGTTTTCCTGATGACTGGAAGAGGTCATAAATCTAGCTTGTTTACAGCTTCGTGTCGTGTATTTGGGGTCGCTATGCTATTTCTCACACTCCCTACAGTAGAGTAATCCTACTCTTCTTATCTCCACACCAGTATCTGATCCAAACAATTTCATGTCCAGCACAAGAAAAGATATGAAAAGAACGAAACACAGCCAGGCTGAATTTACTGAACGGTCAGTTATCTAGTTAGCTCTTCCCTGCTTCACGTCACCTAAAACTTCTCATGGGGCTGGACACGGAGAGTTGGGACTTCTTTCCCTACTTTTGAATCCATGAGTCTTGAAAAGCCAGAGGTTAGCAAAGAAAAGTATGTATCAATTTCCACTTGCCAGAAGCCTCGTGTGTTCTAATTCCAGGGTCTGCTGTTTGGTGTTTTGTTTGGGGATTTTTCTTGGGGTGGGGGGGGGCGGGGAATGATTAAAAAGGTTGAAGCTAAAATGAATTTGGGGGTTAGATGAGGAAATTCTAAATCATATAAGACAACTGAAAACTGGCTCTAATGTTCTGCATTCATCACTCTTACTTTGCTTCATCTCATAAAGCAGAAGCAGGGGAGGCCAACTAAACTGGTTCCTCTGATTCTAAATGCAGCCAAATGTAAAGAATTGAAAAAGTGTTCATCCACAGGTAATAAAATGTATTCCACAAATATTTGCTAAACTGAAAGTCAAACTGTATCCTCAAGAACAGAACTATAGAAAAAGTCTGATTTATCTGCACACTACAAATATTCTGACCCTAAAGAACAATCAGTAAGTCCAAAAGCCTATTCTTTAAAGGAAAATATAAAGAACACAAGAAAACCACATACTATACCTTACTTTCTACAATCCAGATAGGTTTACTCAATTACATAAAGGTAAAAGTGTTTTTAAAATGAAATTCACAGTAGCAGACACCACCATGAAGTCAAAGTTAGAGTTAGCTCTGACCTATCGAAACTCTCATTCACTAGCACTAGGGTTAGAAAAGTTAAAATGACACAAAAATATATATGTCATTATGTCAGACTTTGAAAGGTTTTCCACTTCACCACATTGCCTATTACTAAGAAGCTGGAGAATAAAAACTATTGTAAATTTGAATTTTACTTTATAGACATTTGAACAAGAGTTACAAACAATTTCTAAAGCAGTATTTCATAGAAAACTATAGAGCCTGGATAAAGGAAAGGGGAATAGGAAAAGATAATCAGGACCTGTTTACTTGACAAAATCACTGAACTGGAAATAAAACAAACTTCCAGGGACAGGAAAACAAAACTAAAAAGGACACTTTAAAGATTCTATTGGTCACTGAGAAAAACAAAGCAATATCCTTATACCAATTTTCTGTGAGCATGTTACGAACAAAATCAATTCTGAAAATACACCTCTCAAAACCACAAGAGGATCACAATGACTCGTCAAGTTAGCATAAATTGATTAAGTATTAGGATTAACTCTAATACTAAGTTTAGCAAAAGTTTCCCAATCTACTGAACAGCTTGGTTGCTGTGTACTAAATTTATTCAATTTTGTAAAGACATTTCTTGCTTGTAAATATTCTTTAAAACTAGGTATTGATTTTACAGAAGTTTCTACATTAACATCTATTTAGAAACCTTAGTCTCTATTTTCAATGATAATTTGTTTATTCTCAAAATTCACACTATAGTTATTAAGTGCTTATTAATAGCTAATAGTTTTATTTAAAATGCAACAGGGCTTCCCTGGTGGCACAGTGGTTGAGAGTCCGCCTGCCGATGCAGGGGACACGGGTTCATGCCCCGGTCCGGGAAGATCCCACATGCCGCGGAGCGGCTGCACCCGTGAGCCATGGCCACTGAGCCTGCGCGTCCGGAGCCTGTGCTCCGCAACGGGAGAGGCCACAACAGTGAGAGGCCCGCGTACCACCAAAAAAAAAAAAAAAAAAAAAGCAACAAATTCACTTTTTTACCAAAACATCCCAATTCATCAGGAAAAATATCTTCTCACATGAAATTCATTACTCACATGAAATTCATTATTAGATCAAAGATTTCTGAAAATACTAACAATTCAGAGGCTCTGTTTATAAAACAGTACCAGCTGAAAGGGAAAGATCCGGGACTTCACTGCTGAAAAATAATAGGTAAAATTCCAACATGTCTAAATTATTAAACAATTCAAAAAATTCTCTAGCCTACCTCTTGAACATCCTTTTGCTAAGAGAATTACAATCATTCTGAGTCCTATGTACCTGCAAAATTTCTAAGAAAAATAAAGACTTCACGATCTTGTCAATTTTAATCCTCCTTAAGCCATACTCTTGAGCCTAGTAGACCCTCTAGTCACTGTTTTACAAACCTTTAAAGATAGCTCTGTTTCTAAAACCTTCAAGCAGAATGGAATTTAAGAGGAGGTCATTCTTTAGGAGTTCTCCTGAGAAGGATCACCTTTTTAAAAGATACTGCTTCAGAAGAATTCTATTTCGCAATCACTTGTTGTCTCAGCTGTGAGCAGAAAAGCAGGTATCAACTTGAAAGGGAGATAATCAAGGGACCTATCTAAACAGTAACAACAGAACAGCAACAACAGAACAGTAACAACAGACTATGCAAAGAGTAATGTAAAATTAGAAACTAAAGAGAGGAAGTAAATTAGGGTTAGCAGTATTTCCAAGTCATTTACCAAGGTGTTTTCTTTTTTAAATGGACATACCCATTTGCAGAGAGGGTTAACCAATATACAGCACAATCATTTTAAAAAGGAAACAGGATTCTTAAAAGGGAGATTAGGAGAATGGATTACACTCTAAAGGGTATCATGAAGAATACAACAGCAGCAGCACAGAAGACCCTGCCTCTGAAGACATAACAGTATGTCACTGTACCTGCCCATGAGGGCTTCAAATGTAAACTTGGGGCAACAAACGCAAACAAGAAGTTTCGGTACAAAAATTATGCTATGCTATGCTAGAGCTGCATACAAACTGCTTCAATGATCACAGAAAAAAAGAATCAAGAAAGGATTCCCAAAAGAGCTGACATGAGCTATGTCTAGAAGCAGAAGGTGGCATTTCCTAGGCAACAGTAAGAGGTAAGAATATAGTTCCCTGTGCTATACAGTAGGACCTTGCTGTTCATCCATTCTACAGAGTCTTTCTTTTAATTAAACGATATAATAAAGACCAAATAAGCATACCCCTAAGGCTGCAGGACACCTGTCTGTACTCAAAAAAAAAATTCATCTTCCACACCAGGTGTTCTGTCTCGAAGCCCTTATCTTAAAGATCCTTAATAGGAGATTAAATGAATCTAGTGTTTTGGTCAGTCTGCAGTGAGCTTAATTTATTTGGGAAAATCAGGGACAAGGATTTATTAACCCATAAATGAAGAATTTAAAAATAAAAAGATTAACTATAACTTAAATAGGAAACTATTTAGTTACACATAAAGTTGACAATGCCAAAAAGTTTTAACAAAGTTTTCCTTTTCGAGATTCTGAAATGTGTATCTACTGATATATCTTGGGGGTGGAGGGTAAGACATTACAAATACATTATTTTCTATATATTTTAAGACAAGTTATTTGGCATCATGATATTCAAGAGTCATTATATTAAAAGCTAACAAAACTGACATAAATCACAGTGTTTCAAAACTGGAGGAAACATAGACATCATCTAGTTCTGTGAATTTCAGGGAATTTCAAGTGTTAACTGCAACCCACAGTTTTACATTCCAACCTAGCTCACAAATCCGTACATATAAATTTTACAATATATTATTTTTAAAATATATATAATTGTAGTAGCGGACATCGTGTATAGTGAAACTTTTGAGAAATCCTAGGCGTTAAGATTGCCCCTGCCAAAACAGTAGACATCTTTGTAACATGATTACATCAAACTTCATCCCCAAAGTCAATCAGGATAGCTACATTCCACAAACCTCACAACTCTTCAATAAAGAAAAACAAATACCAAAGCAGAATTTCATGTTGTAAGACATCACCAAGATCAGAAATGATGAGTCTTTCGTAGGAGTTCTGATGGGTTCTTTGTGTAAGATTTACAGCCCTTAACTATATAAGGGTAAAGGCTATATAGACAGGAAGAAAGGCACTGTGAGGCAAATCATGCTGAGCCAAAGTAAAACTATCCGAAAAGGCAGAGAGAAAACCAAGGGGCAAAGAACATTCCACCTACCTCCCCCTGTCATCACTCGGTCCTGAGCACCAAAACATAACTTCCCTTCTATAAATATGCTTCAACGATGCACACCAAAAGTACTTGTGTCAAGATGACTTGATAGTTTACTGTCACACATTCTGTCCCAGGGTACCCAGCAACAAATTGGATGTCCTGTGACTTCCTCAATTTTCTTAATTGAAGAAGAAACCAGAAAAAGGTCAGCAATGCACACACTGAAAGGAGAATCTACATATTAGAACACAAAGAATGAACACCTGATGATATATGCTGCACCTGACTCTGCCCAGGAGACGACTGCCTTGCACTGCACCACCGCACTGGGAGAGTCAATCATTCACAAACTGCCTCTCACCACTGACTTTCAATGGTGGCATGCAATGTTCTTTCAAAGAATTGTTTAATCTTCTGAGTAAGTCAAGCAACGAACAGCACTTCAGACGAATAGCACTTCAAATAATCTGATTTTAAGGCAGTCGGCGTATATAGCATATTCTTAGCCCATTTTTATGGGTATATTTAACCGAGAAACAGATAAACACTCAACTTCACAACAAGCAAAATACATCACCTAATCTACACAGACTTGTATTAACTTTTTACATCACACGTAACCTGATTAGGCTAATAATAATGACGGAATAACTCTGAATCAAAAGAATACAGTTAGGGCTTCCCTGGTGGCGCAGTGGTTGAGAGTCCGCCTGCCGATGCAGGGGACACGGGTTTGTGCCCCGGTCCAGGAGGATCCCCCCATGCCGCAGAGTGTCTGGGCCGCTGAGCCTGCGCGTCCAGAGCCTGTGCTCTGCAACGGAAGAGGCCACAGGAGTGAGAGGCCCGCGTACCGCAAAAAAAAAAAAAAAAAAAAAAAAGAGCACAAAACATTTTTTTCTTAAATGTTTTAGTATTTTTTTCATCCATATTTATTGGAGTATAGTTGCTTTACAATGTTTTGTTAGTTCCTGCTGTGCAGCACAGTTAATCAGCTATATATATACACATATATCCACCCCTTATTTGGATTTCTTTCCCATTTTGGTCACCACAGAGCACTGAGTAGAGATCCCTGTGCTATACAGTAGGTTCTAATTAGTTACCTATTTTATACATAGTAGCGTATATATGTCAATCCCAATCTCCCAATTCATCCCACCCCCATTTCCCCCTTGGTATCCATACATTTGTTCTCTACATCACTGTCTCTATTTCTGCTTTGCAAATAAGTTCATCTGTATTATTTTTCTGGATTCCACATATAAGCGATATTATACAAGAGCACAAAACAATTTTAAATTTACAAACACAACATATTTTAGAGTATACAGATATGTTCCAATAATAACAGCTGTTTTAATACTAAGTTAGTGTAACCAATATAAACAAAACTTTCAAATCCCTTAATCTAAAATTTGATTTTGCTTACTTAAATTTCAATATTCTAGAATTAGATTTTTTTTAATTTCCTATTGTGAAAATTGGTTTTTCCAACCGCAAAACTGATACCAACTCATCCACACTACAGAAATCACAGAAAAGCACACATACAAAAAAACCCCATCATCCCACCAAGCAGAATTAGTATTGTGATCAGTCATTACTTCTAGGTATGTATATTAGGTGAAATGGTATGAAATATTATTTCAAGTGGGATTATATTGTTCATCATTTTGTAACTTGCTTTCTTTCAATATATTAAGAGCATTTTCTTATATTAAACATTATTTCTAAATGTGTTCTTAAATTTTTATTTGGAAATAATTATAGATTCACAGGAAGTGGCAAAAATAGTACAAGGTCCCAAATAACCCTTACCCAATTTCCCCAAAATTGCATCTTCTTGATTATAGTACAGTATCAAAACCAGGAAATTTACATCGGTATACTATATGTAAACAGTTCTGTGTCATCTTATCACACGTGTAGATAGATGAAACCATCACTACAATCAAGATTCAGATCTGTTCCATCACCACAAAGACCTCCCTCTTGCTACCCTTTTCCAATCACATGCATCTCCCTCCTTTTCCCGCCATCCCTGACCCCTGACAACCACTAATCTGTTCTCCCTGTAATTTTCTCATTTCAAGAATGTTAATGGCATCCTACAGTAGGTGACCTTTAGAGGTTGACTTTTTTCCCTCAGCATAAGGGCCCTTTGAGATCCATGCCAGTTGTATGCATTGATAGTTTCTTCCTTTTTAACTGCTGAGTAGCAGTCCATGGTATGGATGTACCATTCACATACTGAAGGACATTTTTGTTTCCAGTTTCAGGCTATTGCAAGTAAAGTTGCCATGGATACTTGTGAACAGATTTTGTGTGAATGTCAGTTTTCATTTACCTGGAATAAACGCCCAGGAGTGAAATTCCTAGGTCACATGGTAAGTTTTATAAAAAACTGCCCAAACTGTTTTCCAGAGTAGTTGTACCATTCTACATTTCCACCACCACTTGATAGAGATCTCAAACCATTTTTAAGAGGTGCAAAATATTTATGGCTATTCGATAGTTTCTAACAATTCCTTGTTGATTCCTATATAAGTAATTTCATTTTTTGTTAAAATAACGATGCAATTAATATACATAACACAGAATTTTCACATGCAGATCACACAAATTCCTGTAAATTAAATTGTTGGGGAAGAGGATACAAATATTTTAAAGGCATTTGCTACCAACTGCTGTGATGGCCTTTGGAAAATTTAAATCAACTTACACACCACCCACCCAAGGGTATGTAAAAATGCCCATTTCCTAGCCTCACTAAAAATTTTTTTTTAATCTTTAATTTTTTACTTGCAAAAAAATGTTACCTTGTTTTGTATTTATTTGAATAATGGGAAGGTTGTATACATTTCCCACACTTCCTAACTTAATTTGCAGTTCTTTCATAAATTACCTGTTCATGTTCTTTGCCAACATTTTACTGGAATGTTGGTTCACTGATTTTAAGACCTGGTTCTGTCTCTCTAACTTACGTTGCAAAGAAATAGGTTTTTAAAATAAACGTCTGAAATTCAAGCCAAGTGTTAGTAATGCAAGATAACTGCTGATTTTAGGATGTAAAAAATAGTTTAGTTGATATGGTCCCCCAATTTATCAATTCCTATACTTCACACAACATATTTATTAATTAAGGAATCACCTCTAATGCCAGCTCTGGATTAAAAACATGGTTCCTAGAACGTTGATCACTTACTTCTCTTAAGCTCACTTCAAAATACTAAGACATAATTTTTCCATAACAGACATCAAAAACGATCTTCACCTTCATGAGGAAGCGTGGCTGGCTTCTCTTTAAAGGAGAATTTAAGGTCATCTAAACCAGTCTTCAAAGTGTGCTCCCCACACCAGCAGCCATCAACATCACCTTGGACTTGAACTTGTAAGAAATGCAAATTCTCAGGATACCCCAGGCCTACTTAATCAAAAACTCATAGCCTACATATGAAATCTGATCTGTTGTTAGAAAACAGTCACCAGGTTTGTTTTCGCCCTCTGAGTAACCACCATGCACTTTTGGGTTTAAGACGCAATAAGCTGATGAAACTGGCATCCTATATCACCCTTAATTTCTTGTCCCTCCCAAAGGCTATCAAAGTTTCCTCTTCAATTGTATTGCTTATGATCTGAAATTACAGAGAAAATGTTTTGAGCAAGTTTTAAGATGCTTCTTTTACATCCCCCTTTCCTAGTTTCTTTTCCCAGCCAAAGGATAATTTAAATAGATTTTCTAAATTGACAGAGAGAGGAAAGGAGAGGAGGAATAAAGATCTAATTGTATTTAAAAATAAAAATTTCACCTGTTTTACCTTGTGATTTCAACTACAGATGGTCCCTGACTTACGATGGCTTTTTCAACTTTACAATGGGGCAAAAGTGATACACATTCAGTAGAAACCACACCTCAAATTTTGAATTTTGATCTTTCCCTGGGCTAGAGATATGTGGTACAATACTCTCTGGTGATGCTGGGCAGAGGCAGGGGCCGCAGCTCCCAGTCAGCCACGTGATCAGCAGGGCAAACAACCGATGTACTTACGACCATTCTGTACGCAGACAACCAATCTGTTTTTCACTTTCAGTACAGTATCGATACATTATATGAAATATTCAGCACTTTGTTAAAAATAGGCTTTGTGGGCTTCCCTGGTGGCGCAGTGATTAAGAGTCCGCCTGCCAATGCAGGGGACACGGGTTCGAGCCCTGCTCCGGGAAGATCCCACATGCCGCGGAGCGGCTGAGCCCGTGCGCCACAACTACTGAGCCTGTGCTCTAGACTCCGCGAGCCACAACTACTGAAGCCCGTGTGCCTGGGGCCTGCGCTCTGCAGCGGTGGAGGCCATCACAATGAGAAGGCTTCACGCCACAACTAGAGAAAGCCTAAGCGCAGCAACGAAGACCCAATGCAGCCAAAAATAAATTTAAAAAATTAAAAAAAAAAAAAAACAGCTTTGTGTTAGGTGATTTTGCCCAACTATAGGGTACTGTAAGTGTTCTCAGCACGTTTGAGGTAGGCTAGGCTAAGCTGTGATGTTTGGCAAGTTAGGTGTACGTATTAAATGCATTTTTGACTTACGGTATTGTCAACTTATGACAACTTATGACGGGTTATCTGGATGCAACCCCATTTAAAGTCAAGAAAAATCCGTACTTATGATTTCTGAGTAACACGGGAGTTTATCTGCAATGCCTTTACTGAGAATTCATCTTTGGCACCACAGTCTGTGTCAATCACTGCACAGAAGTGAAAAAATAGCCACATAAAGAATGAGTCAAGACTTAACAGCAGTAATTAATCCAAATAACAGTAATGTATACCACGTATAAGGTACAACTATCAAGTTATGGGTATGTTAAAACACAACAGACCTTAACACAATGAACAGCATAGCAAAACATTTCCAAGAACACCCAAAATGTTCCGTAGCCATTTTTAAACTCCCTTTAGGTGCCAGCTTACAAGTGCACCCACCTAGTTCCTTATCACATCTCAAAACTGGTTTTCCACAACGTGACTGATCCTCTGCTTTATTAGCACACTTTTCGACATGACTTTTGGCAGCCTAAATCACCAAATGGGCAACAAAAAAGGAAAGAATCATCACTGTTATTTAGTTAAGTGTGCTAAAGCTCTGAAGCCCAAAACCACTCCAGGAAGTACTTTAAATGCATGGCCCAAGGTCTCCAAGGTTGTAAACTCTGTGTTTAATTTCTAGAACATGTTTAGAAAACAAAATCAGAAAAATGAGAATACTACTTCTTAAGGACATGCTTTATAAAGACAAATTTCCCGTAATCCAATAACTTTACAGACAAGACGCAAGCCCTAAAGTGCAATACGTATCAGAACTCTTAACTGCAACAGTTTTAAAGGCGACTCCAAACTTCCAGTCTTCATCTATTCTACATACACTGAGTGAACCCCTACCAAGTGCCTGGCACTGTAACAGACATAGGAAAAGATATGAAAAGAAAGATCGTGCCCTCAAAAAAAAGGTGGAAACATAACAAAGGTAATCAAACAAAAATGCGGTTCAAATGTTATGAAGAGGTATACATGATCTTAGGGCGTTGGAAAAGGCTTCCAGAGACAAATAAGAGTCAGCCAGGCTACAAGGAAGGAGGAGCATTTTAGAAGAAATCCAGAGGAAAAGAACGTGTGAAGGTATGGAAATGAGACATCATGGTCCATGCTAGGAAAACACCAAGCAGTTCGGTATGAAACACACACATGCTGTGTGTGGAGGGCAGATAGGGTGGTGGCAGGCTGCTTCCAGAAATTCTAAAGAAACGTTAGAGGACCATGAAGCCCCTTGTGATGCTCAGGATTTGGACTTTAACCTAGAAGCAATGAGAACCAGGAGATAATTTAAGCTGTCCAAATGGAGAGGCCCAAGAACCAGCCGGATCTGTTTGTCACGTGTATGTGTATATGGGGATGGTGACAGGTGGTTAATAAATAGTATCTGGGAATTACCAGCGTGTGAACAGAAGTGGAAAGGTACGGGTGACATCTAAGGAGGGTGAACAGTTAAAAAGGAGGTAGGAGGAGGCAAAGAACTAACTAACTTGTATCAACCTGTACAACAAACCCTACATCCAAGAACGAAAAAGGCCTAGTTCAAACCTCAGATTCAGTGAGGCCTTCCCCAACACACCCCATGTACTGTCTCTACCTCCTCTAAAAAGCACTTAGGGTCTCTACCAGGTACCCATTCACTCCATGCCTACCATGGCATTCACACCACTGGCTATCTTTTTATGGTCTTATCTTTTCAACAAGTTTGTTAGGTTCCTTGTTTATTCAACCAGTGCCTTGAAATATAAATGACCAATGAACAATATTACTCACGAGAGCCAAAAGTTTACTCCATTTGCATACTCCAGAAAATTCCACACACCAGGTTTATTCCTTTCACCTAATGATGTGTGGACTTTATGCTGCTGCTGGGAGGAGATGACTGTGTTCAACTGTGTAGGTAATGAACAGAAGGTGCAGAGAGATCCCATCTCTCGAATGTGTTAGGGGTCTGTATGTAGAGTTGAGCTCTAAGATATTCTTAGGATAAAACAGCAGTGGTTGACTACACAAGAACCACACAGAACATGGATATTCACAAGCATAACAATGAGTGAAAAAAGCCAGACCCAGAAGTGTACATACTGTATGACTCCACTTAAATAAAGTTTAAGGGGAAGTGACTGCAGCGTGAACAAGGGGCATCTGGGGTCCTGGTAATGTTCTGTTTCTTAACCTGGGTACTGGTTACACAGGTATGCTCACTTTGTGCAAGTTCATCAAGCCTTACAATTATGATTTGTGCACTTCTCTGTATGTATGCTACAGTTCAAAAAGTTTACTTAAAAATAAACAGGCAAGGCTTCCCTGGTGGCGCAGTGGTTGGGAGTCCGCCTGCCGATGCAGGGGACGCGGGTTCGTGTCCCAGTCCAGGAGGATCCCACATGCCGCGGAACGGCTGGGCCCGTGAGCCATGGCCGCTGAGCCTGCGCATTCGGAGCCTGTGCTCCGCAGCGGGAGAGGCCACAGCAGAGAGAGGCCCGCATACCGCACAAAAATAAAAATAAAATAAACAGGCAAAAAGAAAAAAAGAAAAAACGGGAGAGGAGATAGTGTTAGGAAGTATAAAGGAAGATGTCACAAAGAGAAAAGGCCCTGGCGATGGGACAAGAAGGCAAATGAGAACCACAATGACTGTAAAATGTTTTACTTTAAGTTGTAAAGGAGACTTTTGGAGACCCACCATTTCCTAAAGTACTAAGGAACCGAATTAGTGCTAATAAGTATTTTCATAAGCTACAGCCACTTGGAATTTCTTCAGCACCTACGGAAGCACACAATAAATACATGACGCATGAAAAAATACACACTGAATCCATTCAAAACCTCCCATCCTAGTAACAGCTGACCCTTGAACAACATGGGTTTGAACTGCGCAGGTCCACGTATACACGAATTTTTTTCAATAAACACATACTATAGTACCATACAGTCCGTGGTTGGTTGAATCCACAGATGCAGAACTGCAGATATGGAGACCAACTATGGGACTTGAGCAGCCAGGGAAATCCGTGACAGGTCCTGGAACGAATGCCCCTCAGATACCAAAGGACAAGTGTTACGTGGATTTTCAGCTATGCACAGGGCAGTAGGTATCAGCGCCCCTCACCTTCCAGTTGTTCAAGGGTCAACTGCAACAGGATATACTGGCACGTTAGCTGGCCAGACTTTAGTCTACGATGTGTAGCTCAAAGCTGAGCAGCCTATGCAGAAAGGCTCGAACTCTAAACTGTCCCCCACCAAATGAGCTAACTGGCACAGGTAAACCTCCAGAAATAACTATCCCCTTGCTCCAAAAGAAAGCAGCTTTAGTGTTTCCTAAAAAGGCAAATGTGTATCTCGACACTGCCTACAAAGCAGTCGTTCTGCCCAGTACTCACCACTCTGTAGTTCCCTATTCTGCTCTAATTTCTTCGGAGCACTGGTCTCTAGCTGAAATGATCTTATTCTTCTGTTCGCTTGTTTATTTTCTTGTCCTCGCCATAGTACTTTAAGCTCCACGGGAACAAAGATCTCATCTGTCTGTACACCACTGTACACCCAGAGCCCAGATGTCTGTGTGCTCAATAAAAACTTGTCAACTACCCAGGTAATTTACTTTAAGGTCATCAAGTATACATAAGATCAAGTCAGTACTAATAAATCAGTTAAGTCCAGTGTAATAGCAAACACAAAATAAATTATCACTCCGTTTCTGGGTAAGAGTGATCTCTAAACCTGTACCCGCTTTTGTATCACCTTCGAGGCCGAAAGGTTTGACAAGGTTTGATGATTTGGAGAACCGGTAATTTTTCTATGTATTTTATGGAGAAATTTTACAAAAGACAAACACTACAATAAAGCCAGTGTGGCCTAAGGAACAGAACCACTGTGGCGAGTGACCCAGAACTGCGGGGAAGGGCCTGGCTCCTCTCTAGGTCAGGCACCCCTCTGCTTTCTGGGAGGCTTCCTATCCGAAAAGTACCACAGGATGATGCTCTTCTGAAGCTTCCAGCAAAGATCAAAACTTTCACGTTTCACTAAATATGTGTGTTTTCCCCTAAAACTTCTAAAGTACTTCATGACTAGTCAAGAGACTTTCAACTGTCAGGGTATCTGAATTTAAGAGGAGAAAAAGTCCAAAGTTACAACTGCAAAGAATCAGGGAGTTCCTGGACAAGGAAAATATTTTACACACAAACAACTGAGTACTACCAACTTCCCATTCAATATCCTGAGTACCAGAATTTTTTTTTTAAAGCCACACAATCTTATTACACATCTAAAGCAAATTCTTCACTTCTACTTGTCTGTAAAAACTCTAAATACGGTACATTTTTCAGGGGAATAGTATTCAGTGCAGCACTATTATCGAAGAACCACTAATCAAGAAGAAATGCAGCAATATTTTAGTAATTTTAATTTTACAATAGAGATCATTGCATTCAGAGAAATAACAAAACCAGAAGTAAAATATACTTCATTTATCACCATGTCTAGGAAGTTACTCTGCCCAATACTAAAAAACTTCAACTTAGCAGAACAACAGTTAGGTAAATTTGTGAGTTTGTGGTTTTGTTGGTTTTCTTCCTTTTAAAAGCTGATATCCTCTTTCATGAGACAGGCAAAGTGGGCTGGGAAATAGTACTTTGGCTATCACCTAGGGAAGGGGTAGTGTTTCTTTCCCACTCACCACCACCTTCCATAGACATGCCTTTATTTACTACCTTGAAAGGCTCAGAGTACATCAGCATGGTGGGGAGGCGAACTTCTCAGCCGCAGGTGCCTCCTCCATGCTCTAGTGTTAAAGACTTCGTAAAAGTGTATCACAGAACAGGCATGAGGAAGCCATTCAATGTGACAGAAATGTACTAAAACTGGTTTGTGGTGATGGCTGTACAACTTTTTAAAATTTCCAAAAATCACTGAATTGTACACTTACACAGTTGATGCATCATATGGTATATAAATTATGTCTCGATAAAGCTATTAAAAAAAACAACCAGCAGGGTAGAAAGTGGAACAGTATAGGCGGAAAAAGGACTGTATTTAAGAAATAAACAGACCCAAAACAAAATTGGTAATACATCCAAAATAAAGCTCTCCACTGCCCCGTGAACCTCCAAGCAGCCTATTAAGTGTTGTCTCCTTCTTCCTTTAACACGTTCCTTTCGAGCTTCTGACCCTCTGCTCTAAGCTGCTACAGAAAGAAGAAAAGACCTTCTGAAACACTTTCATGACTCCACCCACAGAATTAAATTTATCTAGTACACATGGCAATAATAGTGAAAGATGGCAGGTAATTCTGTAGAAATCAATTCTTCTTATCCAGAAGAATTGAGGGGAGGGGGAATTCTTCTAATTGATGCCCAAGCCAGACTGCTCAGACCTCCCACAGCACTTTATTTATACCTCTCTCAGAGCCTTTATAACTTGGATTACAGCCATTCCTATACATGTCTTACCAACCTTTTAACACCCTCCTCCTATCCCCAATGTCTTCAGCAGACTCTTTCACACCCTAGTAATTTAATAAATGTTCTTTGGATGAGTGGCAATATTTTCCTAATGAAACTGAGGAGTATCAGTTCTATTCTCAAAGAATACAGTTCTATGTCCTATTGGACTATCACTAATTCAAAGCTGACTTCCTTGCTTGATTGGTAGATAGATGATGGCAACGACAGTGACAACAATGATGAACAAACTCCAGAATTACCACTGGCTACCCAACCAGCGAGGCTGTTATAATACAAAACATCAGCTCAGAGCAATAAAACCCAATTTCTATGCCAGTCAACAGGCTAGAAGTCCTTTTATTACTTAAAAATTATTCTAAAAATCACTGATTTTTGCCTATTACCCAGTATCCAAAACCCACCAAGTTTTCTACTGTCATCAATACCAAGTCTGATTAAAACTATACAAGGCAACAGATGTCAAATCTTTGTTGTATCAAGAAAATTACACACACACAAAAAAGGCCCAGGAAAAAAACAAAGCAGTAGTAACTAGTGTCACAGAAAAATTAACAACAGTTAATACACTGGATAACACAGGAGGAAAACCTGTGAAATTCACCCTTTCACATGAAACCCATCCACAGCATAAGAAAGCCAAATGTTATCTGCCTTTTGATCAATGACTTCTAGAACATAATCTTTTATAAAGACTTCCAGATCTAACACATGAAAATACTGACAATAACCAAGATGAAATTAAGTTATGTAAAAGTATCATAAGTTGGTAAGAATTTAAATCCTCAGATCTCTAAAATCTGTGTTCAAATTCTACACAACCACAGACCTAAAAAAGTCACACTCTTCAAGATAGTAGGTGAGTATCCTGTTCCTGAAACATTTTCATTATTAGTAATTTAATATATTTGTTAAAAAACAATTCCAATGTTGTCATCTGTGACTCTGAAAAAATTTTAAACATCTATATTGTTTTTAAAATCAAAACCTTACACGTGCTTCCAAAGAGCTGATGAGTCAGATTTTTTTATACGTGTAGAAACTGAAATGCACTTCATTATGAGATAATTATTCCCAGCAATACACTGGATGTAAACTGAATCTGCTTTAAGTTTCTCTTCACCAGTAAAGTTCTCAAGTTCTTAGGAGTTTCCTAGTCATTTACTTTAACATCATCTACGGTAACACTCAAAGCAAAACCACAATAAAGAGGTTTGGCCTCTGAGGGATTCTACATGTAAAAAAACATTACTCAAATAAAATACAATCACTATTGCTTTAAATAACAAATACATTTCTAAACTTTCATGGCATTTGATGGAATTCCCTGTTTTAGATAGCAAAACAAAATCTACTAAGCTCCCAATCTAAATCTACTAATCTACTAAGCTCCCAATGAGTGTTTTTTATTTTAACTAAATCTACTCTATGATAATACAGAATATTGATATGAATTTACTTTAAAAAGTACCTATGGGGAAATAGGTACTTTTTAGTTCTGGAATACTTTTATTCAAAAGTCTCAGTATTTAGAGTTAGTGGAATTCACAGAACTGTTCCACCAGTAATTGGACAAAGTTGCCCAATATCCTATTTATTCCCAGGTATAAATAAAGCAATGAAACCCTAAGAGGACACATTCATTTAGCCAAAGAACAATAACCAGTTAGAACTGTGCAGTGCTACTACACGGTCATGTTGGAATGCCACCAATTCAAAAACAAGTACCTGATGAAATAAGACTTTTGGCAATCAACTTTAAAGATCCCCAAGGAACTCACTCATTCTGTCTTGCTTTCCCTCTCTCTCTCTCTCTCTCTCTCTCTCTCTCTCTCTCTCTCTCTCTCTCTCACACACACACACACACACACACACACACACACACACACACACAGCCCCCCCCATGTCTGCCCATTAAATGACATAAAGAATAGTTTTTAACTTCAAACTCTAATCACTGAAACAAATTCCAGTTACAAGTTAAAAGATGACCGGAAGACTACAAAATCAGCTTCCACATTTCATTCAAGAATATCTAAATGTTAAATCTGGAGTAGTTCAACTCGTTTTGATACCACACAGTTTACCACCTTCACTAAAATGAGGAATTCCTTCAACATTCTTTGCATTTTAATAAAGCTCTAAACACAAACTTCAGTATAATCACGCTATTCATTCTACATTTTGCAAAAATCGTCCTCCATCACCATTTCTCATAAGCTAATCAGAAACATACACACACACACACACACACACTGACAGTCCAGTCTTCCAAAAAATGCACTTTCTTTATCAAACCCCAGCATTTATCTTCAAGTGCAAGGAAAACAAAAAAAAGACATTTGCAGTTCAAGACAGGAAAAGCACAACCACCGCGTTACTGTACAACCACCACCAAATTTCTCAGGGAAGAGAAGAATAATTCACGACAGGCAACTTAAAAACATTCTGCACATGGCAAAAATAAAAGGTCCAATGTCCTACAATCCATAGCAAAGCTTCCTCTCTTTTGGAGCCAATACCAATAAGCCAATGGATACAAGTGTCAAATAAATCCAGCGTCTGTTTGAAACAAGACGAAACCTGGAAAAATTCCCTCCCATAAATCAGTGAACATGAGGCTTTGCACCCAACATGAAATATACACAACCCAAACCGACATCATCCCCCCCACCCCACCCGGCACGTACAGAAAAAGCCGTAATCAACAAGTTGGAAAGAAAGCAGAAAGTAGAGCTCACAACCCTATAACCCCGCCTTTAAAAAAAAAAAAAAAGTCCTATAACAAAAGGTAACACAGATCTTCAAGTACCTGGTGGAGGTGCCTTTCCTCACATCGCAGATGCTGCATTTAAAGGCTTCCGCGCTGTTTCTGAAGGTGCAGACGCTACAATCCCAAAAGCCTTCGTCTGCGGCAGGTTTTGCTTGTCTTTTTGGCCTTCAGAGGAGTGAGGAGTGGGGGAAAGGGGAGGGAAGAGTCAAGGAGCAGGAAAAAGGGGGAGAGACAGCAAAACACAGGCGCTGGTGAGCCGTCGTAATTTCGCAGGAATCCGGCGCTGGAAACTTCGCCCTGGCGACCACCCACCCACCCTTTTCGGGGCCGAGAAGAGGAACCGGGGGAGGGAACGGGGCGCCCCCACCGGCACCACGCAGCCTCCGGGCCCGGGCCGTGCTGCCTCGCACAGTAGGCGGCGGCGGCGCCCCGGGAAGGGCCGCGGCGGGCGCAGGAAGCGGGCGGACTTGTGGACTTGAGTGGGGCTGGGGGGGCCGGGAGGGGAGCCGCGGGCCGGATCTGGAGGGGGCGCGCAGGGACAGCCCGAAGCCGGCGGCAGGGAGTGGGCCGGCTCCTTCCCTCTCCCCTCCCATGCTCGCGTCCTCCCTCCCTCCCCACCTGGTTAAATCTCCCTTTGTCTGGGAGGAGTGGCGGCGGCGGCGGCGGCGGAGGGCGGCTGAGGAGGAGCCGCCATGGCTGCGGCGCGCACGGCCGCCGGCCCCGAGCGGGAGCGACACCGCCTCCCGCCGCCGCCGCCACCGCCCGCCGCCGCCGCCTCCCCCCGCCCCCGGATCTCCATCTTAGCAGCGCCTCCCCCCGCCCCGGGTGGCTCCGGGGCCTAGTCGTCGCCGGCCCCCGCCCGCCCCCAGCCCTCCCTCCCCTTCCGCCCCCTCGGCTCGGAGCAGGTACCTGGTCGGGCTCTTCTTGTCGCCCATGGTCATGGATGGGCTGTACCCCCGCCCCCCCCAAAGCCGAAACCGGCGCTGCTCGGAGGAGAAACGCCGTCCGGGGAGTCGTCGCGGACCGGCCCCCCTCCCTCCCCCGCGCCCGCCCTCAGCCGCTGGGGCTCGAGCTCCGGCCGCCGCCGACGCCGCCGCTGCCAGTCTCCGGACGAGACTAGTCCCCACCAGCGCCGCCTCCGCCGAGTGACTGACGAGGGGCGGGGCCGGGCGCCGCGCGTCACGCGCCGGGCGGCCAATGGGAAGGCGGCGGCCGGCGCCGCGAGGGCGGGGGCGGGGCGCGGGGGAGGGCGGGGCGTGGCGGACGTGGGCCGGGCCGTTGGTGTGCGTGCCCGGGAGTGTGTGCGCGCTGGGGGCGCGCGTGCCTGCCGGTGGCCCCACGGCCCGGCGCGGTGGAGCGTGCGAGGCCGGCGGGGCGCACGTGGCCGCGCCCGGGTGCCGGGTCTGGGCTTCGGGCCTCGCGCGGCCGCCTCGTGGGACTGTCGCCGGGCCCCGGGCCCCGAAGCCGCCCCGGGGAAGTAGTTGGGCGCAGTTTGCGCGCGCCGCTGGGGCTTGCAACAGCCGCGACGCTCGCAACGCCTCGAGGCTTGCGGTGCCCCGGGAGCCGGCAGGGCCTCTTTTGGCCCGGGTTCCCCCGCGCCCTTCTGCTCCTCTGCCACGCGGAGCTTTGTATCTGCCTCTCGTGAAGTCCCTGTTTCCAGCCGATACACCGCCCCGAAGCCCCTTCCCAGGCCCCTGACGCCGGAGGGAACTGTGCGGAAAGGGTGTGGCACAGCTCAATGTCCCCCAAGGCCCGACACTCAGCTCCTGCTTGAACCCCCGAGAGCCTAAATAGGGCGTTTCCCCTAGGGAAGCTGCTGTTCAGATCCCGGCAGCCACATGCCAACAGTTTAAGCCTTATGTCTCAGCGCCTTCATCTCCAAAATGAGGCTAATAATCATCCTCCATAGGTTCTTTGGAAAATCCAGAGACGTAATGCACGAAAAGCAGGCAGGTCAGCGCCTGGCACTTAGGAAGGACCAACACAAAGTAGTGGGTTGAGAACTATTATAACTGGGCCTGGGTTGCGCACCATTTCCCCTGCTTCAGAAGCTTCTTAGAGGCGAGGAACAAGTAGTACCCTTTACTTTCTGCCCTGCTCCAAGGACTTGAACGTGACTCAGGCCCCTCTGGCCTTAGGCAATGGGGAATCATGGTAGGGGGAAAACCACAGATGATAAGATAAAAGGCTTGACTAGGCTAAAGCCCTGGGTGGGGTAAGGGACAGGCTCAAGGGATAATGCTAGAAGTTGGGGGGTGGGGATAGGGGTGTGGAGGGAAGATAAGACGGGCCCTCAGCTTCTACTGAGACAGCCCCCCTCCCCCCAGTTTATATGCAAACACAAAGTGGGTTGCAGTCAAGACTGCCCCGTAAAAGGGAAGCATTCCAGGGCAGTAGACCAGGGAAGCTCACTTCCCTGAGACAGAGTGCCCAGGGAGCAAAAAGTCCTAGGATCAGTCCAGGGATCAGAAGGGAGAGAATTAAAGAGGGAGGGAATGTGTCAACGGATAAGCTTGATAAGCACACGCTGTCCTTCCCAGGCAGGCACACCCTGGAGGGCCAGCACGAACAACACTGTTCAGCCAGGGTCAGCCACCTCCCGCAACCCTCCAGGGAGGAAAGGAGGAAGAGGAGGGCCAAAGAGGCCAGAGGAAGGCAAGGGGCATGCACACAAGCCATGGTACAGTGCCTGCAGCCTTGGCCTCTGATGTCTGCCTGGCATGCTCCCAAGGATTCTGCCCCTAGCGTGAAGGTACTGCGAGAAAAGGGGCATTAAGAAATCCCGGCTGGAGAAGTGGCCTTGTGGGACGGAAACTTGGGTAGTTGGAAGCCACAGGTAGTGGGAAGGAGACGGACTTTATTACTATTTACCAAGAGTAAAACGCACGAATTGTTTTGCAGCTCCGTGAATTTTTATGTGTATCCACTGCACCTTTGCATGCACCATCTGGATCAAGGTACAGAATCTTTTCATCTTTCCGGCGACTTACTCCTCTCCCTGCAGATTAGCTTTGCCTGAACATCGTACACATGGGTCACACGGTATGGACTGAAGTGTCTGGCTGGCACCTCTTGCTCAACAAAATATTTGTGATATTCATCCATACTGTTGGCTATCTCAGTAATTCATTTTTTTTTGCTTAAGGGTGTGAAATTCCATTGCCAATACACGGTCACTTAGTTATCCATAGGAGACTGACTCTTTTAGTGTATTTGTGTGTGTGTGTGTGTTTCACCTGTTTTATCTCTTCAGAAAAAGAAAAAGTTTAAAAACTGGTTTGAAGAAAAAAGAAGTTCCAGAATAGAGAACTAGTTTCTAGGAACATATCAGACCCACACATCACCATGTGGTTGTAACTGTAGAAGCTCTAAGTTCGTTCACATGTTGGACGTAAATATCTACTGAAAGTCTCCTTGTAGTTACAGGAGCCAGACAAGACTCCTTCATGCTGGAGAACAGCATGACTCTAGGCAGAGCAACAGACGATGATCCTAGAGCGGCAGTTTCAACCTGAGCTGCGTGGGGAATAAATCTTCCTCCACAGCGTAACCTTGAACCAGTGTGGGGCGAAGGGATGAGTGGGAGTTGACAGAGAGCTGCCTTGCTGCTCCTCTGTTTCCTATCTTGAACTTCCACTTCGTATTTCATTGGAAGGAAGGGTGCTACTGCTTTAAAATCTATGAGAAGCCCGTGGTTTTAGAACAGACGCTGGTTAGAAGCACTCCTCAAGAAATGTCTGGTGTAAATGATTCCATGGATACACAGGGCAGATTAAAAGACCACATTTGGACATTTTGCCTCCTTCCCTCTCATTCACTCCACTTCAGTCACACGGGCTCTTCCAGGAACAAGTCGTGCTCCCACCACAGGGCCTTTGCACTTGCTGTTCCCTGTGCTTGGAATGCTCTTTTCCCAGATAACCACATTTTCAGCTGCCTTGCCTCCTTCAGGTCTTTGCTCAAAAGTCACATTCTCCGTGAGGTTTTTCCTGGTCACCAAATCTAAAAGTACCGTCCACCAGCTCCCTGTGTGTCCCTTAACTGCCTTTCTTTTGTCTCCTTTGCACTTATCACCATCTGACATACCATGCTGTTTGCTTATCTTGTTTAGCAGATCTTTACCCAGTAGGATAGAAGCTCTGTAACGGCAAGGATTTTTTTTTCTCTTTTTCTCCTCACCACACCCCACCCCCCCTCCAGAACACACACACTGTGATATATAAATGCCTAGAACAGTGCCTGGTAAACATGCATCGAAGAGGATTTCTTTCATTTAACAGTAATTTATTGCACAGCAACTCCATGCCTTGCCCCATGCCAGGGATGGGAAGATCAGATAAGCAAGATAGACTTAATTCCTGATCTTTTGGAGTTTACATTCTACTTCAGCAGGCAGACTTCATCAGAGTAATTAATTATGATTGTGACAAATGCTACAAAGTACAGGAAGCAAGGCAAGATTGCCTAGGAGAGGAGAAAGGAAGAGCATTCAGGGATGTGGGGCTTTGGAGGAGACAGAGGTGAGCAGCTGTGCCAGGAGCCCTGTGAGAGAGGAGAGATGGGGCCAGAGAGGTAGCCCCTGGCTACGTCCTGTACGGCAGGGTGGGCTGAGATGGGAGCAGGGTCTTTATCCTGAGTGCCATGGAAACCACTGATGAGTTTACCAAGACTGTCTGTCTGCCTGGGACTGTCTTTGGTCTGCCTTCATGAATAAGGGACTGGGAGAGACAGACCCCTTAGAGCAGGGAGGCAGGGGGAGGATCTTTAGATTAGCTTGGGAGTTGGACAGGGAAGGGCAGTTCGAAAAGAGCTTCCCCCCTTTCTTATACTCCAGAAAGAAGCAAAACCTACTGGTGCCTGTCAGAGGAAGGGTCTGGAACGTTATCAACTCAGCTTCCTCCTGCCCTTACATTTGCAAGTGCTACTCCAGGCAGAAAACCTAAACACTAAGACTGGGGCTCTGAACTTCAGCAACACCCAATAAGGGTATTACGCACAAGTGAGAGGGAAAAAAAGCCTTTCTCCAGATACCTTAGGGCTTACTCCGCCCCGCCCCCCCATGTTACACCTTCCTATGGTCTGAGTCCAAACTGTGGTTTGGGGTGAGGTTTTCACCAACCTGCAGTGAAATGAGAAAACTAAAGGGGAAATGTATGAATACTTTCCTACACTCAAGTAAATTACCAATTAGTTGGTTCTCAGCAAAGACTATTTTTTATTCTGAGATTATGTCCTTCCAAGTTTTTTCTTTTCTTGTAGGGTTGGGTAACTTAAACCCTCCTTTTTCAATGGAGCGGCGGCAATAGTAGACGGTACTTGCCTTGCTTAGAATGTCCTCAGTTGACCAAATCACAAGTGGACAATTCTCTGTTGGCTTCCTAACCCCCTCTCCTCATCCAATTTTATTCTTGATGTTTTAAGTGTACCAAGATCTAAATAATTGTAATGAAACTTCTCAAGATGGTGTTATTGAGGGGAACAGTAAGGAAAAAACAGTATCACTTAGTGACTGAAAAAGTCACCCATGAAGGACGGAAGCTAGGAAGGTTAAGATTTTGATCGTAATTGCAAAGCTTTAATGCCCTACTTTGCACTGAATGTTCCTTCAGTGGTTTAAGAGAGAACATTGTGTCTTGAAGCATCTAACTACCTGGAGTATCTTAGGAACTGAGGAAAACCTAGCTCATTTCACTGAAAAACCCAGGCCTGTGCTGAGATCACTGGCGACATCTGTGGAGCTGTTACTGAAGACAGGATTAACTTCTAAAGAAGCAGCCCCGGAGTCAGAAAGAGGTGGAGCTTCCCTGACCGTCTGTGTTTGAACCTTAACCAGATTTTGCAATGAGCCACACTGTCACCTGTGCATGTGCTCATCAGAGATAGGAAGTTTTATTGATCTGCTTCTTGCGCAAGTAGGAAATATCACAAGTCACATTTGCCCTGGGTTATGCCTCACACCATTTACAAAAATTAATTCAAAATAGATCAGAGGGCTTCCCTGGTGGCGCAGTGATTAAGAATCCACCTGCCAATGCAGGGGACACAGGTTCGAGCCCTGGTCCGGGAAGATCCCACATGCCTCGGTGCAACTAAGCCAGTGCACCACAACTACTGAGGCTGCGCTCTAGAGCCTGTGAGCCACAACTATTGAACCCGCATGACACAACTACTGAAGCCCGCACACCTAGAGGCTGTGCTCCGAAACAGGAGAAGCCACCGCAATGAGAAGCCCGCACACTGCATCCAAGAGTAGCCCCCACTCGCTGCAACTAGAGAAAGCCCGTGCGAAGCCACGAAGAACCAATGCAGCCGTTAATAAATAAATAAATAAATAAACAAAACAGATCAGAGACCTAAGTGTAAAACCTAAAACTATAAAACTTCCAGAAGAAAATATAGAAGAAACCTTTGTGGCTTTGGATAGAGCAAGATTTCTTAGATATGATACCAAAAAAACCACATGACCCATAAGAGAAAAAGTTGGTAGCTTGGACTTCATCAAAATTAAAAACTTCTGCTCTTTCAAAGACACTTTAGAAAATGAAAAACAAGTCAAAGACCGGGAGAAAACATTTGCAAAACACATAGTTGATAAAGGAATTGTATCCAGGATACATGAAGAACTCTTAGGATACAATTAAAAAACAAGCAACCTAGTGAAACATGAGGAAAAGATCTGAATGGACATTTTGTCAAAAAAGAGGTATGAATGGTTAATAAGCACATGAAGAGACACTCCACATCATTATTCATTAGGGCAATGCAAATTAAACCACAGTGAGATACTACTGCACATTCAAATGGCTTAAATCAAAAAATCCTGACATTCCCAAGTGCCGGGGACGACATGGAGCCGCCTTCAAACAACACCAGTGGGAGTGCAATACGGTATGAGTCCTCTGCAACAACGGTTTGACAGTTTCTTACAAAGTTAAACATACACTTACCATATGAGCCAGCAATCCCACTTCTAGAAATTTACAAAGGGAAATAAAGACATATGTTCACACAAAAACCTGTACTCAGATATTTATTCATCATCACCAAAATTTGGAAACAACCCAAATGTCTTTCAGCTGGTGAATGGGAAACAAAGAGTGGTAGGTACCTCCACACCATGGAATACCACTCAGCCAGGAAAAGGAATAAACTATTGACACATCTGTGCAGCCCGGGTGAATCTCAAATGCATTCAACTAAGTGAAAGAAGCCGCCTCCAAAGGTCCCACAGGGTGTGATTCAATTCATGTGACATTCTGGAAAAGGCAAAACGACAGGGATGGAGAACAGATCAGTGGTTGCCAGGCGTCAGGGGTGCAAAGGGAGGAGCAGCAAAAAGGGAATTGGGGGCGTGATGGAAGCAGTTTACATCTTGACTGTGCGGGTGGTGACAAGACAAAACGAATTTGTCAAAATTCACACCTAGTCACCCCAAAGAGCACATTTCACTGTACGTAAATTATGCCTCAATAAATCTGACTCTTGATCGTTTTGTGTTGAAAAGGTCCCAAAGCCTCTACATTCTACATTGCCTGCTCCCTTCATAGTACTAAGCAAAGAGCTAGCATTTTGTAGCTCTGCTGTGCACCTAGCGCTGTGGGTAACCCTGTGCTGTCCTGGGTGCTCTTTTCAGTAAGTTACTCAGGCCATAATCCCTGGAGTCATCCGTGACTCTTTACTTTCCCTTATACCCTACCTCCCGTCCGTCAGCAAATCCTTTGTACTTAACCTTCAGTATATCCTGAACCTGACCACTCCTCATCCTCTCTGTTGCTTTCACTCCAGTCCAAGCTGCGATCACCTTCCAGCCTCCTAACTGGCTCCCTACTTCCTCTCTTGCTCCTGGTACCTGTTAGGATAGGTTAGGTTAGGTTATGGTACAGCTCCCAAATCTTCATGATTTATCCTGACAAAGGTTGACTTCTTGCTGAAGTGATGTGCCCACTGCAGGCCAGCTGCAGCTCTTTTCCGTCTCCTCCCCCTGCAACCCAGGCTTCACCTCCAACATTACTGGTTGCCGACACAGAGGAAAAAGGAACTCTGGAGGGTCTCGTACTGGCAACTGAGTGCCTGCCCTGGAAATGACACTCGTGGACTTCTGCCCCCAGCTCACTGGTCAGTTGGCAACAGGAAGTGCAGCCCACCATGTGCCCGAGAGGTGCAGGAAATATTTGGCGATCAGCTTGGTGACTACCATGATTCCTTAAAGTCTCTTCTCCAAACAGCCACCAGAGGATCCTTCTAAGATGTAGATGACAAAGTCACTCCCCTTGCTGAAAATCCTCCAATGACTTCTCATGACACTTTGGTTAAAATCCAGAATCTTTTCTTTTTTTCCTCTAACATTTTCCTTCTGTCTTTACATTTAATATTCTTTATTATGTCAATATAAAATGAATCATGGATGTTGATCTTTTCTTCTTAATCAATTTTGAGATGACAGAGTAAATGTTCTGTTTTTATTCCAACCTCACAGTGCATAAAAAATTAATAAATCATACATTTTCCTGAGAGATTCGCGAGCTAAATGGAATTAATAGCTAAACATTACATATAATGCTTAGAGGTTATAAAATCCAGAATCCTTTTTTATTTTCAGCTGCGCCATATGGCTTGTGGGGTCTTAGTTCCCTCACCAGGGATCAAACCTCCGCCCTCGGTAGTGAAAGTGCAGAGTCCTAACCACTGGACCGCCAGGGAACTCCCTAAAATCCAGAAACTTGACCCTAGTCTTCAAGGCCCGCTGACTTCATCCACTCCCAATTCAGCTCCAGGCACACGGGGCTCTTGCAGTTTCCTGCCAAGTGCAGCCACCTCTTAGGGCCTTTCTACCTGTTCTTCCCCCAGATATTCCCATGGCTCCGTGTCTCTCATGGTTCAGGTGGCTGCTAAATGCTCCCTCCTCAGGGAGGACCTCTCCGACTGAGCCATCTTACATGGTATCACCCCGTCAGTGCCATCCCCTCATCCTGCTTTATTTTTCTTTACATCCTTATCATGACCTGGCATCGCATGGTGCATTGTTTTTGCCTGACTCTTCCACTATAATTTAATTTCTCTCAGGACGGTGGCTTTGCTTCGTTTCATTCTGTATCCTTAGTGCCTAGAACAGTGTAGGAGATGTTCCTACATGTAGCAGGAGCTCAAAAATTATTGGTGGAATGAATGAAGCACTTTTACACCTGTTACCCCATTGAAATTGCAAATGATCCAGTGAGACAAGAACTATTATGACCCTATTTGACAGATGAAGAAACCGAGTCAGTGATGTGCCCAGAGCCAGGGACAGGATTTGAATTTAAACTCGGCGTCTGACTCTCTGACTCCATCCCTTCATCTCTGCTTCTAGAGCACACCTTGCATTGAAAAAGAACCAGTCGGTTTTGGAGGGAGCCTGAGGAAGGTGGACGGACGTGGAAGTTCAAGTGGTCTTTTTTTTTTTTTTTAGTGGTCTTTGTTGACCGAGCATCCCGGGGTCCTCTTAAAGACAAGTAGGTTTTCTGCCCCTTGCACACCTAGTTAATGGGCCCACGTTACTGGGAGTTCTTGCCAAAGCAGACAAGCCCCAGGGACTGAACGATGCACACTGGCACTGCTGCAGTTTGGGCCTTGGGAATATGCGGAGTGGGAGCTTCCCTAAGATGGGCGTGGTTTCCTTCATTGATTCAACAATATCTGCTGATGCCTTGGGCCCAGAAACTGCTTCCCCAGCAGCTTGTTCTTGATGCTTGAATTTCCACCCTTAGAATCACAGTCATAGAGTTTTGAGGATGCAAAGGAGAATCAAGACATTCCATCTAGTTCTGTCTTTTTAGGTCAGAGGCAAAAACCTGGGGATGTGGAGATTGTGGAGGGTTTCACCCACACTGCACTTCTGGTCCTCACAGCCACCCTCAGACCCATGAGCAGGTTTTAAATTGGAGCTTCAAAACCTGCTTCTCTGAGAGCGGGGTCTCTCTACTAAACCACAAGAGAAATCCCCTCAACCCAAACACCCTGGGATTCATTAATTAAGAATTAGGTTAAGAAAGAGGCTCCCCCGAAGAACAGACGTCTAATGGTGGGGTTTCTTTACACGTTGTCATGGACTGAATTGTGTCCCCCGCTCAAATTCATATGTTAAGCCCTAACCCCCAATTCCTCAGAATGTGACTATTTGAAGAGAGAGCTTTTAAAGCAGTGATTAAGCTAAAATGAGCCCGTTAGTGTGCGAACTCATCCAATCTGACCGGTGTCCTTATAAGAAGAGGATGAGACACTGGGGATGCATGTGCACTGAGGAAAGATCATGTGAGGACACAGCAGAAGGTGGCTGTCTGCAAGCCAAGGAGAGAGGCCTCAGGAGAAACCAAACCGGCAGACACCTTGATCATGGACTTCTAGCCTCCAGCACTGTGAGACAATGAATTTCTGCTGTTTTAAGCCACCCTGTCTGTGGTATTTTGTTACAGCAGCCCAAGCAGACTAATAAAGTGTCATGAGTTTGTAGGTAGCTAAAGAGAGGCCACCGCGGGATCATGATAACCAAGGTACTTGGAGCGCTTACAGGCGAGGTGCTGAACAATTTAGGTTTGTTAACTCAGTGAACACTAACAATAATCCTGTGAGATGGCTTCTATGATGATGCCTCTTTTTTTTTTTCTTTTTGCGGTACGCCGGCCTCTCACTGTTGTGGCCTCTCCCGTTGCGGAGCACAGGCTCCGGACGCGCAGGCTCAGCGGCCATGGCTCACGGGCCCAGCCGCTCCGCGGCACGTGGGATCCTCCCGGACCGGGGCATGAACCCGTGTCCCCTGCATCGGCAGGCGGACTCTCAACCACTGCGCCACCAGGGAAGCCCGATGCCTCTTTTATAAACAGGAAATGAAGACAAAAGTCCCTTGCCCTGAGCTGCATATTTGGAAAGTGGCAGGGCTGGGATGTGAACCCAGGCAGCCTGAGTCTAGTTATCATCACTCCCATCTTCCGGATGAGGAAACTGAGACTCAGAAACCTGTCCAACTTCCCACAGCCAGGGCATGGCAGAACCAGAATTCCAAATTCTCTGTACTTTATCACGCACGGAATCCCTGGAACTCAAGAATCCTGAAAGTCATTCACTGGAGGGAGAGTAGGGACCCACCTGGAAGGGTCAGGGCACAAACGTTTGGGCTCACCAAATGCATCTGCAAAGGAGAGGCGTCTGATACAGAAGTTTGGGCCACATGACTAGGGTGAGGGGAGACGATTAAAATGGAGCCAGAATGTGGGCAGGTGAGGAGGAGGGGACGTACAAACGCCAGGGCTTTAAGGAGCACTGTCTCTCACCTCCTCTTCAAGTCCTCGCCTCCCCGTGGCTACTGCCCACAGACAGAGCTGTGGAAACTGGCCCCGGGTCACACCCCCAGGAAGGCAGCTGGCAGGATTCATTCAGCTCTCCCTGGCTCCAACGTCTACTCTCGTCTTACTTTTTTAGCTTTAGATTTGACAGCTGTTTGCGAGGCACCTAGCATGTGCCAGCCTCCAGGTGCTGACAACCCCTGGGAAGGGGAGGCCACGGCGGGCCTGGGCCGCTGGAACGCACGGGCTGGGAGAAATGGGCCAAAAGCCAATAATGACAGCAGGGTGGGGAGGGCAGCAGTGGCCAGGTGATTGTAATGGCCCCTCTGGGTTCTTCTGTCTCCTGGCATTTTCCTCTTTCCCAAGCAGTTAATTCTCTGTCTGAAGGAAGCGACGTGATACAGTACAAGCAAATAAGGCCTGTCAGTCTCTGCCTCTCACGTTCCCTAATTCTAAGCCCTCCACGTTCCCACAGGGGAGCTTAGGGGAAGTAAGGAATAAGCAAATGTTCGGAAGAAGAAAGCAGATGGAAGTGCTTTTTTGAGACAAGAAAACTTCCCAGGTGCTGAGGGAGGGAGAGATGGCAAGGAGGTTAACGAGATGGAGAGGGCAAGGGCCAGAGAGCAGGGGTGTCCGTCCACAAACCCCCAGGAAGGTGGCAAGACCTCAGAGCAGGCAGAGGGGTGCCTACGCAGGCACAGAAAAAGCCACCTTGTAGAGATTTCAGGGACCCAGCATGGAGTGGGCATTGCCAAGATGACTCCTGGACTGGAAGGGGCCATGAACAGAAAACCAGGGATGTCTCTATGGCAACCTGTGATGAACAGATGCCCTGAGACCAGGCAGACAGGTCCCTCAGCACCCTGACACTTGGATACAATGCCGGAGAGTCTAGAACTTGGATACAATGCCAGAGAAAGGGGAAGCACCAAATGGACCAAGACTGAGTTGGGATGGGGGTTCAAAATAAAAACCAAGGGGAGAGAGATGAAAACAAGGCAAGCTATTTCTGGCATGCCTGAAATTCACACCTGCTACATTGTATGAGTGGCAAGCCAAGGTGCATAAGAATCTACTGGCCAACAAGGATTGTCCAGGGAGACAAGTCAGGGAGGACATCCCAGGTCCATGGAACCACACATGCAGCGACACTTGGCTCGTGGACCATAAAAATCAGTGGGCTAGAACTTAGAGCATGTGTGGTGTGGTGGAGGTGAGAGTTCAGAGAGGTAAGCACCATCTTGAAGCATCTTAGAAACCGTGTGGATTGGATGGATTTCATCTTGAAGACAAGGGGACTGTCGACACATTTTAATCAAGGAAGTTGCTGGATTGGTACTGAGTTTTAAAAGTCTCGTTGGGAGCAATATAGATGGTGGTGGCTTGAGTCAAACTGAGAAACGGGGCAGAAAACCAGTAAAATGGCAAAGAACTGAAAAGAACAAGGAGAGGGTAAATGGAAAGAAAACACGAGAGATTTTCAATAGTAGAATCTCCTGGACGTAATTCGTGATCGCACTTTTGCGGGTGAGGCAGAGTGAGGAGTCAAGGATGATGTCCAGGTTTCGGACTTGGGTGAATGAGTCAAACATGGTGCTATTAACAGAGATAGAGGCATAGGAGGGGAGGCTGTTTGGAGGTGGAGATAATGAGTTGAGTCGTAGATATGATGAATTTGATGTGTCACTTAGGATGCTTTTGGCTGCAAACAACAACAAAACAAAAACAAAAACCCACACAAACAATGAGAAAATGTGTTATTTAACATAGCTGGAAGCCCCTGTCCCAGTAAGATACAATCAGCTGGTCATTAAGGACCCAGATTCCCTCCTTCTCTTGTTGGATTCAACCTACCCCTCATGGTTGCTGATGGCTGTCACCACTCCAGTATTACAGGGCACAACATCATCTAGAAGAAGAAAAGGAACCACTTTTCATGTGTCTATTTAAGAGCGCGAATAACCCCTTATCGCTAGACATTCCCAGCAATCTCTCCTGGCTGAATCAGGTCATGCGCCCACTCCTTAAGCAATCATGGACTTTGGTGAAACATCGGGAATGGAATGGTTGTTAGTGAGCCCACCATCACCACCTCCACAAGGTGACTGTGGCACATGCAAATGGGGAAATCTTGGGAACAGCTGGAAACGTGGAGCACAGGACAGATTTCGGCTATATTTTGAAGCTGTCATAGAGGGGCTATAAGAGGAAGGCTGTAGATGAACCTCTACAGGGATGGGGCAGACAGAAGAAACAGGGGCCAAACACAGAGCTCCGGGGAACACGCCTATTTAGGGGGCTACCTGGGGAAGATAAACGGCACTGTGGTCGCTGAGAATTTGACTGCGGATTCAAACAAACCTAGATGGGAATTCCAGTCCAGCTACTTATCAGCTGTGTGACCTGGGGTGAGGATTGCTTCATCGCTCAGAGCCTTACTTTCCTTGTCTGTAAAGTGGAACCACTAAGCCCTACCTCCCAGGGTTGCTGTGAGGAGTTGACAAGAAAATGCACACAGAGCCCGAGCCTGCATGACCTCGGCACACGGCAGCTGCTGGTAGCCGTTGGTGGAAAAGAAAACAGCCTAGAGAGGGTCTAAGAGGGAGTGACAGGGAAAGCTAGAGTATAACCGGGATGGGATGGTGTCATTGAAGGCTCAGGGTGAGAGGATTTCAAGGAGGAAAGAGTGGGCAATTATGTCATCTGCTGAAGAGAGGTCGGGTCAGAAGTGGACTGAAAAATGCCCTTTGGATTTAGCAATTAGAAGGTCACTGGTACCCTTGACAAGAGCACTTCGAATGGAGTGCTGGGGGTGGAAGCCAGGAAGCAGGGGGTCAGCAGTGAAGACCAGAATTCAAGCTGCCTGACTGCCAACGTCAGCGCCCTTTCCGCTATGCCAGGAGCTGCTTCGTTCGGAAAATTCCCGTTTTTTTAAAGTCTTGCCTCAAAAATACTCATTCAGAGAGCAGTAGACAGTAGGATTCCACAATCTGTGAATGAAACGGCCCCTCTTCATCCTTTTTAATTTTTTTGTGGATCAAGCGAAGGTGGTTGTTTCCTTTCATTAGAAATATGTTGCATCCTTTCGGAGGGTTTGTGTTTACATTACCATTTTATTGCTATATGGTTCTTTTCTATATAACATATTTTGCAACTGTAAAAACAAACAAACCAACCCCAAACAACATGTGTGCTTTGCGTTAAATTCAAAAAGTTCAAACCCCTCTCACTCTGCACATTTTTGAGGCAAAGTGTGGGACTTGGAAAACCCTAGAAGAACCATGCAGTTTGGCAAGTCCTCCATTAATAAATGATAGCAGTTGCTTTTGAGACTGATTTGCTCATACGGATCATGTTTGTCAGGGCTGTCATTTAAAGCCTAATATTTTTCCCATTGCAGAATGGCTCCAAGTAATCCGAAGGAGGGCAGCGGCTGAGCACGGTCAATTTCATGACCTCCTTCCTGCTACCCACCTCCCCCGCCTGGCTGTTTCAACTCCCCAGTGGATGATCCCTCATCCCTAGCAACAACTGCAGCTGCTACTGTTTCTTGACTCTAGCGAGGAAAGTGGGCTCGGGGCCAAGTCTACTGTCCAGGGCTCCCCGTGGAAGATGCTAGAAGAACACTGCACACTCTCTCATCATCAGTGACCCAAGTTCATCACCTCCGCTGAACATCTGGATTGCTACACAGTGAGTTCAAAGGTCCAGCGTGTGGGTCTGCACCTGGCCTGGCTGTTTAAACGGAGCTGACCTCAAACCAAACACCGGGCCTCCGTGCTGTTATTTATGCGGAGGATTGGGTGCCAAATATAAATATTAACTTCGGCATCTTCTCCCTACAGGCCTTTGTGACTAAAAAATGCATATTAACCGTCTACTGTGCAGAAAAAGCCACCCAACTCTTCTCTGACTCCTGATCTCTTTTCCCAAGCAGGCTGCTCTCCTTTTTGACCACCGCTTTGTTCACCTGAATACTACAAGGCTCCTTTCCAGCGTGGAGCCCACTGTAGCCTCTTGCGTTTCAAGTCATCAGGGATGGGCATGCTGCAGAGGTGGTCTTTCCCATCCCATCTCCCAGCGGGAGAGGCTGCGAGCGAGCAGGGCAAAAGGGGGCCTTCAAGCGGAAGTCGCTGCTTCGTTCTCAGCAGCTCTGAGACCGTCCTCCTCTTTGAAGTCAGCCGAGGAAGATGGATGAGGGTGTATGGTGGGTGTGGCTGAGAGCAGCCGGGGGCAGAACAGGTGTAGCAGTTTAAGGAAAAGGGAGACCATGCGATCCCTGGGAACAGGAATGGACCTAGTTTTCGTGTTTCTAGAGAAAGGCCTGAAGAGAGAGAGCATGGTTTAATTTCTACCAACATTTCTTAACAAGTTGGTTGTAATTATCATTCAGTGGAATGAGTGCTGGAGGACAGGGGCATGCCCAAAATATTACAGGGTAAAGAGAAGAAAAGATTGTAACGTTCACTCGGATACTTGAGAGTTTCGCAAGGAAACGAGTGTTTGGATGGGATCCTTCGGTCGTTCCTTCACTCAGCAGATATTTATGAGCGCTACTGTGAGCTAGCACCATGCTGGGCGCTAGGCAGAGGACAAGCAAGGTTGCTCCCACCATGGAGCCGTCTCTTCCGTGAAGCTACACTGCATGCCTAGTGGGTGCCAGGCCCTGGGAGATGCCCTCTTGGAGATGACAGTCGGTTGAAACAGATGAGACAGTCAGACGAGTCATTTTAAAACTGCGCCATGGGTGTTATGATCGGGGAAAAACAGGGAGCTATGGGGTGATAAGAAGGGAACTCAGTCTAGTTCAATGGTTCTCAAGGAGGGTGGTGGGACGGTTTTGTCCCCCAGAGAATATCGTGTAGTCTCTGGACGTGTTTTCCTTGCCGCAGCTGTGGGGGGAGGGAGCTCCTGGCGTCGAGCAGGCAGAGGCCAGGGATGCTGCACAACATCGTGCAATGCCCAGGACGGCCCACAGCAAAGCGCTATCCAACCCTGAACGTTAACCGTGCCGAGGATGAGAGACTCCGGTTCAGTCCTAGGCTCAGGGCATGCTTTGGGGAAGAAGTGCAGTTTGATGTGAGAACCAGAGGATGCTAGGAGTTCAGAATGCTGGGGAATGGGGGTCTGGCGCCCAATCAGAGGACACAGCGGAGGGAAAGAGGAGTCCCCGGGAGGTCGAGCTGAGGATGCAGGGAAAGTGGAGGGGAGACGGTAGGAGACGAAACACAAAATGCAGTCTGTTCCCAGAGTGACTAGAGGGTCTTCTGTGCCATGTTTTAAAGTGTGGACTTTATTTGGAGGGCATGATGGGCTGATACAGTCTCCCCCACCCCCACCCCCACCCCCGCCATCCACCTCTCACACACACATTTATCCGCTTGGAAAATTTCAAATCCAACAATCTGATTCAACCTGCTTTTAGAAAATCCACTCTAACAGCAATGCAGATGATTGGGAAGGGAAGAGATCCAAGGTGCACGAGAGGCTTTTGTGATACAGAGATGACGAACAGAGGCCATGGCCGTGAACATGAGGAAGCTGCCACAGACGCCTGAGAACAGAGACATTCTTATACTTGGTGGTGATTAACTGGATGTTGGGAGAGAAGGAATTGCTGAGGATGACTCTGAGGTTTCCAGCTGAGGGCTAGTGTGAGTGGCAAGGTGTGTCATAAAGGACAAGTAGTTTGTAGGGGACATAGTTCAGTTTAGAAATAATGGTGTCTATAGTCCTGAGGGGACGTCCAAGTGGGCACGTTCTGTGCACAGAGAGATAGGTGGATCTGATGCTGAGGAAACACCTCCATGGGAGACACAGATGTGGGGATCACTCGGGCCCGTGGCGGCTTAGAAGTGGAGAAAGCATTCAGGGAAAGCGCCTAGTGAGAGATGAGAAGGAAAACGCAAAGGGCAAAGTGTCGGGGTTCATCCGGTTGAAGGGCAGAAAGAGAAGGGGAAATAGAGGGCCCAGAGACGTAGAAGGAACTGTGACATCTGCCAAGGAAGGGACTCACTTTAAGAATAAGAAAGTGGTCAAGCTGTCCAGTGGATCAGGCTTCAGCAAGATGTGAAATTAGATGAAGCTGTTGGACACGTCAATCAAGAGGTCATTGGTGACCTTTTCAAGAGCCTTTTCACTATAATGGTGAGTAGAATTTATTTAAAGACACTTGATTATCCAAATATAGAGGAAGAAAATGGGAATTGAATGTCTTTATATCTGGGCAGAATTTATACAGCAGTCATTTTCCAGACTTGGCAAACAGAAAAGGAGGGTATCAATTAAGCAGCAGAAAATCAGAGTCACAACAGGCCAAATCGTAAGAACAGTTATTGTACACTAAAACAGAAGTTTGGAGGCAAGCATCCCGAGTCAGCCTGGCAGCTTAGCGATGTCATCAAGAAGCTGGCCTCTTGCTATTTTTCTGCTCTGTCATCCTCGTGCTTATAACCATGTGGTTACAAAATGGCAGCTGTACCTCCAAGCATCACATTCTCACCTGACGGTACCTAAAGCAGGAAGGAAGACAGCAGGGGCCAAAATGAGGCTCACCCCACACTGCTCTCTCCTTTTAGTGGGACACTTTCCCTTGTATCTCACTGGAAACTCAAGCACATGCCTTCTCCTAGACCGATTAAGATAAAGGCAAAGGGGACAGCCAGAAATGGCTTACACCAATTATGATTCCTCTCCTGGGGCCAGGCACATGGCACGTGGCTGCCTGAACAGAACCGGTCTTCTATTCGCAAGAAAGAAGGGGGGCAGGCAGTGTCTGCCGTAGGAAAGCATCCTTTCACAGGGTGAGCATGGGCCGTGGGGAAGCAAACCAGAGAGCTCACAGAATGGGACAAGCCCTTAGAGAGCTTTGAAAAGAATGATTAAATTTCATAGTTGATATTCACAACAGAGATATGACATCCACCATCTATTTACCAACTTTGGACAGAAGGCTGGTTGCTTTGCAGATCATATACTGAGTATCACCAAGATGTAGGTAATAATTACGATGATGCTGGCCACAAGGTATACCTACTGAGTGCTAACTGTGTGCCAGACACTTTACATTCATTATCCCAATTAATCCTCAAAACGTAAGTGAGATAGGTGGATGCTATTAATACTTCCATGCTATAGAGGAGAAAACTGGGCTATATAGCGGTTCAATAACTTGCCAGAGGTTCCTAGTAGCAGCTAACCAAGGGCTGCCTCATCCTGGCATCCACTGACTGCCTCCTTAGATTAAAAAGAAGCCACTGGGAAGTTTTGTCTTATCCCAGACAGAGAAGCAGTTGTGCATAAGAATGGAAAATCTGCTGCCACGAGCTCTGTCTCTCCACCAGTGCCCTGAGTTTTCAGTATTTCATTTTTCCACACAACTTTGCAACTAAATTACGTCCAACGGACGGCCCATTCCTTTCAGCTTTGCACCCTTGGTGACAAGCTCCCTGGCCTAACACTGCACTTCTGGGGCCTGGAGACTGAGACAGAGAGGCATGCTGACGGCTAAGTGCATGTCACGGTAACCAGAACTTCTTCCTGGTGGGAGTAACGACGCGGACAAGGTTTTGGGAACTAGGATTGAATTCCGAAAGCATTCACACGGAGTACAGGGGGTCCTCCAACAAAAGATGACAAACACTGTCTCAGGTGTTCAAGTTCTCAACCAGCATTTTGCTTCCCATCTCGAGACGTGAGAAGAACTGGCATTTACGGGTGCTATGTTCTCGGCCCTGTCCTCACTGTTTTACATGCATTATCTCATGGAACCTCACAATGAGGTTATGGAGAAGAAACTTATTATCTCTGTTTTACAGATGAGGAAAATGAGGCCTAGAGTGTTTAAGCAGTTTGCTTAAGGTTATATGGCTAGTAAGTGGCAGAGATAAGATCTGAACCCACCCAGGTCTGTCCCTTTAGATTGATTGTTTTTTCACCACTATGCATTACTACCAAGGTAATGCTGCGTTATAAATATCTTCAGGTATCGAATGAGCCTGGTGGAGGGGCAGGAGGAAGGGGATCTTGAAACTCATCATCTCTCTGTTTCTTTAAAATCCTCTCTCTGTTCCAAATATATTCCAGTGTGTATATTTCAGGATGAGCACACATGCCTAACTTAAATCATGGCAGCATGTTGGAAAGGCATCTTAACAGTATCTAGAAACAGAAGTAAAGAGGGCATAAATACTATGTAACCCTTTAGCTGTGCCTGTAGTGTCCTGGGGGTTGGGTGGAAGGACTTTCAGATTCCTCAGAAAGAAAGAGCTCTAAGGCAAGCCAGCCTCTCTCGGGGTTAACACTGGCCTGCTCTAAGGCTGGGACCCGTTGTTTTGCTAACTGAGTTTTCCGTTTCTTTCCCCACCATTCCCAAGACTGCTAAGATTACCCACTGTGGCTTGGATTAGGGTTGTGGGTGGAGAGACCAGCTGGGAAGTGTCAAGGAGATGACCCCGCCTTCCCACCAGCATGTGAAAACTCAGTTCTAGGCACCAATGTCAACCCCTCTCTCCCTTGAGAAAGAATTTGGATTCCTCTTACCAATACAGAGATTAGAGGTATTATCCAGAAATGGCATCATCACAAATCATAATCCGAACCTAAAGCAGGGGGGGATCTGAAACAATGTTAAATCCGTTCGAGGCTGCCTCTGGACCACAGGGTGCCCTAGCATGTGAATTAGAGTAGGGCACCTCTCCCTCTAAGCAACACAGCCAGCCTGGTGCCAGGGTACATGACTTGATGAGTGGAGAGCAGCCTGGATTTTAGCCCTCACTGTGCAAAGCACAATAAAAAATGACGGCCCTGATCCAGGTCTTGTCTCGGATTCCCTGGAATGTTTTCCAGTGGTTAAAAGCAGAAAGCTGGGGGACACCTTCTCACCCAGCTTAAAGGGGAAGGAAGAGAATTCTGAGGACTCTTTTCTTGTTGTTGAATTACTGAAATCCTGCAGCTCAGCCTGGAAAGACTCAATTAAGAAGAGTTGTAGGAAAACCTCAGAACCATGAAAGGTACAAGGCCATGTTCAAAAAGCTTTCAAAACCTGTTAGCACAGAACAACTTTGTTTTGTTCACAAAATTGGCATTGATTCAGCCAACACCTCTCCTCTTAGCTTCATCTCTCAGCCTCATTCACAACTCCTCCTGTCCCAGGAGGAAGGCAAAGACAGTGTTTAAGAGGACAGGGCTGCTGGTGGGAATGTGAATTGGTACAGCCACCATGGAGAACAGTATGGAGGTTCCTTAAAAAACTACAAATAGAACTACCATCTGACCCAGCAATCCCACTACTGGGCATATACCCTGAGAAAACCATAATTCAAAAAGAGTCATGTACCAAAATGTTCATTGCAGCTCTATTTACAATAGCCCAGAGATGGAAACAACCTAAGTGTCCATCATCGGATGAATGGATAAAGAAGATGTGGCACATATATACAATGGAATATTACTCAGCCACGAAAAGAAACGAAATTGAGCTATTTGTAATGAGGTCGATAGACCTAGAGATTGTCCTACAGAGTGAAGTAAGTCAGAAAGAGAAAGACAAATACCGTATGCTAACACATATATGTGGAATTTAATAAATTTAAAAAAATGTCATGAAGAACCTAGGGGTAAGACAGGAATAAAGACACAGACCTACTAGAGAATGGACTTGAGGATATGGGGAGGGGGAAGGGTAAGCTGTGACAAAGCAAGAGAGTGGCGTGGACATATATACACTACCAAACGTAAAATAGATAGCTAGTGGGAAGCAGCCACATAGCACAGGGAGATCAGCTCGGTGCTTTGTGACCACCTAGAGGGGTGGGATAGGGAGGGTGGGAGGAAGGAAGACACAAGAGGGAAGAGATATGGGAGCATATGTATATGTATAACTGATTCACTTTGTTATAAAGCAGAAACTAACACACCATTGTAAAGCAATTATACTCCATTAAAGATGTAAAAGAAAAAAAAAAAGAGGACAGGGCTATAGATCTAGGTTTAGAATTGACCATCCTTCTTTGGAGCTATGTGACCTTGGGCAACTTACTGAACGTCTCTGAACTCCACTTTCCTTATAGGGTTATCATAGCAGATAAATGGGATAATGATGTATAAAGCACTTTGCATTATGTTAGGCTCATGGAAAATGGACAATACATAACAGTTATTATTAATCTAAGCAGTGCTGGAAGAAAGAATGCAGGAGTGCTCAGCCCATCTGACCCTGCTTTTCTTGCCTAAACACCCAGATGCGTCAAGACCAGCATGGTAAGGACTATGAGAAGTACATATGACTGGAAGTTGGCATGAAAAACTTTTTTTTTTAACTTATTGAGCATCTTTATATAAGGCACTGAGCTAAGTATGGTGGTGAAGACAAAGATGAGAAAACCCCTCTACCCTTAAAAAGTTTGCAGATTGGTAAGAAAAGAAGTAGCAGAGAGGCATCTTCTATTACCAGTTCAGAAAAAATTCTGGAGGCATCATTTTCTCCCTGCCCTATCCACCACCTGGAGGAGCCAGGCCTTCATGTCTTGTGACCCCGACTCATCCTGGGTACAGCTGATTGGACCAGAACTAGACACGTGACCACACCAAGCCAATCAGATTCTCTCCTGGGAATTTAAAATTGAGTGGATCAGAATTCAGACTCAGGATGGAGTTCATCATGATGGTTACGGGCACAGAACTCACAGTGATGTAAACTCAAGGCTAACAGAATTCTCAGCCTTGCGCACACCAACTAGTAAGCAGAGAATTCCACAGTCAAGCAATGAGGGGAGGCCAGGCGGCTCCAGAAAGAGACAGAGGCAGTAGCCCTTTTGGATTCTTAATGGCATTTCAGTGCCTTGGAGGCTCAGCTATCCTTTCTTCAAGAGGGTTTCATGAGTCTTCTCTTCCAATAAACCCCTTTTCACCTGAGCAATCAACAGCCCCTGGTTCCACAGAAGGGCTAAATGTGTGGGACCCACTGATTAGATATAGAAAGCTGCCAAAGGTCATTCAGATATGACTCCTTTCATCAGAAGAACTGCCTCTTGAAAGCCTGATTAGATTAACTATTTGGATTTAATCCAAACAACTGTTTGGCCATTGATCCCATTTGGACAGACCCAGGAAACCAGGAGGATCCTCCCCTCTTGCTCAGAGCACCACAATGTTATGTGACGGCAGACCATTAGGAAGAGTTCCTTGAAAAACGCATACTCCTGGGGAAATAAAATTCCAAAAGTTGTAGATAAAAGAAAAGTGCAGTTAAGGCTCTTTCAGGCCTGCCTTGTGATCTCTAGAGGGGGGCAACTGCTTGCTTTCAGGTCTTGGGCTTGCAGGTATGTACTTGTTTTCACGGCTGACTTAAGAGACGGTTTATGCCAGCACCACCCAGCTGTGTAGAAGACAGGAACAGCTGGCCATCAGTCCAAAGGCAGTGTCCATCCAAAACATCTTTTTAGAAAGCATAAACACAATTTCTTTCATCCAAGCACACTTTCTAAACACTCTGGGCTTGCTGGTACATTAGCAACATTATTTTGCCATAGCTAAAGCCTCTAAAATTTATTTCAGGGAAGTCTTTGAAAGGGATATTGCATTTGAGGAATATGTATATTGCCTGTACATCAATTGGCATCTTGGGACGGCTCTGGGGCACAGAGGTCAAAGCTTAGTGATGCATGGAGTTGTCGTCCTAATGGTAAGTATTGATTAGTAGCCTCAGAAACAACCAGCAGGCACTCAGTCTTTCTCCAGCCAGACGCCGGGCTCCCAAAGAAGGAGTGTCTTTCCCAGAGAGCCTTGAAAAACAATGCATGGAACACTCAAGCCTGCAGTACAGAGAGGCACTGAGATAGTGAATGAGTGCTTCAGTGGGATAAGTGGAAAATGAAAAATAGCATCGGGAAACATCTGCATAGCTATGATACCTGATAGGAGAGTACTCAAAACCAATAAATATCATAGCCATATAATTACATTCGTTTTCTATTGCTGCCCAAATTACCCCAAACTAAGTAACTGAAAATAACACAAATTTATTATCCCACACCTCTGTAAATCCAAAGTCCCAGTTGGCTGGACTGGTTTCTCCGTTCTGGGTTTCACAAGGCCAAAATGAAGGTGTCAGCAGGGCTGCATTCCCTCCTGGAGACATTCTGGATAAACTGCTTCCAAGCTCGTTCAGGTTTCTGGCTGAATTCAGTTCCTGACAGATGTAGGGCTCAGAGACCGCTTCCTTGCTGGCTGTCAGCTGGGAGCTGGTCTTTGCCCCTAGAGGCTGCCCACATTCATTCTCATGCTGGTCACATTGTCCCCTCCAGCAATGGCGGGGTCCCTCTCACACTTCAAATCTCTCCAACTTCGACTTCTGCCAAATCTCTCCTACCTGCAGCCAGAGAAAGGTCTCTGCTTTTAAGGGTTCATGTGATTCGACTGGGCCCACTGGATCATCCAGAATAATTTCTCTACTTTAGTTTGTAACCTTAATTACATCTGCAATGGTCTTTTGCCATGCGTCCTAACATATTCACAGGTTCCAGGGATTAGAATGTGGACATTTTGGGGGTCCTACTATTTGACCTATCACTATATATATATATATATATATATATATATATATATATATATATAAAAATATGTATGTGTGTGTGTGTGTGTGTGTATGTATATATATTCTTTCATATCCTGAAAAGCAGAGTTACAGCTGGAGCAACAAGGGGGGGTCTGCACTGCAATCTAACTGAGCAAAATGCATTGGATGGTGTATTAGTCACCTATTGCTGCATAACAAATTACCCCCAAAATTTAGCAGCTTAAAACAACAAGACTCCATTATCCCACAAATCACATGCAGCTCAGCTGAGTGTCCCTCGGTCTCTCAAGAGGTTGCAGTCAAGCTGTTTGCCGGGGCTACAGTTTCTTATGAAGACCTGACTTGGGGGTTAAAGATCCACTTCAAGTTTACTCACAAGTTGGCAGGCCTCAGAAGATTCACCCCCAGGTTCACCCAGATGGTTGTTGGCAGGCCTCTACTCCCCACCACATGGGTCTCTCCATAGGCTGTCTGAGTGTCTTCCCAACATGGCAGCTCATGATTTGAACGAGAGCCAGAGCCAGAGAGTGAGCACACCAAGAGGGAGTGAGAGAGCCTGAAATGGAACCTGCAATCTATTTTTTTTTTTTAAAACCATCTTAACCATTTCTAAGGGTGCAGTTCAGTAGTGTCAAGTATATTCACATTGTTGTGCATCAGATCTCCAAAACTTTTTCATCTTACAAAACTGACACTCTATCCTCATTGAACAGCTTCCCATTTCCTACTCCCCTCAGCCCATGGCAGCCACCGTTCTCCTTGAATTTGACTGCTCTAAGGACCTCATAGAAGTGGAGCTGACAGTTATTTGGTTTTTGTGACTAGATTACTTCACTTAATCTAGGAGGTCTTCAAGTTCATGCATGTTGTAGTATGTGATAGGATTTCCTTCTTTTTTAAGGCTGAATAATATTCCAATGTATGTACATACGCCATTTTCTTTATCCATTCATCCATCGATAGGCATTTGGGTTGCTTCTACCCCTTGGCTATTCTGAAGAGTGCAGTTGTGAACATGAGTGTGCAAATATCTCTTCAAGACTCTGCTTCCAATTCTTTTGGATATATACGTAAAAGTGGGGTTGCTGGATCAGATAGTACTTCTAGTTTTCTTTTTTTTTTTCTGGTACGCGGGCCTCTCACTGTTGTGGCCTCTCCCGTTGCGGAGCACAGGCTCCGGACGCGCAGGCTCAGCGGCCATGGCTCATGGGCCCAGCCGCTCCGCGGCATGTGGGATCTTCCCGGACCAGGGCACGAACCCGGGCACGAACCCATCGGCAGGTGGACTCTCAACCACTGCGCCACCAGGGAAGCCCATGCCATTTCTTTTTATGGCTGAATAATATTCTGTTGTATGGATACACCACATTTTATTGATCCATTCATTCGTTGAAGGACCCAAGAGATGCTTATCAGAAGGGAAGTTTGAGAAAGGCTGCCAACTAAGTTTTACAGGGAGATCAAAAGCAGTTTGGATGTCTCAGATGCTCATGAAAATGCAGATTGCTAGACCCAACCCAAATCTCCTGAGTGAGAATCAGAGGAGGGCCTAGAGATCTGTATCTTAAACCAGCTTTTCAAGGAGATTCTTTTGCACAACGAAACTCAGACTTAGAGCAGGAGTGAGGTGCGGTGGGTAGCAGGAAAAGCGACTATTCCCTACAAGAACACTGTTCCCAAGGGGCACCTTTTCAACAGTTTTTAAAGGTAACGTGATGAGATGAACGCTCTTCACTGAGCAATATGACTATGATGAAAAGACCTAAACAGAAGCTTCGTGAACACAAAATCCTGAGACACACACAGGAGGCAGTCAAAGATGAGGCCTCTTACTATTTTTCTTATTTTCTGTTTTATCCCCCTGTAGACCCTGCCCTCTGGCCAGGCCTCAACCCCAGACCAGTTTCCTCTGATATAAGAATTTAACTAAATAGGTGTCATGTCATAGATTCTCAGAGCCGAGAACTTGGGAGCTTATCTTGTTCAGTGGCTCCAAACACAGGTGATCGTCCAATCAGCTTTCAGGATTCTTTTAAAACTCCTTCTTTACAACACTCCTCTCCCCTCCCAAGCTGTCTAGATTCGGTAACTCTAGGATCTTGAAATCTGTGGCTTTACAAAGCTCTCCAGGTGTATCTGATGGTCAGCCAGCTTCGATAACCACTGGTCCAACACCCTCATTTTTCAGAGCAGGAAACTGACTCAGCATCAGACAACTGCAGGAAAGAACTTTCCCTCGAACTTAGGCCTCCTCATCAATATTCTTTCAAACCTGCATTGTCAAAATCTCTAATCGTTGGAGTAAAGACCACATGGAATTTGAGAATTTGTTTGTTGATGCTGGGGTACAAGTCTGTACACAAACAGACTGTCAGGATTTCACTCAGTCCTTGATGTTGTTATGTTAACTGGTCGAGGACATGAAATGGTGAAAGAATGAATGATGGATGAAATGGTCACTACCAATTTAATACCCTTTGGAATCAGCAGCCATTAGTATTTCAGTTCCAGCTATATCTCCTGGTGGTTTGATTATCACTAAGATGTAGAAATTAGAAAACTTGGACTTCAGTCATATCATCATTATGGATAAAATGCTCACGCGCATATATTTACCATAAACCTGGAAATAACAACTTTCCAGCTCAGTGGTTCTCCAATCTTACTGTGTATTAGAATCATCTGGGAGAGTTTAAAAATAGACCCTTGCCCAGTCCCACCCTCAAGACCTCCAGAAACAGAATCTAGGTCCAGAGCCCCGGGTCATACGTTTTTAAATAAAGCTCCCCAAATTATTCCGATGCATGGCCAGGGTTGAGAACCACAAGTCTAGCTCCCTGGATGTCTAATAAAATGAAAATAATTAGAAAACTTTAAAGTTTCACATCATATTCCTGAAAAACATTTTCACCCTGAATGGGCTCATGAAGGATCTCATTCTGTGCTCCTACAGCCGAGGAATTATAATCAGTAACATTTGTGTGCTGTTTTATAATTTACTAAGTACTTTCACATACATTTCACCACCCAGTTACGATTATTTATTAAGTGTCTATCATACCTTTTCTGCTAGAAATTTAAGATGGTAGATTCTCCTGCCCATTCTAAAAAGGACTCCATTAATGAGGCTTTTCTTTTTAGAATTTTAAATAAGGCAAAGGAAAAAATGTCGGACACAGAGTAGAAATCTTTTCCACTGGAAAACTGCACTGTATGTAATGGCACCGGGACTCGAACGCTGTGTGTTGAGATTGTGCTAAATTCCGCCTCGGAGGTTCACAGACCCTTGGAGTTAAAGTAATAGTGGGAAAGGAACCAGGGGGAAAACGTGAGTTCTGGACCAGGGCTTTTCAAAGTCTAAATGCACATGAATCAACTGCGGATCTTGTTAAAATGCAGATTCTGTTTCGATAGGTCTCAGGTTGGATTTGAGATTCTGCATTGTTAAAAGGCTCCCAGGTGACACCAGTGCTGCTGGTCTACAGATCACAGTTTGAGTGGAAAGATTCTAGCACTAGGGACAGGCAGTTGGAAAGGGGTCAGGAGATCTGTACCGCACCCCTACCCCACGTTCTGCCACAAAGTTACCAAGGGACTTTGGAGAGGTCATTTCACCCCTCAAATTCTTAGACTTCTCATCCATAAAATGGGGCTAGGACACCGGTCTCGAACAAAGACGACAACTACTTAACATTTGTGACTGCTTTTCCAGATGCTGTGGAAAGACGGGAAGACCCCGGAGGCGGGATGGACACGATTTCCAGTCCTCCCGCCCGGAGAATTCAGGTGGGATCTGCAGGAAGACCCTAGTTAACCGTAAGTTGTCACACCTTGCAAACTGTGACCCAGTGACTTTTTCACATGGATCTGATTGTCAAAGCAGTTAGGTTTAGCGAGTCATGCTTGGTAGCGATAATTTGTGATGGGGAGAGAAGAAACCACAGTGAGAGGGCCTGAAGCACCCAGACTCCCTTCGACAGGAAATATGCCCAAAGAGAGGGAAGGAGTCCAGCGGCAGGGGAGCCACAGGGCACTTCCTAATGTCCTGGTTCTGGGATTATCGTCTGAAACCTTGGACTTCAGCTTCAGCCCGCAAACCTGGACTTCTGCTAGAGAAGGGACTCTCCAACCCAACCCAAGCAGAAAAAAGGGGATCCCTGTAGTCAGAGCCCGCTCATTTTCTCCTTCAGCCCTGACTGGTCCTGACTGGTGCTGAGAGAGGGTTTCCGGAACTTCCAGGAGGGCCACTCAGCCTCGTTGCCTGGAGCTGTGCTCCAGCATCTTCTAATCTCACAAGGAGATGGTTCTACGTCCATGAATAGAGACGCAGTTTAGTGGGAGCTGTCCAGGGGCAAAACTGATCGATGCACTCCTCATGCAAAAGCTTCAGGAGTCGTGTAGGTGGCACTGCTTTCAGATTTTCAAGGTTAAAGGAGATCTTCCCAGAGGGAAAAGTATATATACTCAGACCCAGACAGTTTGCCGAGGCACTACGCCAGCAACTCTCACTGAAGTAGCTCAACACTGAAAATTTAGTGTTGCTGTTCCCATTTCACAGATGAGGAAACTGAGGCTCAGAGAGGTCAACCAAACTCCCTCCACTCACACAGCTGAAATGCAGATGACACGGCATTTGATTCCCAGGTCATCTGACTCCAAGTCTGCTGCTCGTAACGCTGCTTCTCACTACCTCCTAGATGCTGTACTTGGAGGATGGAATCTGCAGAAGCTGTGACTGACTCCATTTCATCAGTCTCACTCAATTTTATTCCACCTCTCTAGTTGGGGACAGACAGGTGCATAATACATTGGAACACTTCTTACAGTTCTTCAAAGAAAAGATGTAGGCCTGCCTCTTCTGTCTCCAGGTGGTGGCCATCTGACTTTGGTGGGTCTGTGTCACAAACAGATGACGTAGAGAAGGTGCCTGGGACACTGACTGCCCCCCTTGAGCAGGATCTAGTTCCTAGTAGATATGAATTGTGAATGCCCTTGGCAACTCTCTTGTGTATACCCCCAAACCCTGCAGTCAATTCAGACATGTTTTGAGTACGACAACCTGCCAGACAGAGCGGCAGGTGCTGGGAGGTAGGTACAGGTGAACAAGGCAGATGAGGCCCCCTCCTGGGGTCTGACCCTCTGGTTGGGGGAGGGGCAAGGGAGCGGGTCACAAGTAAGACATTTTACATGTAAGGAACATGATGAAAGGGGGCCTTGCGGTGCCCTGGGAGCACATAGGGCCCCAACCTCTCAGCGGGCAGAGTAGAAGGCCAAATGGATAGAATTAAACTGAAACAACCTTCTCCTGCCTGGAGGAACTTGAACCAAACCAGAGGGTGAGCCACTTTGCCGCCCGGAGCCATGGCTGCCCTGCCTCTAGCTTGAAGAAACACTCTCTAAGGTTGTAACAAATGCCCCAGCAACTTGGCTAAGTGTTGGTGTGCCAAACCTCCCTGGCCTGGACAGAGAAGTACCAGGCGTGTACACAAGCGCGCTCGAGAGCGCGCGCGCACGCGCGCACGCGCACACACACACACACACACACACACACACAGCCCACTGCACTCACGAGGTCATATTTCACATCCTTCCTCTCCTCGGGCAAAGCCAAGTGGATGGGGTTTCCTTCAGCGTCAGCCCTGGAGATGCCGTAAATGTAATGCATTTTAAAACCGTTTCCTTTGTTCTTAGGGGAATACGCTAAGATGTTAACAGCGCTAGATCTGGGTGGTATTATCATGGGGGCATGTCTTTTCTTCCTTCCTTTTCTAAAAAATCATTTTTTATTTTGTAGCTTTTCCAAATGAGCATGGATCAGCTGTGTAATAAAAAAAATTAAAAATAAAAAGGAGATTTCCTTCACTCCACTACAACTGCTCTCCAGTTCACATTTGCCCTGGAAGATAGGGACACATGTGGTGTCTTTGAGGCTTGGTGGCAGCTGTGTGGTATGATGGCAAGGGCACTGGATTAGGAGCTACAACACACAAGTTCAGTTCCCAGGCTTCTAGAACCTTCTAACTTTGGGAGACTGGGCAAGTCACTTTACTTCCGTGAGCCTTCATTTTCTCACCTGCAGCATGGAGCAGAAATAGCTCTCAGAAGATGAAATGATGCACAAATGTCAAGTGGGATTATCATTTTCATGTAACTGAAAACTGGGTAATTTCGCATTCCTGTAGAAAGAAACAACAAGTGTATCTGTGAACGGTAGCTTCGTCAGTTTCAGTTGACACCTGGGAGTGGTAGCCAGCCCTGGATGGCCTCGGTGATTCTCACTTCCTGGCATTTATGCCCTTGGATTCTCCCCCATTGAGTAGGGCTGACCCGTGTAACCAGTAGAATACCGCAGAAATGACAGAGTGTGACTTCTGAGGCTAGGTCATAAAAGACACTGTGGCTCCGCCTTCCTCTCTCTTGGATCACTCACTCTGGGGGAAGCCAGCTGCCATGTCTTGAGGACACACAAGTGTGCTTAGGGGGAGGGCCTTGGAGCAAGGAACTGAGGCCCCCTGACAGCACCAACTTGCCACCCATGTAAGCGAGCCACCTTGGAAGCAGATTCTCCTGCCCCAAACCTTCCGATGATTCCAGCCCAGGGTAACATCCTGACGGCAAACTCCTGAGCAACCCCAAGCCACCACCACCCAGCTAAGCCGCTGCCTATTTCCTGACCCACAGGAACTGTGTGAGAGAATTAAGGGTTTATTGTTACTCTAAGCTACTGAACTGTGGGGTGATCTGTTATCACAGCAGCAAGAGGTAATCGGCCCTTCAGCTGGCAGCCATCTAGGAAGGTTAGGGACTTGCATGGCTTTGGGAAGGGCAATTCATTCCAAGCCAATTTCATTTCATCACTTTCCTGATGGAGTGACCTGGCATGTGATAGGGGAGGGGTGGGAGAGAGCAGTAAGTGTATTTCTCTGACCTCAGGAGGGCTTTTAATTTGATACCACACGCAATGCTCATCAGCATGCCTGGAGGCAGGGTCTTGGTGGTTCATTGATTTGGCCCCAGGAAAATGGATGCAGGAGCTAGTGGAGGACTTGAGGGAGGCAAAGGAATAAAGATACTGATGCCAATACCAATATCAATGCTAATAGTAATACTCTTCACTACTACTCATACGAGCACTGCTAATACTTGTCACCCGGACACCTCCCCCTTGGAGAGCCCCAGGTTCTTTGGAATTCAGTAATCACCCTTTCCTTTAATAAACTGGGAAAACAGTTTCAACCTCCATGGTAGTGCTTTGACAAGTCTCCTTCAAAACCTCCACAGGTTTCCAGAAAGATCTACCTTCTCAGGTCAGTGAGGGCTGCAGCCTTGGTCACTACTGTTCCCTGGTCCTTAACCATCATCCATTGCTCCTGAGGCTGCCGCCCCCTGTCCTGCTCTCTGTTACCCCTGGACCACCTCACTTCCTTCACGCCTCCCAAAGCACCACGGATACAAGGCTGGTTCCCGAAAGCTTGTGGATGACGGGAGGGGAGTGACAGTCCTGCACAGCGCATCGGTCAAAAGGGAATCTCCAGCAGCCTGGTCCTTGAGTTCCTCGGCTGTCAGCGTTTCTCTTGCTCTGCACATGCCCTTGCTGATCACTGCTCTTCCGAGATGCTTTTTATATCGCTCTGGACCCTCTCCCCTCAACCTCTCCCTTCCTCCCTCCCCAGGCCCCCCTCACTTCCTTTTCACTGGCTCGCAACCCCCAACTCCAAATTCCCATCACCTTTTTTGCAGACAGGCTACCTCTGCTATGTGTCACTTTTCCCACCAGGGTAATAGAGACATGATAAAACACATGGGCTCTGAGGCCGGAAGAGACGCCCCCCGCTCCTCCCCCATTTAACATCTAACTCCTGCCTCTGCCTTATCTTCTCGAGTCCTTCCTATCCCTGCTATCCAGCTGTCAAAATGGACTTCCAGGGGGACTAGGTTTTGTGCAAGGACCCATGGTGAACGGGAAGGACCTGGGCCAACTCCCAGGCCTCTCCCAGGCAGGAGGAGAAGTGGGGTGGAGACCGCTAGCTGCGGACACCTGCAGAGGCTAAATCAAGACTGCCTGGAGCTTAGGAGGAAGGTAATGTATGTAGAGTTAGTTCCTAGAGGGCTTATAAATAGGACCGTTGCTCATCTGTCCTGAGAAGTTGCAGGGCCGGCTTTCCCAAGGTGCAGAGAGGGGGCAGGCTCACATGTCCTCCTGAGGTCATTTCTAGCTCGGTGATTCACGAGACAAAATCCCAGCGTGGGTTCAGCCCCGCTGAATGTACTTTCATTTTGCATTATGATTTGCCACTCGAGCTGATGTGAACCCAAATTGATGTCATTTCCCTCCTAATAAGCTCTTGACCAGAAAACATCTATTTCTCCATCTAACTTGGGAATTTTTTTTTTTCACCCAGTTCCTACAAAATCATGTTGCACTTTACTTCAGTATTTTTCTTCTCTTTTAAAGACAGCCTTTGTCAGGGCTTCTCCTCTGGTCATAAAAGTAATGTACATGCTCATTGCCAAAGAACCTGGAAAGCACAGAATGCTGAAGGAAGAAAATAAAAATTATATATAATGTTACACCCATAGACAAACATTAAAATGGTAGTATGTTTTCTTTGTCTTTTCCCCATGTATATGATAATTTTTTTAACCATAATTGGATCAAAAACTTTTTTTAAGACTTCTATTTAAGAGTGGGAGGGAAGGATTACACATGCTGGTTTTAGTGAAAAATGTGTTTTAATAATAGCTACACTTGCAGAGTACTGACATCATTCCAAGCACTTTATATGCATTGCCTTAAGGAACATAAATCCTTTTATGCATTGCCTTGTTCAGTGCTTATAACAAACCATTGAGGAAGATGCTAATACCATCTGTGCCCATTTTACAGATGAGGAAACTGAGGCTCTGAGACCATAACTTGCCCAAGGACAGCTAGTTCACAGCACAGTTGGGATGGACTTGGATGAAAATCTTTTTGCCTCCACAGGCTAGGCTGGGCTTTATAGTGTATACAGTGTTTGCCTCTTTTTAGCAGTAATTGCCACAACTGGAAATGCCACAGTGGAAATACTGGCGTGCTACTCATTTGTTTTTTTATTTGATTGATTGATTGATTGGCTGCATTGGATTTTCATTGCGGTGCACGGGCTTCTCATTGCAGTGGCTTCTCTTGTTGTGGAGTGTGGACTCTAGGTGAGCAGGCTTCCGTAGTTGTGGCACACAGGCTCAGTAGCTGTGGCTCACGGGCTCTAGAGCACAGACTCAGTAGTTGCGGCGCACGGGCTTAGTTGCTCTGTGGCATGTGGGATCTTCCCAGATGAGGGCTCGAACCCGTGTCCCCTGCATTGGCAGGAGGATTCTTAACCACTGCTGGCGTGCTACTCATTTAAATGGGAATATTTTAATCGAACCACCACATATTGACGGAACAAAGACCTCGCTCCATTCTGACCTTCTGTAGCTCTTTGCTTGTAAAAAATACAGGGAGAAAGAAAATCCAAGGGAAAGGTCAGCAGTTTATTAGCTAGTGCTGCTGCAAGCTTGCACACGCTTTCCTATAAGCTGTTGCTATTTTAGTGCTTGGTGGCCATCTAACATGTCCCCAGGCACAGGGGCAGCTGACAGATGCCAGGGGTCAGCGCAGATGCTGTGAAGTGACTGCTCATTCTTTCCATGCCCATTCATTAAGCACCTACTGCATTTCTCTCAGGCACAGTACTCAGCGTGGACCCCAAATGTAAGCTGTGTAAAGGCAGCACCCATGGGTTCAGCCTAAGTGATGAAGTGGTCTTCTAGTTAACACACACACACAGACACACACACACACACACACACACAGAGAGACTCAGGAAATGAAATATCATTTCAAAATAACAACTCAAAATCATATGCTGGTTAAATAGTTTATCTGTTAGGGTGCTTTGATTGCAAGCAACAGAAACGGACTCTGGCTGATCTAGGCAAAAAAGAGAATTTCTTGGAAGGATACTGGAGAGTACACTAGAGCAAAGGGAAGGCTAAAGACTCAGGCTTGCAGCCATCAGGCACCCAGCAACTCCAGAAGGTTCTTGGCAGCAGAAAATGCTCAAAAATCTCACTTAGCTGCCTCGGCTGGAATGAGAATACTCCAACTGTTCTCTGTTTTGGACCTGAATCCGTGATTCAGATTTCTGAGCAAGAGCCCCCACTGGCCTCGCTGGCGGTCGTGTGCTGGGGAGGGACGGAACCTGGCTCACCATTCAATCGGAGGACATTGCAGAGCTATTAGCTGAGGAGTAGACGCAGCTGACAAACAACAAATGTCCTTGCATTTCTTGAGAATGATGAGAGCTAAATACAGAGGCTGTGATAACGCTTATTTCAAAAAAAAACCAAAAAAACCAAAAAGCCCTTCCTCTTCTATCCATTTCTCTCACATGCGGAAGCTGCTCCACAGAATTCTTCTCTCCAGTTCTGTGCAAACCTCCCCGCTATCCACTCCTTTACACCCTTGCTGTGCATGTGGTCTGAACACCAGCAGCATCTGTTTCACCCGGGAGCTTGTCAGAGATGCAGAGTCTCAGGCTCCAGCCCAGACCCACTGAATCAGAGTCTGCAGTTCAACCAAATCCCCAGGTGGTTCCAATGCAGATGGTTTGAGAATCACTCACTGATACACGTTCCTCTCCCCTCCTCTCTCACTTTCTTTATTAGATGGATCAACCTAGTCTCTCACCAACCTGAAAGAATCCCTCCCCTTCAGCGAGAGGGAGATGAGATGCGTTGTCAACTACAAGGCTGTGACTGGAGGGGTGAGAGAGAAGACATAAGAACACCTGCATGCTAATAATTTCTGTCCTGTAAACAAGGACTAAGCAGACACAGTCTGTGACCTTGGAGAGCTCATGTTCTAGAGGGAGGAGCTGGCCAGCCAGTCCAAGTCCTACTGAGGGCTTCCAAGGGGCATGGCACGGTTCTCAAGAGCTGAGCTGGCTCTGGCACGTAGCATCTGGTGAGGATCCAAGGGACAAAGGGACAGAATGGGCAATTAAGTTTCATTGGGCTGCTCAGCTACATCTGGAGGGCCAGCGGTCTTTTAGGTGCCCTCCCCAATGCCACGCTGAGGTATAAAACAGTGCCAGGTACTCACGGCTGGCCTGTCTTCCACTCAAAGAGAACAAACAGGTCCCAGAGGAGGGCGCAGAGGGGAGCGCAGAGCCTAGAGAGTGGAAAGTTGCAAATGCAGAGTTTTGAAAGCTTTAGAGTTCAGGTACACCGCTCTGTTGGCCTCTCATCATACGGTCTTTGCAACGTCCAAATAAAGCTGGCACGAGATTCCCCCCCAGTTACAGTCTCCTGTGACTCATATCTCAGGAACTTGGTGGCAGCCACTTGGCTGAAGGCAGCTGTGAGGAGGAATGTCCAGGCGGGCGGTTTCAGCCACGGGGCGGTGGCAGTGGGCGTGACTGGAGCAGGAGGACAGACGGCGGGCGTGGTCACAGCGGGGGGGCGTGGCTATAGTGGAGGAGGGGACAGGCTGTGGGCGTGGCTGTCAGCCTCAGCGGCGTCCTTACTGACTGGCTGACTGGCCTCAGCTCTCAGGGACCCCATGGCAGAACTCGGAATGGTGCCCTTGGTCCCCCAAACAGGTAGAGCTTTAGACAGAGTCTGGGTAGAAACTGAGCCAAAGGTGAGAACAGGCCCTAGGGGCCCGGGGGAAAGATCAGAAAAGAGGTCCCAGTCACACACCTTGGTGTTTTCTGTTGCTGCTGGTGGCAGTGAGGTCCGGCATGAGGGTGACCTGAAACGCCTTGAACCCCTTCTGTCTGGAAGGCACCTGGGTTCAGGGAGCCCCGGCTGGCCGTGTCTGAGGCAGAGGGGCATGTGGTGAGGATGCCCCTCCCCAGCTCCCCTCACCCCGCTCTCATCATTCAGATCCCTCAAGGCCACATGAAAGGACCAACACCATCCCACCTCTTCCTCATCTTCTGTCCCTCAGGCCTCAAAGTCCACCAAATATTGTCCTCCCTTCCATCAGCCAGAAATAAGCAAAGACACACCCCACGCCAACCCCAATCCCTCATACTAACTCTGTGAGTTCCCACCAGCCCAGCCCTTCCACAAACAGAAACGATCGGAATTCAGTTCGGGCTCAGCTAGAACACTCTGTGGTGGAGTCCAACGAGTTAATGGTTGTGAAACGTCTTAGGACAAGATAGACACAGGCTCCTGGAAGAGTAGGATTTACATTTCTTTGACATTCTCCAGTTTCAAAAGCCACTTCCCAATGCCAGTCCCTCTGAGTTTTATTTCTGGTACTTGTAGAAAGGCACCTTTCATAAAAAATAAAAAAGCGTTTTAAACCACGCACTTTCGGACGGGAGAACGGAAGATGCAAAGAGGAATAAGGATGAAATAAATAAACAAGCAGATTGGCTTGTGACGTAGCCCCAGCCGTAAGTCCACACCTTTCCAGGACCTTCTCATCAGCGCTGACGGCTAAGGGTCACCCAGCACTTACCTGGCAGCCCTTACTTCCAAGTGTTTTACCTGTATCTCACGTGATACTCTAAACAAGTGCTTTTCAAGCAGGGATTATTTGGCAATATCTGGAGACATTTTTGCTGGTCACAGCTGTGGGGAGGGAAGGGTGCTGACTGGCATCTAGTGGGTAGAGGCCAGGGATGCTGCTTAAACATCCTGTGATGCTCCAGACAGCCCCTACAGCAAAGAGTTTCTGGCCCAAAATGTCAATCAATAGGGCTGAAGTTGAAAACCCCTGCTCTAAGAGATAAGAATGACCCTTCACGCCATTTTACAGGTGAGGAAACAGAAGTTCAGAGAGGTACTTCAAGAAGCTTAGGTTTACGATCAAACACACGCAGCAAAAATGAGTGCAAACAGGAGATGGAGAAAAGTTTGCCAATATTTGAAACGAGCTAAGAGTAAAAGGGACACGGAAACCGTTAGCTTTGTGCCTGCCCTGTCATTCTCTGTGTTAGGATAACGTGACTCCGTGGCACCTACTGAACTGACTCGTTGGAATGGTTCATGTGTGCCTTGCGCTGCCCAAGACAGCACAGTGAGGGTACTGACACAGCTTTCCAAACTCCTCGCTCGCTTCCCCTATTTGCTAACACTCTGTTTTCCGATCTCACAGCTACACTTCTCATTCTCTTCTCAGTTTGCAGTCTGTGCTGCCATCTTGTTAGGTCCATTTGTGAGAGCTCAGTCCGGTGGGGATGGAGGGAGGCATCTGCTCTGCAGACCCAGCGCTTTCTCACTTCAGACAGACAGCCTGCCTCTACCTGGGGGTGGACAGGGCAGGTGTCTGCAGTCTCTCCTCTCTCTCCTGGGCAAAACCTTCTCAGAATCATCGCAAATGTCAGCTGATGGCTATACAAGGAATGAGGCCAGAAGGAATTAAAAAGAGGCTAAGCCTCTTTCACACAGACTATCATGAAAAAAATGCTCAGGGTATCTGGAATGAAACAGCCAAGTACAAAATTGAATGTACATCGATGATGACTTTCTTAAAACTTTGCACTTTTGCATGTTCCATTTTCTAAATGAGCATGTATGACTTTTATCAGAAACAAATTATTTTAATAAGAATGCTTTTCAAAAAATCCCACATAAGGAGTGAAATGAGTGAGGTCCACAAAGGGGCATGAACAAAAACGCTCAGAGCAGCCTTTTTGTGTGTGAGAGCTAAAACGATCCAAATGAAGTGGAGAAGGGCTAAATAAACTAAGGGTCTTTTGCTACAACAGAATACTACACAGCGAGGGAAAAAGAGCAGACTGTTGCCACCCGTAGCCACACGGATGGGTGTCAGAGACATAATGTTAAGGAAACTCGACAGAACACGAAAACGTACATGCTGTAGTATTTAGGTGAAGCTCAAGAACAGACAAAATTCATATGTGGGCATCAGTATTGACTGGGAAGGGGCAGAGAGTGTGGGAGGGGCGGGGAGTGGGCGGCTCCCTCCCCTTGCTCACCCAGAGCCCCGGGCTGGCCCCTCATTTGCATAAACCACTCAGCAAAACAAAAGCCCTGGAGGTAACAGGAATCTGCTCCTTTAGAAGACAGTCTAGCCACAAGGTAGCTGGACTTTAGGGTGCTGCTACCTTGAGGTCTCACCCAACAACCCCAAACCCCTGCTCCCCCATCCACTACCAGAGAAGGTCCCATCGTTACCACGGTATCAGGGATCCTATTTCACCAATGTTATGCCTGTACATTTTAGTTTCCCACTAGAAACTATTTTTTCTTCTTTTTTTTTTTTTTAATAAATTTATCTATTTATTTTTTGGCTGCGGTGGGTCTTCGTTGCTGCGAGCGGGGGCTACTCTTCGTTGCAGTTCACGGGGTTCTCATTGTGGTGGCTTCTCTTGTTGTGGAGCACGGGCTCTAGGCATGTAGTCTCAGTAATTGTGGCTGGCGGGCTCTAGAGTGAAGGCGCGGTAGTTGTGGCTCGTGGGCTCAGTAGTGGTGGCACGCGGGCTCAGCAGTGGTGGCTCGCGGGCTCTAGAGCGCAGGCTCAGTAGTTGTGGCGCACGGGCTTAGTTGCTCTGCGGTATGTGGGATCTTCCCGGACCAGGGCTTGAACCCGTGTCTCCTGCATTGGCAGGCGGATTCTTAATCACTGTGCCACCAGGGAAGTCCCTTTCTCTTCTTTTTAAAGAAAATTTTAAAAAAAATTTTAAATTTAAGTATAGTTGATTTACAATGTTGTGTTAATTTCTGCTGTACGGCAAAGTGATTCAGTTATAAATATATATACACATTCTTTTTCTTAAACATTCTTTTCCATTATGGTTTATCACAGGATATTGAATATAGTTCTCTGTGCTATACGGTAGGACCTCGTTGTTTATCCTGGAAACTATTTTCTTGCTGCTGCCCAGCACTAGGGCTGAGCCAGGAGGCTTACTGCCCCAGGGAAGGAGAAAGATCTTTTCGAATAAAGAGGCCGTTGATCAGCATTAGTCTCTAAGCTGAGGTTCTTGACCTCTGCAGGGGGACAATGGCCTTGAAAGTCAGGGTCTTGGGAGGGGGGCAGGTATTTCTCAATTACTCAGTTCCCTTCTCACCAAAGTCAGGCTGACGGCTCTAAGAAGGGCTTTTCAACCAGAGTGCCTCCGAATGCCCCAGGAGACTTGGTCCCCTCTGCTCTCAGAACAGCCTGGCAGGATATGGGTGGCTGGGGACCCCATTAGTCCTCCAGAGCAGCCCTCCGGGGTTCCAGATCCTCTCCGGGACCCACTGGGCTCCACACCTTATTTCCTATATGATGTGTGCTATAGCACATGAAAAAGAGCTGGTGAGCTATGGCTCTTAATCACTGTGTTTTGTCACTCCCAGTAATACCCCAAACCTGTTCATGCTACCCTGGGAGGGCAGCGGAAGGAAGAAGAACCTGCAGACCATTGATAAAATCAGATATCTCTAGGCAGAGGAGATTTAGAAACACCCAGAAAATGATGGGAGAAGTGTGAGAACAGCAGGGTAAGCGGGTCACATCCAGGCACTGTGCAAGGAAGTCTGCAGGACCTGGGGGTGGGGACCTATCTCTGGCTTAAAGCCACGAGTCCCTGGGGCCAGCAGCAACGGTGTGCAGGTGGTGTGAGGAGTGTGTAGAGGAGTCTAAGGAAGACGCCCTGACCCTCTGTGGCCTGTGCAGTGCATGCAGGTGACCTAAACTCTGCCACGGGCCCGACGTGGGGTCAGGGAAGTGCCAAAAGAACTTGGAATTGGTTCTGGCCTGCGATCAGGACCAACAAGCTGCCACAAGCAAAGAATGTAAAGCCCAGGGCAAATAACCTGGACTCTGGGTGCTGGCCAGGGTCTGTCCCGGCCCAGGGAATGCCTTTGTGCAAACTGGAAAAAGCCTCCTTCTGACACACACAGCCCCCGGGCTCATGGCTCGCCTAGTAAAGCGCTGGCTAGATTTCAGCCCCTCTGTGGGCATACCTGGGCAAGGCATAAGGCCCACACCGGGTAGAGATGGCTCCAGTGCTAGAACACTGCTGCAGAAAGCTAGGAGGACAGAGGGCCCCTCGGCGGCCCCCGGGCAGGCAGTGGCTCAGACCAACCATTCTTTAAAGGAGACCCTGATGCTCTTTGACTTCCTACTCATCCCCCACATGCCCAAGTTTTCACCTTCAGAGGTGAGGTGGGAGGGGAGTTTGCAGCGATGGGGGTGGGGAGATGGGGCTAGGAATTCCGGCTGTACATTCCCTCTGCTCTGCCATGTCATGACTGAAGGTCTCAGAGACTGTTTAAATTATCAGGCTGGTATAAAATCATATTCCTCTCCTTCACTATCTAGCTGGGTGGAGATATGCAGGGGGGAAACATCTATTATATAAAAGTAAACAAGCTTTTTTTTGGGGGGGGGGGTACGTCCAAGCACTGGGCAAGTAAAACTTCAGCTCTGCTAAACAATTTTTTCTCTCTCTTATTTCCGGGGAGGTGTCGGCACCTCTTACACATGGGGTCACCAAAGGCTGTTATTTGCCCTAGAACTGTCCTGGATTTTGCTGATTCCCAGGATCATTATTAATAGCACCCCCTTTCACTCTCAGAAGTGTCTCGGTATAGATGATACATTATGTGGTCATCTACTAACAAAGACACAACAGATGTCAGGCTTGGCTTTAGCTGTCTTTCCTTCTAACTCTGGTTAAGGCCAAAGAAGGAGGATGGGCATGGTGGTCGGGCATAGAGAAGGGAGAGACTCCTCTGGGCTGGAGAATCCAGGCAGAAAGAGGAATTTCACTTCAGCCTTGAGGGAGAGGGAATTTGGAAAGGAAAGGAGTAAGCCTTCTAGCCAGGAGGGTGAATGTATTAATTACCTTTTGCAGCAGAACACATTACTGCAAAACCCAGCAGCTTAAAACAAAAATAAGTGTTATCTCACACAGTTTCTGTGGGTCAGGAATTTGTGAGTGGCTTAGCTGGAGGTCCTGGCTCAGGATGGGTGTAGTCAAGATATCCGCTGGGGATGTTGTCATCTGAAGTCTTGACTGGGGCTGGAAGATGTTTCTACAATGGTGCACTCACATGCCATTGACAGGAGTTCTCACCACATGGACCTCACCACAGGGCTGCTTGAGCGTTCTCCCGACATGGCAGCTGGCTTCCCTCAGAGCAAGTGATCCAAGAGAGAGCAGAGGAGAAACTGCCAGGACTTCTATGACTTAGCTTCGGAAGTCAGGCTCCATGATTTCTACAGTATCCTATTGATTACATCAGCCAGCCCTATACAGACATGTGAATACCAAGAGGTGGGGATCAGTGTTGGTCATCTTGGAGGCTGGCTACCACCCAGAGTGTGCACTAAGTCACAGAGGCAGAAATAGGGAGTGTGTGCTCGGAAAACCAGTGAGTGGGCAGTTGTCTGGAACATTTACTGACTTCCCACTACACTCAACACCAAACAGTCCTCTCCAGCCAAAGTCCAGCCATGCAGTACTGGAGAATATTGATTGCCCAAGCATGTTTGAAGACATGGGGAACTGCAAGCCCTTATCCATTGCTGAACTCTAGAGCAAACTGCTAAGAAACATTTTACTTTTGCTAGCCTGAAAAATGCACTGTATAGAAAGCACATTGCTGCCTTATAGTGGAGTTGAAGATTACCCCTTTTTAAAAGTACATTCCAGGAAAAAAAATACGTCATTAAGAAAGAATCTTTGAAAATTCATTTTTCTTTTTACTTATGGGCATTTTTCTCATGAAAAAAATGATGTACTGCTTGTGTAATTTTTAAAAGATTAAAAAGCATTAAAAAATATACTCTGCACAGAGCTATCATTCTCTTCTAACACCTGACTCCTGCGAAATAAAAGAGAATGAGTTTCCAGGAGTCTGTGCTAAGGAATGAAACATAGCTAAGGTCGGACCAAGGGGGGATCACCCTGGCTACTGGCCGCCCGGCTTCCGGCGAGGTCAGCATTTTAGCAGGTTTGGGGAAGGTTTGGGCATTTGGGTTCTGAAGCCACAACTACTATCTGTTTTACTCTGTGATCCTGCAGTACTAGCCCACTTCTAGATTTTTCTCCATCCTTAGCTAGTATGTTATGCGCCTTATAACCTTGTTGTAAAGTGTTACTGCTTGAAACTGGTCTGAATGTCCTTTTGGAGAACAATCCTCCCTCAATCCACATCTGTTTATTTAACAATTATTTCTTGGTACCTCCCTAGGGACACCATGACGTACACACAGACACAGCCCTGCCCACATGGACCTTCCATTCTGATGGGCAAGGGAAGGGAATACTGCCTTGAAATTTTACTTACAGAGGATACACCTCAAAGGAAAGCCATTTATCTCTGTGTCTCTTAGATGGCTTTAGAGTTAACTTGAAACAATACTGGATGGAGATATTAGATTAACATATAAATACTGGAATTCCCTGGCTGTCCAGTGGTTTGGACTCTGAGCTTCCACTGCAGGGGGCAAGGGTTCAATCCCTGGTTGGGGAACTAAGATGCTGCATGCCTCGTGGCACGGCCAAAAGAAAAACAAAAACAAATACCCACATAAGTACCATATAAGCATACCAAGTAGCCAAAGAACCCCCAGAATCATTTATGTCTTATATCTCTCTGTGACTGCCCTCTCTTTTTCTTTTCTCCAGTTCTGTAACAAATATATGATGCCAACTATTTGAGCCATTAGGAATACTTCATTTTCTGTGATATATCACAGATCAATGGAATATTACTCAGCCATAAAAATGAATGAAATAATGCCATCTGCAGCAACATGGATGGACCTAGAGATTATCATACTAAGTGAAGTAACCCAGACAAGACAAATATCATACGATATCACTTATATGTGGAATCCAAAAAATGATACAAATGAACTTATTTACAAAACAGACTCACAGACACAGAAAACAAACTTATGGTTACCAAAGGGGAAAGGGAGGAGGAGGGATAAATGAGAAGTTTGGGGTTAGCAGATACAAACTACTATAAAATAGATAAACACCTAGGTCCTACTGTACACCAGAGGTAACTATACTCAATAGCTTGTAATAACCTATATTGGAAAAGAATCTGAAAAAGTATATATATATACATATATATATATATATGTATGTATATACATGTATAACTGAATCACTTTGCTGTACACCAGAAACTAACACAACATTGTAAACCAACTATACTTCAATTTAAAAAAAAAAGAATACATCATTTTCCAAGGCCATGTAGGTAGGGAACATTTACTGTGCGTCACACACAAGGCTGATGGCCTCACTTCTATTATCTCAATTAAATCACACAACAGGGCTTCCCTGGTGGCGAAGTGGTTGAGAGTCTGCCTGCCGATGCAGGGGACGCGGGTTCGTGCCCTGGTCCGGGAAGATCCCACATGCCGCGGAGCGGCTGGGCCCGTGAGCCATGGCCGCTGAGCCTGCGCGTGCGGAGCCTGTGCTCCGCAACGGGAGAGGCCACAACAGTGAGAGGGCCGTGTACCGCAAAAAAAAAAAAAAAAAAAAAAAAAAAAATCACACAACAACCCTACCCATGAGGTAGGTCCTCTTTTTATTCCCATTTCACTTATGAGGAAACTGCAGCTCACGTTCAAGGCCAGCGCACACGTTCAAGGTCACCCAGCCGGTCAACGGTAGAACAGGGACTCAAACTCCTGTGAGTCTGATACTCTCAGCCACCACTGTGCTGGTGCCAGTCCTAACTTTTGGCTTTTAGTTCCTACGGAGTCTATTTTGACATTTGCCAGAACTGAAATTTAGTGGTAGCTCCTATGAACTGAAACAGCAAACTGAGAGGGAAGAAAACAGTTTGAAACCTGTTTCAGACCCTGCAGGACACAAGAAACGGAGTCAGCGGAAATGAGATGCCAGCTGGATTCAGCAAGTCCTCAAGTAAGGGGGGCCGTGTGAACCAACTTAATTGGACAATTATTTCAATTATCTAATTAAGAAAGATAACAGCTGAACAAAGCCAGAGCAGGCCTCCAAGGTGATAGGAAAAAAAAAAAAGCTGATTAGCCGGGTTGGCCCTTGGTGGCATCGGGAGGTAGAAGGGACTCCCCATTGTAGGCCCCAGCCCTTGGGACAATCAGCCCTATGCCCCTCCCCCTTCCCCCCAACCTCCCCCCCCCGCCCCCGGGTGAAAGCTATCTTCCACCTTACTTATTACTTGAGATTCCACCTTACTTATTACTTGAGACTCAAGTTGTCAAGGAGCCAAATTTTCTCCTCCCTCCCTTCTTTCCTTCCCTTCCTTCTTCCCTCCGTTTCTTTGGTTGATTTTGTTTTAAATGTATTTATTTTATTTATTTTCCACTGCGTTGGGTCTTCGTTGCTGTGCACGGGCTTTCTCTAGTTGCAGCGAGCGGGGGCTACTCTTCGTTGCGGTGCGCAGGTTTCTCACTGCGGTGGCTTCTCTTGTTGCAGAGCACGGGCTCTAGGCATGCAGGCTTCAGTAGTTGTGGCACATGGGCTCAGTAGTTGTGGCTCGTGTGCTCTAGAGCGCAGGCTCAGTAGTTGTGGCACACGGGCTTACTTGCTCCACGGCATGTGGGATCTTCCCGGACCAGGGATTGAACCCGTGTCCCCTCCATTGGCAGGCGGATTCTCAACCACTGCGCCACCAGGCAAGTCCCCCTCCGTTTCTTCTTCCTTTCCTCCTTCCTTTTTTACTTCATATTTATTTTTGTACTAGTTTAGCAAACAAAAACCAAAAAACAGTGCGGGTTTCCCTCTCCAGTTTAGAACAGGGTTTATAATCTGGTGACCATTACCCACCTACCCCTATGTCTGACCCATATACTTAACAGAAAGTTATTCACCAATATTTCAAAGTCAAGGATTTCACATAAAAGTCCAGATCTTTGGTTTTATTAGAAAAATCAGCTCTGACAACACCGGGTCCACCTTCTTAGAGGTCAGATTCAAAATGTTTAATGCTGTGTATGACTCCGTGTGGTCCTGCAAGGTGCTGTGTTCACGCAGCCTCCAGATGGGCCATGGGCTCCCCAGCTCCCAGGGGCACCGTCTGTCCTTTTGTCTCCTTGACACTGGGGTGAAGGTCACCTGCCATTTAGCATCACACTTGCTTGACCCACTCACAGTAAAGAGGGAAGAGAGTGTTTCATCAGTCTGGCCTTTGCTCTATTATGTTATTGGCCTGGCCCGAGTTGGCTTTGATCTTATGATCCTTCTTTCACGGGGCTCAGGGCTTTTACTCTTTAACAAATATTAGTTGAGGGATTTCATCATGCAACATGGTGTAGCAGAGCTCTTAAGAACTAGGCTGTGGAGTCAACAGTTCTGGATTCAAATCCTGCCTCACTCACTCACTAGTTGTGTAACCTTGTTCCATTGCCTGATTTCTTTTCTTTTTTGAAAATATTATTTATTTATTTATTATTAATTTTTGGCCGCATCGGGTCTTAGTTGCGGCACGTGGGGTCTTCGTTGAGGTATGTGGGATTGTTCGCTGTGGTGCCTAGGCTTCTCTCTAGTTGTGGGTTGCAGGTTTTCTCTCTCTAGTTGTGGTACGTGGGCTCCAGGGCACATGGGCTCCGTAGTTGTGGCGCATGGGCTCTGTAGGTGTGGCAGGCGGGTTCCAGGGCGCGTGGGCTCTGTGGTCTGCAGCACGCAGGCTCTCTCGTTGAGGCGCGCAAGCTCAGTCGTTGTGGCACGTGGGCTTAGTTGCTCCGTGGCATGTGGGATCTTAGTTCCCTGACCAGGGATCGAACCCACGTCCCCTGAATTGTAAGGAGGATTCTTTACCACTGGACCACCAGGGAAGTTCCGTCCATTGCCTGATTTCCGAATGAGGAAATTTACAAATTACCTAAATACCTATATTGTCATAATACCTGCTTCCCTTGTAATGTAGTTGTGAGTTTTATGGTGGGGATTCAATGAGAAAACATAATAAAGGACCTAGCACAGTGCCTGGTGTATGGTAAGCACCTCAATAAATGACAGTTTAGGGAAAAAGTACCAGCTCTCAACCTTATGCATCTACAATCTAACAATAACATATACAATATAACTATGCTGTAAACCCATGTATTTTATGTACCCAGATGGTGAACAGCATTATCCCTTTTTTACAGAAGAGGACACTGTCTATCAGACACTGGAGTCCGTCTTTAAAGACCCAAGTGTGATGCGAGAGGATGGGCACATGAAAATATATAAGAGGGTTAAAAGACAAAAGTACTCTACCAACTGGGGGGAAAGGAGCAGTAAACTGACATAGGAGATGAGGAGGAAAGATTACTTTTTTTGCTGGGAAATAAATTATAGTAGATCAGTGCTTCTCAAATTTTAACGTGCATACAAATCACCTGGAGATCTTGGGAAAATTCAGATTCCGATTCAGAGAGTCTGGAGAGGGGCCAAGATTTGGTATTTCAAACAAGGCCTGAGGTGATGCTTTCCTCCTGGTCCATGGACCATGCTTTGAAGAGCAAGTTAGTCCTAAGTTAGCCAAGGTACCGGTAGCCAATCACAGTATCCTATTTCCATCTCCACAGTGACTAGTTCAGTTACAGGCATGGGAACCAAACTTGGCCAATGAGAGACTTCCCTGGAATTATACATGCATTTTGGGGAGAGAAGGCCTCGGTTTCTTTTAGGGCCATTAAGGGGAGATGAAGAAACCCTGAGTCGCCTCTAGCCAGGCCAACCTATCCTACATAGAGAAAGTGTCTCTGGGAGGACAGAATGAAGAAGAAGGAAGAAGCCAACAGAGCAATGACGAGAGAAAGAATCCTGATGACATCATTTGAATATGTGGATCCCTGAGGCCGCTCCACCTCTAGTCTTCCCCAGGACAGGAACAATAATAATTCTTTTTTTTTTCCCTCACTAGTTGAATTGGATTTTTATCACCTCCCACTTAACAGGTCTTGAGTCAATACTAGTATTAATTATTAGTATGAGTTATCTTGGCGTATTCATTATCTATCAGTGCTTAACAATTACCCCAAAGTAAACAGCTTACGACAATAAACATGTGTTCTCTCCCACAGTTTCTGTGAGTCAGGAATCAGGGAGTAGCTCAGCTCTGCGATTCTAGCCCAGGTTCTCTCATGAGGTTGCAGTCAAGATGTCATCAGGGCTGCAACCTGGAGCTTGACTGGGACTAGACAAGGAGCTCCTACTGCGGCTCCATCATACTGCTGGCAAGTTGGTACTGGTCGTTGGTAGGAGGCCTCTGTTCCTCCCCAGTAGACCTCCCCTAGAGGCCTATTGAGCATCCTTAAAACATGGCAGCTGGATTCAGAGAGACAGAGAGAGAGACAGAGAGAGAGAGAGAGAGAGAGAGAGAGAGAGAGAGAGAGAGAGAGAGAGAACCAGGAAAAAATGTATCCTTTTTATGACCTAACCTCAGAAGTCACATAGTATCACTTCTTCACATTCCATTCATTAGAAGTAAATCGCTAAGTTTAGAAGGGGAAGGGAATTACACTCTGCCTTTTGACATGAGAAATGTCAAAGAATCTGTGGACTTAGTTTTAAACCACCACACCTAGCGTGTCACACGGCTGGTAAGTTGTAGCTTACCAAGATCTGGATCCCTGCCTTGACTTTACTACCAATGGACTGCTGGGCCCTGGGCAGGTCATTTCACACCTCTGAATCTTGGTTTCCTTATTTGCCCAATGAGGAGGTTGGAATAGACCTAGTTAGCCTTCAAATCCTACAGATGTTTATACCAAAGACCCTTAAGGCCACGTACATTATTGCCCTTGTAGGAGCCTAATTATCTTAGCCTTCTGCCGAGTCTCCAATCTCCTGAAAAATGACCCTGGGACATGAGGAACCAAGATGTTTTTCAACTGTGAATATAAGTTGTCTCATATTGCAACCCTCAACCTCATCAACCAGGACTTGATTCAACTAGTCACCTCGTTAAACAAATGCGACCACATATGAGTCCAGAGGAACACGTGTGTTTCAAGCAGGGCCTCTTGGGAACAACTGTCCCCACACGCTTGCTTGCAAGCTTCAGATGGTGGGGATTTCAGGATGCGATGGAGGATGAGCAGCCACCTGACAACCCAGGTGGTAAAATATTTGGAGGGAAGGTGGACCTTAATCTTACTGATCATGATCAAGATAAGGCCTTTAAATTGAGCGCTTACTGTTTGCGGTTACCGCGCTAAATGTGCCTTTTATCTCTTTCTCCCCATAACAATCTCGTGAAGAAGGTGATATTAGCACCAGTTTATGGATGAGGAAATAGAGAGTAAGAAGAATAGGATGAATTGTACAAATTCAAATAACTAATAAGGGGTGAAAATGGGATTAAACACGGGTCCACTGGATTTATATGCCCGTGCTCCCTACCACTATACTAAACTCATTATTTCTCGCAGGCGGCCAAATAGACTCTCAAAAAACAAATAAAAGTCTTAAGACTAGGACTGGCTTTATTGCCATTGTCAGTTTCCTTTTTTATCATAAACTTTGATCTTCTACTTTTTTTTTTGGCCTTGCCTCGTGGCTTGTGGGATCTTACTTCCCCGAGCAGGGATGGAACCCAGGCCCCCAGGCAGCGAAAGCGCCAAGACCTAACCACTGGACTGCCAGGGAATTCCCATGGTCTTCTACATTTTAAAGAATGATTCCAATTTAAGAGTTACTCATCGTTATAAAACGCTCATGAGGTCCCCACAGTGTGATCCTTTATTAGGCAAAGATAATTAAAGAGACTCAGGCTCAAACGCATCTACGTAAAACACTCAATCAAGGGACGTCCAAGATGGTGCCATGCATTGGGTAGGTGAGGCCAAGGCAGTAAGTGGCTCTGGAAGGGGAAGGAGAATTAATCAGAAAAGTCAAGGCCAGATGGGTAGCCAGGAGGCTTATAGAGAGGAGGCACAGGAGAGGACAATGTTGGCAAGTATCATAAGTCCTGGATCAAAGCTCAGCTGGAGGTTCAAGAGCTAGGTAAGCAGCTGGAACCCCGTGGCACCCGAGTCAGTTGGCACAGGCAACCAGGAGAAGTCAGGGGGGAGACAAGTGCCAGGGGTCGGGGCACACAGAAATCAGGCAGGTGACGCCTAGAGATCAGGGGGGCAACAAAACCAAGAACAGGACAAGGCAGCCAGACAGCACAGGCAAGTAGAGTGCACATCCGCGGACAGGAAAAACCAAGTGGTAAGGATTACGGAGACACAGTTTAGGCAGAAGCGGACAACTTGGTGACTGGACAAGGATAAACTTCCGTTTCCACTAATGGTGGGTTATGTTATTTGGACCAACCCTCCTTCAGGACACAACTAAACTGGCTGGATAAACTGAGCATCTTGCAAGCACTTATAGTAAGACTTTATTGAAGGAAAAACAGGAACCCAAAGAGATAAGCAGAGCATGGAAATCACTTTTGAACCAAGGGCATCAGCTGATTTCAACAATCTGAACTTTTGTTTTGACGGCCTTGTGGAATAAGGGAGGAAGAAATCAAAAGGGCAGTCTAATTGGAGAGCCTCTCCATGATAACAGGGACCCCAAAGCCCTGCACCCTCAGGGAAAAGGTGGACCAGAAGTAGCTAGGCCTGTGTACTGGATCTGCAGCCAGGATTCACAGTGTTTGGCGGTGCAGGCAACCTCAAACCCCTGAATCTGGCTGAAGGGTCCCCAGGCCACTGGCAAATGCAGACACACATTCTCTCTGGAGGAAGGTACATTCATCCTAGACCTCAAATTACTCCTACAAGTTGTTTTTCAGGTACAATGAGCAGCATACAATCAAAGATAACCATGAATAAAAAGAAATAAGGCACCATGAATACGAACAAGCAGAAACAACAGCAGCAGCAGTAGTCCTGCGAAGACTTCAGATATTGGAATTGTGAAACACAGATTATACACTAACCATGCTTAACATGCTTATGAAAATAAAAGACAAGGTGGAGGATAGCTACATGGACCAGGAAACTCTCAAGTCACCCAGCAAATCTGAAAAGGAATCAAACAGAAATTCTAGTAATAAAAAATACCGAGTTGGGACTTCCCTGGTGGCCCAGTGGTGGAGAATCCGCCTGCCAATGCATGGGACACGGGTTTGGGCCTTGGTCGGGGAGGATCCCACGTGCCGCAGAGCAACTAGGCCCGTGTGCCACAACTACTGAGCCTGCACTCTAGAGCCCGCGACGCACAACTACGGAAGCCCACGTGCCTAGAGCTCCAGAGCAGGAGAAGCCACCGCAATGAGAAGCCCATGCACCGCAACAGGGGGTGGTCCCCACTCGACGCAACTAGAGAAAGCCTGTGCGCAGCAACGAAGACCCAACGCAGCCAAAAATAAATAAATAAAAATTAAAAAAAAAATACCGAGCAACATCACAGAAAAAAACTTTATTTTAGACACAAATGTATATTCCATCAAGGAAACTTCTTGGAAACAAGTCTAAGACATAGTAATGGGATGACTTGGGGCTGCAAGAAATAAAGTACCCAACTAAATGTGGTTCACATGATGAAGACCATTTACTATCTTACTTATCAAGAAATCCAGTGGCTGGGCTCTCCCAGGGTTATTTCTGTAGTGAAACGGTGTCATCTAGGACCCTGCCTCTTTGCATCTTTCCACGCCACAAACCTTAGTGTGCTAGCTTTTGTTTTAGACTTGTCCCCTTGTGACTGCAAGATGGCTGCAGCAGCTCCAGCCATCATATCTTTATATTACCATATTCAAAAGCAGAAATAAAGGAGACTTTCTCATGTGCATCTCTCTTTGATCAAGGAGAAAAACCTTTCCCAAAAGCAACTCCACCTGACTTCCCTTCATGTCTAACTGGCCAGGAATAGGTCACATACTCTAGCTGCAAGGCAAGCTGGGAAAGTGAGTTGCATTTTCAGTCTCTAAAGTGGGAGGTGGAATCTGCAGCCAGAAAGAAGAGGGAGGAAATGGCTGTAGGGTCAGCAGCACTGATTCTCTGTAGGAACACTGAGAAGGGGACTATGGTGACAGAGAAAGAGGAGGAAGATCTAAAATTGCAGCAGTCTGCTTTCAGGAGCAATGAACTTCCTTTTCTATACTATTTTCCTTCTTTTGGAACCATTGCCACATGTCACCCCCTTTTTTAACCCATCCTCCTAAGATACTAAAGCCCTTTCATCTGTGATGAAAGAGGGTCTTAAAAGCAATTCATCCAGTAGTTTACATTAGTTGTCTGTATTACCACTCCTAGAAGAAGCACAAATAGAATGGAAAGGAATGAATACAATGGTGATATTTCAGACAGTGTTGGCTTGATGAGGGGTAGGGGGCAAGATAAGAAGAAAGTAGGGGAGTGAGGTTGGGGACACACCATCCAGTGACTCGAGAATTATACACTCAATGAGCCTGTGAGTTACCTGACTAGCCTGGAAGAATGAATGCACATGGACTTGGACGCTGAAGCCTGGGCGCCAGTCCCAACTGAGAAGCTGGCTGGCTGGAGAGAAGGCACTGCCTCTCGACTCCATCTTATTCATCTAGCAAACAATGAAGGTTGGCTCTCGACCTTTAAGGCCCCCTCTTGTTCTCCAACAGTCACAAAACCCAAATCAAAATAAAGAAGCAGTAATAGTTACAAAGGAGAATTCAAAAGAAACTGAAACAATGCTGTTGAGACTCCATCCCCCTCTGTGTACAGATCTGCCTTTCTTTGTGTATTGGCTTTATTTTCTCTCTGCAGCAGGAGAAAGGATGGAGGGAGAGGGGGATGGAGGCCGGATGGAAGAAGGATTCCGAGGCATTGCTACCCAGACCTCCAGACTTCCATCATTTTAGTTCAGCAAAGGGAAGAGAGAGTCTCTTCCAGCGTTTATATATAAAATCTTAAGAAAGGACCTTGCCTATTCCTCACGCCCATTCTTTATTGGCCAGGCCTGGGCCCTGTTGAGGGAATGGGGGGGTGGGTGGGTAACTGCTGTTACTATGACGGGCACCCCCACTAGAACCACAAAGAACAGGAGATGCTATTACCAGAAGATGGAATTTTTCTGGGCAGACAAAAAGAGAAAAGAGAAGAATAAAAAATGTCTGCACAGTATACTTTGCCTCATTTATAATGATAAAGAAATTGAGACCCAGAGAAGTTCAGCAACTTACCCAGGATACACACAGCAGGTAACTGTCACAGTCAGATTCAATACCAGGTCCACGTACCTCTGAGACCCAGGCTCCTGCCACTGTGCCTCATACATCCTTATAATCACAAAACCATTTGCTTTGCTTTGCTTTACTTTAAGTGACAATTCTTTGTCATCGTTATCTTCTGAACTAGAGCAAGAGATAACTTTTATTCATTTGTAGGTCACCGTCTATTACTGGACAGTTCTTCTCATTAACCAGTAACTGCTCCACAAGGCATGGGAGAGGGCATGGGAGTCACTGAGGAGGTACTGCCAACAGCTTCACTTCAGAGCACGATTGTGCGGGGAGATAGGACACAGAGGGAAATGGGGGCTCTCCAACAGAGTCATAATGTTCTTAGGTTCCCATAAAGTGCCCCAGTGGTCCAGGAAATCGAGAAGTGTGATAATGAATGGTGGGTTTTTAACGAAGACACCCCCCAAACCTGATAGGTGATTAAAAGGGTCGGGAGCACTTCAGTGTAATGAGGAGAAAATGTCTACTAATTGTGCTGAAGATACAGAACTTACTACCGTCCCAGGAGATGTCAGGAACAGAGGGGACGTCCTGCCTGCTGCTTGAAACAGCAGCTCACTAAACAAGCATCCAAGTCCCCCCGATCCCCGCCACTATTCTGAACATCTATTCAACCCACACCACCTCCAGTCTTGAACGTTGCCCCCCGCTGCGTTCAGTGTTCCAGGCCCCGAGTCAGGACCTCTTGCCTCTGTCAACAAAGTCAGCCTCAGAATGGTCTTTTGCGGTGACAAGTGGCAAAATCCAAGCAAGGAGGAAAGAGTGGTGGCAGAATCGGACTGGCCCCTGTTCTGGAAGGAGGAAGAGAACAGCCCTAGTTTTAGACCATAACAGCCTTTAGTGTGTCCACAGTTGAGTCGGGAAAAAGGGGGGGATTTAAAGAGTTTTATTAACCAGATTGCTCCCGCAGCTCTGAATGGACAGGGGAAATCTTATCACATGTGAACCAGGAGTGGGAGGATAAGACCTCAAGTAGCCTCAGAATTGTTGGTATAAGCATGTGGGCGTGCATGTGTGGGTGTGTGCACAGGTGTGTGTATGTGTGGGTGTGCACATGCGTGGGTGTGTACATACACTTGGGTGGTAACGTGATGGAGACCAGAGGGTAGGCCAGACTTGATTTTTTTTCAGTAGTAATCAGAGCTATTATTATTATTATTTTTAAAATTTTTATTGGGGGTATAGTTGATTTACAATGTTGTGTTAGTTTCTGCTGTACGGCAAAGTGAATCAGTTACACATATACGTATATCCACTCTTTTTTAGATTCTTTTCCCACATAGTTCATTAGAGTATTGAATAGAGTTCCCTGTGCTATACAGTAGGTACTTACTGGTTAATCTATTTTATATATAATAGTGTGGATATGTCAATCCCAATCTCCCAATTTATCCCTCCCCGCCGCTTCCCCCCTGGTAACCATAAGTTCGTTTTCTATATCTGTGACTCTATTTCCGTTTTGTGGATAAGTTCACTTCTACCCTTTTTTTTAGATTCCACATATAAACCATATCATATGATATCTGTCTTTCTCTGCCTGACTTACTTAGAGCCATTAATTATTAAGCACTGATCATGGCCAGATATTCCACAGGCAGTGTCTTACTGTCTTATGGAATCCTGTCTTAGTTTCAGTTCCCCCAAAGTAGAGCCTGAGAAAAGGACTGAGGTACTGGAAGTTTCTTTGGGAGGTGATCTCAGGAAGCAAGAGGGAGGGAGTGGGGAGAATGAGACAGGTAAAGGGAGACACATCAGTGTAAGGTGAGTTACTGAGGTCACGCCACCTCTGCAAGCAATGGACAGCTGGATTCCTCCAATCCCTCCCGGGAAGATGCAGATGCCTCCTTGAACTGTCCACCCCAAGGACCAAGGCTGCTGGGGTGTTTATCACCCTGTTCCTGCTGGCTTTGGTTGGAGGTTCCTCCCCAGGACAGGCGCTCAGAGCATCACAAAAGGCCCTGTGCTTTGTGCCCCAAGGAGTGCCTACACAGTGTCCCACCTAAGACAGGCTAGGGACGCCAGGGTGTCCGCTACAGGTCCTCACCGTGGGATGAAGAGGAATCGACTGTTAGTCCCGTTTTATGCATAAGGGACTGGATCTGCCCAGGGTCTCCCAGCTGGAAAGCAGCAAACCCAGAGCAGGAATCCAGGTCAGGGTTACCAGCCCTCAACCGTTAACATTTCAGAATGCTCAGGACGTTTCTCAAAGAGGAACATTTCCCGAGGGCCCATGACGTGTCAGACAGTGCGCCTTCATTGCCCTTGATGACCCATACACACCGTGACCGAACCTGAAGGGACCCCACGTGCAGGGATACTGGCCTGGCTTCTCAGGGCCTCCTAACTGGGGGCCTCCAGAGACACCCAGCATCACCCTTCTTTCTTGGTGTCATTCAAAGTCAAGTCCAAAATTCCAGGGCTGGAATAGAAAACCCGCAGAGCTCCCAGAGCCTAGCAGGACAAGCCCGCTGCCAGAAGCGCCAGGAGCTTTTCACTTCACTCAGTCCCCTTGTGCGATCCTGTCCACATCCCTGTCCTGTGGGCATCCGGCCTCTGCTCACACATTTCCCTCAAAGAGGAGCTCACTACCCCCAATCTATTTCCGACAACTCCCACTGTATTTTCCTAAAGGGTTTTCTGTGACAAACTAATCCCCAAAGCTACCCTGGGGGCTGAAAATGATTGGTGGATAAATACGTTGGAAAAAGCTGCTTGTGATAATATTTGCTTAGATATTTAAACCACAATAGTATATTCCGGGTTTTAAGAAACACAGCCACTGAGAAACTTCTTTAACTTTGCTTAACTGAGATTTATTTGACTACAGAACAAGAATCTCCTACCGACGTCCCCAGAACCTTGTATATCTTAGAAGTGCTGAGTCACCAAGTTTTTCCCGAGGTTAGAATCTCTCTTCCCGAAGGTTCTACCTACTGGCTTCACTGGTAAGACCTGAGGTACAAAGACCACGCCTGGCCCCTCCACAGATTGGAATAATCAGATCTAACCCTTACTGAGTATGAAGGTGTAACCAGGCACTGCGCTGAGCGCATTTCCCAGGTTACCCCACATCCCTGGTTTAATGGATGAAGAAACGGAGGCTCAGAGGGGTTAAGTGATGTCACACAGCACGACAGTGGCAGAGGTGGAAAGCAAACCCAGCCTTAAAGATGATTTTTTTTTTTTGATGTGGACCATTTTTAAAGTCTTTACTGAATTTGTTACAATATTGCTTCTATTTTATGTTTTTGGTTTTCTGGCGCGAGGCATGTGGGACCTCGGTTCCCCGACCAGGGATGGTACCCATACCCCCTGCATTGGACGGCGAAGTCTTAACCACTGGACCACCAGGGAAGTCCCTAAACAGGATATTTAGAAAAATACTTCAAAGAGCATTTGGCACATGGTAAGTGTACAGTGTTATCTGTGTTGTGTTGTTATTATTATTGTCATGATCTGACTTAAGCCTAAATACTCTTAACCACTCTGCGGCCCTTGCTGGAATCTTCCATCTTCTGGATTAAACATTCCTAACGTTTTCCCGTGTTCACATAATGTCTCTTTCCTATTCATCTCTCCACACTGTACAAACCAGGACGAAGGACTGAGCTCTAAGGACATCTTTTCTAGTTGAAAGCTTTCTTGCATTTGCTCTTTCCACAGATTTTGACCCTCTGTCTAAATCCTCAGAAATGCAATGGTAATGAATCCTCCACAAAGGTCAGTGAGGGAGAGAGAGCAGAGGGGGCTGGGGAGAAGCCATGTGGAGGATGAGCCGCTCCTAGACCAGGGGTCAGCACGCTACAGCCCACAGGCCAGATCTGGCCAGTCCACTGTTTTTTGCAAACAAGGTTTTAAACGAGCACAGCTATGCTCCTTCACATATGTGTTACCTGGGGCTGCTTTTTGGATTGTGAGAGCAGAATCGAGCAGTTGCGAAAGACCTAAGATATTTACTATGTGGCTCATTAGAGAAAAAGTTTGCCAACTGCTCCTCTAGATTGTGGAGAGGAGAAAGGTAGGCTGGAGCGATTTTTGATGAGCCAGGCGTCTGTCTTTCATTGTTTTCTGGATACGCTTGGAAAAGCCAGCTGAGAGCTGCTGGGGCCCAGACCAGGACACCTTCTAAGAACTTGCAAGCGAGGAAGATGCCACTCTCTGCTGAAGTTAAACTTCAAATCTATTTACAACGGTTCAGAGCTAAGATACGCTAAGTCAGCTGTGTCATCCTTCGCCAAGGCCAGATCAGTACGGCTCTCAGGGGATCGAGGTACTGGCCTAATCTAAGGAGAGTCAGGGACTTCGCTGGCAGTCCAGTGGTTAAGACTCCACGCTTCCACTGCAGGGGGCACGGGTTCCACCCCCGGTCAGGGAACTAAGATCCCACATGCTGCATGGTGTGGCCCCGAATCCCGTGCTGCAACTCTGATTCAGAAGCAACCTTCTGGGTACGACTTGGCTGCTTCTTGTGCAGTGCTGTCTACAGAGGGGGAGATTCTGCACCCCAGGTCCCGGATGGGTTTCAGGGTGACCGAGACTCCCCTGAAACTGTGTGTAAGATGCTGTGTGCGTGTGAGAGGACGCACATCGTTCTGAGGACAGGGATCTTCATGGCCATCAGAGTCTCAAAGGCCTCCATGAAACAAAAAAGGGCCTTGGTGTTTATCTGTGCGAATGTTTCGATTAGGGTTTCCGCCCACCCCCCCACCCCCGACTGAGGGCAGGAACTCTGTTGGCTTCCTACGCCGTGGTTCCTCTCCTCTGGACCTCAGCCCCGTGGCTGGCTCCTAGGACATGCTCATGAAGTATGTGTCACAGCAGAAATGGAAGGAAGGGAAGAGGAGAGGCTAGGAGAGTGGAGCACGGGAGGAGGGAGGGAGATTGGGGTGAGACGCGCAAACCTGAGTGCTCTGCTTCCTGGGATAGTCAGAATTTTCGTTGTAAATTCGTAAACTGACCTTCTGGTTTTCTAGAAGAGTCATGTGAGCGTGGTTTACAGGTTTTCCCTGGGGCACTGACCCGCTCCTGGTGTGCTGCCTGAAAAGCTCATGGACAGAGCCTGGGCCTGGGCGAATTCACAAGTCACCCTGTGGGGCTCCTTGGAGACAGACTGCTGGCTTTTTTCCCAAGTGGAAGAGGGGGGTTTTAGCTTTCCTGTAATTGTGTTTCTACTGCAACAATGGCAGCTACTCTCCTCCCACAGTGCTGAGGACACTTCAGTCCCGTGTTCCAGCGCCTAGGCCAGTGCTGACACCCAGCAGGTGTTCAGCAAATATTTACTGAATAAATGGATGCTGTGCTACCTTGAGTAGCCAATAAGATATAGACTGTACAATTGTTCTTGCTACTGAATCTATAAACATGACTGAGGAACCCACAAAGCACTTGCTACGGCCTGCAACGAGAGACTTCCTAAAGTCAAAAGGCTCACAAAAATTCAAAACAACAATCATGGCTAGTTTAGAAGCACAGGATCCGTTAACACACACCAGAGCCCAGTCTGACCCCAACCTGCCAGCTTGAGGGAAGGGCGTCCCCAGGCTTGCTGGACAGAGTCTAGGTGGCAGCCGTTATAGCTTGGTGGGCAGCAGCCTCCAGCCTTAAGAAAGATCCACTTCAACTGCAGATCTGGTTAAGGATTTCTAGGAGTTCAGTAAAATCTCAGAAAGCTGGAAACGGATGCTCTGTGAGAACATGAGGTGGTCATGTCTGTCTCTGGTGACTTAGGTAGATCTCTGTCTTCTTTGCTCACTCTCTCTTCCAGTCTCTCTCTCTCTCTCTCTCTCTCACACACACACACACACACACACACACACACACACACACACACGCCCCTTTATTTCTTCTGGAGAAAAAAAGTAATACATGTATGGTGGTGTATTTGTTATCTATTCTTGGGTAACAAATTACTCCACAACTTAGCAACTTAAAGCAAAAACATTTATTATCTCACACAAGTTCTGAAGGTCAGGAATCCAAGAGCAGCTTAGCTGGATGGTTCTGACTGAGGTTCTTGTGAGGTCTTGTGAGGGAGCAAACAACCAGCTGAGGACGCAGTCCTGTGAAGCCTCAACAGGGCTGGAGAATCTGCTTCAAACTCACTCGTATGGTTGCTGGCTGGCCTCAGTTCCTCGCTGGCCGTAGCTGGAGGCTCTAGTTCCCTGCTACGTGGACTTCTCCATAAGGCTGTTCACACATGGCTGCCTGCTTCCCCGGAGCAGAGCAAGGGAAGTGGAGGTTGGGAGGAGAGACAGAGACAGAGAGAGAGAGACAGACAGAGAGAGAGAGAAAGGGGGGGTGGAGGTGGGTAGAGAGAGAGAGCAGGAGAGACTAAAGGAGATTTTTATAGCCTAACTTCAGAAGTGACATACCATCACTTCTCCATAAGCCACTGGTCAGGCACAACAAATGTGATACAGTATAGGAGGGAAATATACAAAGGTGTGAATATCAGGAGGTAAGGATCATTGGGTGGCCATCTTGAGGCTGGCTACCACAGGAAGTTTTAAAATATATCCATAAATTCTTTGACATTCTTCTCTTCAAAAGGTGGAAACTCCTTTTCTTTCTTTTGAGTAAGAGCTAGACTTAGCAACTTTCTTGTAACAAACAGAATAGGGTGGAAGTGATGGTGTGACTTCACATAGACAAGGTCATAAAAAAAAAGTGATCTCTCTCAGATCACTGCCTCTGGGGAAGGCAATCTCCATGTTGTGAGGACACTCAGGTAGCCCTATGGAGAGACCCACATGAGAAGAACTGAGGCCTCTGGCCAACAGCCAGCACAACTGGCCAACGATATGAATAAGCCATCTTGAAAGTGGATTCCCCAGCCCCAGCCCCTTGGCCAACAACTTGAATGCAATCTCATGAGAGACCCTAAGCCAGAAGCACCCAGCTAAGCTACTCCCCAATTTTTGACCTATAGAAAACGTGAGAAATAATGTTTATTATCGTTTTAAACTACTAAATTTTGGGTAATTTGTTATGCAGTAATTACTGAATTTCAGGGTTCTTGGTTACAAACAACAGTATCTACCCTAGTTAGTTTAAACAGAGAAGGAATGTATTAAAGGAACTGGGTAGTTCACTAAATTCCTGAACTCAAGGATGAGCCCTGGAGCGACAAAAACAAGACGCCTCTAGTGGGGATCCTTCTGCTGCTATTGCTGGCACAAACCCTGTATACTCCATCAGTAGGGCGCTGCCACTACGACTGCTGCCGCTCTGCCTCTGTAAGCTGGATATGTCCACCACCACCCCTCTGGAAGAATGGATTCCACATGGTGCTAACCTCCAAACCAAAGTCTTGTGTAAAGATTAGGTCATATGTCCAGGCAGGCCCTGTTGTGATGGCTAATTTTATGTGTCAACTTGGCTGGGTCACAGTGCCCAGATATTTGGTCAACCATTATTTGAGACGTTTCTGTGACTATGTTTTTGGATGAGATTAACATCAAATCGGTGAAGTCTGATTAAAGCCAACCGTCTTCCAAAATGTGGGTGGGCCTCATCCAATCAGTTGAAGGCCTTACTAGAACAAAGACTGACCTCCCCCAAGCATGAAGGATGTCTGTCAGCAGATTGTCTTTGAACTTGAACCACAACATCAGCTCCTCCCCGGGTCTCCATAATTGCATGACTCAATTCCTTAAAATAAATCAATCCCCCCCCCTCGCCTCCCCCCTCTATTCTGTTGGTTCTGTTTCTCTGGAGAATTCTGATTAATACACCTACAAGGTGTATTGGCCTTCTGAGTTACAAGGGAGGCTCAGAAAGTGAGTTTCTGGCTTAGACATATTCAGATGCATAAGATGGGAAATTCTAGAAACACAGGCAAGCTGTTCTAGTTGCTGGGTGGCCAAGGAGCCTAACGAAGTTCCACTCTACTTATTATTTAAAGAGCCAAACATCACAGCAATCTTTTATATCAAGTTAAATTCATCCCTCAATAACCATGTCTCTCCCCAGTCCACAGAGAAAAGCCTAGATGACAGTGTGATGTATACCCCTCAAGCTATTTTTTCTGCATTGTAGACTTTAAATATGTGTTTGGGGCATGCACTTGGTGAGATCCCAGGGAATCCTTCTTATATTTAACTCTTTGCTCTACAGACAATAACATCTTTATTCTGTATATACCTCCTTTCTTTAATTATGTACATTTGTAAATAATGAATGACATTTCCCGCAAGAGATTTTCTAATTTTATCTGTTGATCCAAATTAAAGTCTGACCATAATTCCTTCTCTAGGGAATGATGTTGTATGTCTGTGAATAAAGTTGTAAGCATCACAGTTCCCTGGGAGGAAGGCGGTAGTTCTTTCTTGGCTGGAAAAATCCCAGGAAATCTCATTAATTCAGATTCCTTCAAGTTGGAGTTTATGATTATTCAACCTTCCCTAGGTTGGAGTTTGCCTTTTCATTTTCTCTGGGTACAGTGATTATATAAAAAAAAGCCAGATTACAAGAGGAGGACTGCAGTAGCTATAGTTTTAGAAGGCTTTAGGACACAGTTTATTTGGGTCCAAATGTAATCTACTACATAGAAGTAATTTTTACTTCTAAGTCAGAAGGAGAAGTGATGAAGACTGATTCTATCATAGAATCCTTAACAGTTTTCTGGTAAGAGTGATAAAGTTTTGTTCCTTGCTTTAAACAACAGGAAAGCTGGAATCCGCAGTGGGACCTTGGACTGTACGAAACAGCATTAACCTGGGATCGTGCTTCAGGAACAAGCCACGGTCTAACGGCAGTATCCAAGAGAAAGGCAATTCCAGAATGATTGCCACAGTTGTCTTCTACAAAGGCTTCTACTAGAGTGCAAGCAAAATCCAAGCACAATGAGAGTATTTATTATGAGTTCCATGAATATTTTAAAACCAAAATAAACACCTGTAATAATGCTAGCCAAGTGTCAGAACTTCGAGTGAGATACACTTCCCCTGGCATGAAGGAGAAGGACTTACAAACTGTGCATTTTCAATAGAAAGGGCCTCTGTCCTATAATCAACTGAGCTGTTGCTGAGTGAATGGGTTCCAGGTAAAGAAACTGATCCCCTCAGCTTTTGGGACAACTGGGCAGGTTCTAGGGCTGACAAGAGCGCCCAGGAAATACATTCTGGCTTCACGTGGCCTTGATCCTTCAGTGCGCCGTACAGATATTAGCATCTTCCAGCTGTCCTCACGTGAGACAGGTAGGGAAGTTCTACAGGAGAGGCAGCAGCGGTGGCGGTGGGGTCCTCCTTCATGTCATTTTCTTGGCATTTGCTTTGAGTAATGGCCCTCCGAGGCCTTGGTGTGTGTGCTATGGGCATGAGGTTGAGGACCCAGCCCAGGACCATTCCACAGGCCTTTCTGTCCACACCTTTCCAAATCTGTAGTTTTTTCAATATTAAAAGGTCATGCACGCTTGTCTTTAAATGCAAACATTCCAGAAGCTGATTGTTAAAAAGTGACACCCCTTTCTTCTCATCCCGGAGTGTGAACTGTGTGAAGAGTTGGGTGCGTATCTTTCTCATCTTGCTCTCCACGCATGGACAAACACTAACTTTTTATTATTATTATTTTGGGGTACGCGGGCCTCTCACTGCTGTGGCCTCTCCCGTTGCGGAGCACAGGCTCCGGACGCGCAGGCTCAGCGGCCATGGCTCACGGGCCCAGCCGCTCCACGGCACGTGGGATCTTCCCGGACCGGGGCACGAACCCGCGTCCCCTGCATCGGCAGGCGGACTCTCAACCACTGCGCCACCAGGGAAGCCCAAACACTAACTTTTATCTGTTCTATACCATCAATGTATGGAGCTATCTAGCTCTCATCTATCTATTCGGTCGTCTGCTCATGTATCTACAATTTACTCAGACCCGCCAGCAGGGAAGGAGGCTCACATGCCAGGCAGTGATTAGACTAAACTCAGCTGTACATGATAGGAGATTCTTTCCAGTTGATGAAACCATCTTAAGGAAACAAAAATTTGTAGGCTCCCTTTGTACAGAAATTTAGGGGTAGGTTTAATTTCCATTATAGCCTGATTCAGGGGCTCAAGGACATCATCAGGACCCTCCTTCTCTCCCTCCCTCCTCCCTTCTTCCCCCAGGTTGGCTTCATCCTCAGACTCTCGGGGTGGACAACATGGCACCAGCAGCTGTGGGGTCCCAAGCTCTTCCAAGTTCAAGGCAGGCAGAAGTACGAAGAGACCTAATGGAAGTCCCATTGCTTCTCTGTGGCTCTGGCCACCCTCAGCATAAGAGTCCCCCACCTTGCCCCTTGTGTTACAACTCATTACCCTGTTTTATTTTGTTTTTAAACACTTACTACCAACTGAAATTATGCTGAGTGTCTGTAACTTGTTTATTACCTGTCTGCCTACACTAGAACATAAGCTCCACCGGAGCAGCACCCTCCTCTGTCTCGACCCTGCTGAATACCCCAGCTTCTCCCAATGGATATTTGTGGAGTGAGGTCCTACTGTAGAGCACAGGGAACTCTGCTCAATGTTACGTGGCAGCCTGGATGCGAGGGGAGTCTGGGGGAGAATGGATACCTGTATATGTATGGCTGAGTTCCTTTGCTGTGTACCTGAAACTATCACCGCATTGTTAATCAGCTATACTCCAATACAAAATGAAAAGTTACAAAAAAAAACTTTGTTGAGTGAGTTGCTGCAGCCAGGGAAATATCATGTGCTGATTGGCCAGGCTCAAGTCACATGACCAACCCCCCAAACATCTGGAATGAGAGCTGGGGAAAAGACGGCACTGCAGGGGAAAATCAGGGTATCATTAGCAGAAGAAAGGTGACTGGAATGGATGGCTTGAGTGGCAAAACCCACTGAGGTCCACTCCATCAGCTAAGCTTACATCTGGATTTCCCAAACGTAAAGACCAAATACTATGGTGCTATATTTGAATATGGGGTTTGCCACTTATTAGCTGAATGACTTTTTGCAAGTCACTTGGCTTCTCTCAGCCTTGGCTTCCCTCATGAGTAAAACAAGAAAGAGACCTAACACTTCAGGCAACGATTAGACATAATATACCTAAAGTGGTCAATAGATGGTAGATTCAGTAAATAGTAGCTTTTACTATTTTTGTGGCCCTGGTTATCCATTCCTAGTAATCTTCTCCTTTTGATATCTTAAACAAAATCCAGTGCAAACTCATTTCAAAAGCCCCAAAATGTGAGGTAATTAGGGGTTGGTTAAGGGCTTCACCACTTTTTTTTTTTTAAGCAAAGTTATCAGAAAATTTAACACTAGCGTAGCGTCACTGACACTGGAGGCTGACGGCAAACAGTGATTTGAAGGAGATCCCTGGCTGGGGTGGCTTTTAAAAATATTTAACAACTGGCTCAGCTGGATATTATCCAATCAGAATAATCAACTGCATCAGTTTAAAAGGATGCTGGCCTTAAATAGCATGTCCAGCTATCCTAGGAGGCACTAATGGGAGGCAGGTCTAGCCAGAAGGCACTTTTTGGGCAAATCCACCCTCAGTGTCTGGTCACACAGTTCACATCAGAAGTGGCCGTGGCTATGCTGCATCCCCATCCAGGAAGATCTTTTCCACTCCAATTCACAACCGACGTACAACTTGGCATTTGTGATGCCATGGATGACAGCCATCCAGCCCATCCCCCCAGGCTTTCCCACAGTAAACCAGACCCTCGGCCTTTCCAACGTGCCTGCCCTGCTAATCTGACCCTCTAGTCATTCACAGAGGATGGCGCACATGCTCGGTGGCCTGGAGGAGCTGAGACCTGCCCACCAGCTTGGGCCAAGACTCAGTCCTTAAATTCTGTGGGCAATGGCCACAATCCTGGCGGGTTACTGGAAACCTAGTGGATTTTACTGAAATCAAGGTTGTGAAGGCAGCATACCAGGAACGAAAAGTCAGATCACTGGTAACACCACTAATGACAGCTCCAACATTTCCTTTAGAGCCTTTTCTTGGCATTCTTATAAAAATCACTGAGCTGGAGGTATCAAGTCTCTGACTTCCCAAGCGGACCTATGCCTGAACCTCCAAACACAGAAGGCAAACTCTCAGGGGCAGCCCAGACTCTCCACGGCATCCCTTTATCAGTCACCACCTTTAAGCATTACGCGTCACGCAGCCTAAAGACTTCCTTCAGTTTCTTGAACTTTCTCCTGCTTTCCCGAAATCCATTTTAAGTTCTTTGCTTAAGGTATACCCTTATTATGACCAAATTTCATCCACTTGAAATTGGTCAGTTTTTAAAAATTATGGTCACATATACATAGCACAAAATTTTACCATTTAAACACCATTTAAATGTACAGTTGGGTGGCATTAAGGACATCACACTGTTGTGCAAACCATCACCATCCATCTCTAGAACTTTTTTCCTCTTCTCAAACTGCAACTCTCCACCCATTAAACGATAACTCCACACTGCTCCCTCCCTCCATCCCCTGGCAATGACCATTCTACTTTCTCTATGAATTGGACTATTCTAGGGACCTCACATAAAGAGAATCATATACTATTTGCACTTTCTTGACTGGCTTACTTCATGTAACCACTGTCCTCTAGGCTCACCCATGGTGTAGCTTGTGTCAGAATTTCCTTTGTTTTTGTTTGTTTGTTTGTTTTCTTTTAATGACTTAATTAATTTTGGCTGCTTTGGGTCTTCCTTGCTGTGCGTGCGTGGCCTTTCTCTAGTTGCCGCAAGCAGGGGCTACTCTCTTTGTTGCAGTGCATGGGCTTCTCATTGCAGTGGCTTCCCTTGTTGCGGAGCACGGGCTCTAGGCACATGGGCTTCAGTAGTTGTGGCACGCAGGCTCAGTAGTTGTGGCTCACGGGCTCTAGAGCGCAGGCTCAGTAGTTGTGACGCACGGGCTTAGCTGCTCCGCGGCATGTGGGATCTTCCCGGACCAGGGCTCAAACCCGTGTCCCCTGCATTGACAGGTGGATTCTTAACCACTGCGCCACCAGGGAAGACCCTCCTTTGGTTTTAAAGCTAAATAACACTCCATTGTATGTATATGCCACATTTTGTTTATCCATTCATCTGCTGATGGACACTGCAGATGTTGCTTCTACCTTTTTGTTCTTGTAAATAATGCTGGTATAGGGACTTCCCTTGTGGTCAGGTGGTAGAGAATCCGCCTTACAATGCAGGGGATGCAGGTCTGATCCCTGGTCAGAGAACTAAGATCCCACGTGCCGTGGGGCAACTAATCTCGCACGCCACAACTAGTGAGCTCGCGCGCCTCAACGAGAGAGTCCGTGTGCTGCAAACTACAGAGCCCGTGTGGCCTGGAGGCCACGCACCCTGCAGACCATAAGCCACAGCTAGAGAGAGAAAACCTGCACACCACAACTACAGAGAGAAAACCCACACACCACAACGAAAGATCCTGCATGCCGCAACTAAGACCCAACACAGCCAAAACAATAAAAATAAAATAAATAAATAATGCTGGTATAATCATTGGTTGTCAGTGTTTAAGGTTATTTTTTCCCCAGAAACTTGTTAACTAGGTTCTACCTTGAATATCAGTTCTTGTATCTGTATTAAATGGTTATTACAATGCCCTCCTACTAGGATTTATTATACCTGAGCTTAGATACACTGTGTCAGGTTTATTCTACAATTTAAACCCAATAAGATCCCAGGTGGCCTCTTTCAAATCCTTTCACCCCGTCTCCCTGTCACAGCCAATGTCCGCTTGCACTTCTTGTCTAATCGGCCCCAGAAAGACAGTCCTCACTTTTACCTGAAAATGGAGCAGGTTTCATTTTGTCAACAGCTGGTTGATAAGAGATAAGAAGGAAGATTTTAGAAATGGGTACCTGGAGGATGATATTCATTTTCTTTTTTATACTCTTTGGTACAGGCTACATTGTCTAAAAGGGTCTTGTATTAGTTTCCTAATTAAAAAAGAAAACTCTCTCTCTCTCTCTCTCTCTCTCTCTCTCTCTCTCTATATATATATATATATATATATATATATATATATTTCTTTTAAAACTGGTTTTAAAAACAAAGTTGTGCATGAAGAAATCTCTTTCTAAAATACAGGTCTGGGACTTCCCTGGCGGTCCAGTGGTTAAGACTTCGCCTTCCAATGCAGGGGGTGTGGGTTTGATCCCTGGTCTGGGAGCTAAGATCCCACACGCCCCGCGATCAAAAACCAAAACATAAAACAGAAGCAATATTGTAACAAATTCAATAAAGACTTTAAAAATGATCCACATCAAAAAAATCTTAAAAAAATAAAATAGAGGTCAGCAAACTTTTCTGTAAAGGGCCACATAGTAAATACATTAAGTTTTGTGGTCCACAGTCTCTGCTACTACTAGTTAACTCTGTCTTTAGAGCATGAAAGCTGCCACGAGCAAGACAGAAACACATGGGTGTGACTCTGTACCAATAAAACTTTATCATCACTAAAATTTGCATTTCACATTCACAAATGATTGAACATTTTCAATCATTAGTAAAAACCCATTCACAGCTTGAAAGCTGTACAGAAACATTTGTACCACTGATCATAGCTTTGCCAACTTCCCTCTAAAAATAGCATAGATGAGATAAAAAGTTTCAAGTTTCGCATCAATTCCAGTCTTTTCCATGCCTTTTCTCGGTGCTTATTTATTACATTTTACTATGGGAAGTTTCAGATATACACAAAAGCAGAGAGAAAAGCCTAATAATCCCCATGTATCCATCACTCAAGCTTCAACGATGATCAACTCGTGTCTAATCATACGCTATCTATAGTGTCACTCACCGCCTCTGTGTTCCCCTGCATTATTTCAAGCACATCCTAGACATCATATCTTATCCATAAATATTTTAGAATGCATTTCTAAAAGATAATACTTCATTTAAAAATACCATTATCACATCTAAAGTAAGTGACAATAATTTTAGCTTTCAACATGCTAAAGCAGAATTTCAAAAACTCCTTTAAGCAACAAGGCATCATCAGTGACATTCAGAAGTTCATGATAACGTAGCGGTTGCAAGTCTAAAACCAGACACCCCTTGGCAGCGATGTGGTGTGGGGAAAGGCACTCGCCCTCTCTGTGCCGCAGTTTCCTTATCTGTAAAGGTGAGGATGTTAGAAGTATGTACCTCCTATTGTTGCTGGGAGAATGAGCCGAGTCACGATGCATGATGTGCCTAGGACAGTGCCTGGCACACGGCAAGTATTAGCCAGTGTTAACAGTACTATTAACTTCTTGCTCCTGTTTCTATTTTGTTCTCGTTAGGGCTCTTGTTGGAAAGTACAGAAGCAGCCTGGACTCGTTCAAGTAAAAGGTGTGTGTGTTGGGGAGTTAGTGTTAGTCTACAGGGATCTTGTAGAAGCCGGAAACCAAGCCCACCAGCCCGTTAGGGATGAAGCGGAAAGTCAGGGTTAGCGGGGGGCTGCACCTCCTTTCTCAGCCTCCTTCTCTCTCCTGAGTCCCTCGACTGGCCCTGCCTTATACCAGGTGTCTGTCTTGTATTTTCCTTGTTCTTCGCCCCACCTGACCCACAGTTCCAATCGTCCCTTAGATCCTCTTAGCTATAGCTTCTCCCACAGACTGCCAATTGTCTCTGTATCCCTGAAGTGTTCAAATTCTTGAGAAAGAATCAACGGGCTGGTCTTTTATCAGAGGGGACATGACCGCCTTTGCCTTAGAGCTGGGGTAAGGGGCGAAGGCCACAAAGCACATCCAGTGACCATTCTCAGAGACCCTGGTGAGCACCTCAATCGTGCAGGATAGGCTAGGCTATGCTGAGGTGAGTCCCGAAATCTCAGTGGCTTGAAGCAGTAACGGGTTATTTCTTGCTCACAAACATAACCATCCAGGGTTGGCTTGGGGTCTCGCTCCCTCTGGAAGCCAGGCTGCTGAAGCAGCCACGACCTGGAATCATGGTAGAGGGGGAAATAAATCTTTGCAGAGAAACCACACTGGCTCTTAAAGCTTCTGCTTTGAAGCGTCATTTCTGCTCACATGTCATTGGCCAAAGCAAGTCACGCAGCTGTAGGTATCTTCAAGTGGGCAGGGAAGTGCAGTCCTACTGTGTGCCCAGAGGAAAGCGAGCTGAAGTGTTTATGGACGCCCTCACAAGTGCCACAGAGGCAACGATACACAGCTTTCATCTATGTCCTCTTCTTACCATTCCAATCGTGTATATAAAGGCGTTCAGAGACACCTACTCCTACCGTCACCTCGAAAGTAGACCATCACTTTCTTCCTGGACTAAAATACCCATTCTAAGGGTAGCTGAGTTTTCTGGTAAAGCAAAAAACAGCCCTAACTCTACTGACTTGTTCACCCTGGACTCATTTTTCATCTCTTAAGTCACTGAGATTATTTTATTTGAGAACTTCTCAAGCTGCCTCCCATTTCTCTTAAGATAAACAAGTTGAAATTAGTCAGAATAGTTAGAACAGCCTTTGACCACTGCAGGGTGACTAATTGTGCACCTTTCTGAATTAGCCTGGTGTTTTCTTTGACAACTGTTGTGCTGCCGACTCAAATTCTGTCTGAGGTTCCGGGGAGCCCAGCACTGCCCCCCCATTAGAAATGTTCACTCAGATTTTCCACACCTTCTGAATATTTTCCCCTACAACTCATCCTGTTTTTGATGTACCACCTTTTGACTATAACTCTTTCAAGTTGTTACCATTTTAATAGTAAGGCAACTGGTCTACCCCTTGAATAAACCTAAAGCCAGCCCTGAACACTGTTGCTCTTATTAGAAAGTCACACTAGCAGGGCCAAAATTTACACTCTTCAACTCAGATGTGCACAAAATATGATTTTTTAAAAAATTTTCCATTAACTGACCTCATTTAGCTCTAGAGTCCCCATTTCTGCAGACAGAGAAAATGTGAACGACAATTGGAGGTCATCCTGCTTCTCTAGCTTAAAATGGTCTCTTTCAGGTGCAAATTCCCTAAGGGAAGTATTTCTTTCATCTTAAGAGGTTTCCATCCTTTGTACTCTTTCTCCAGATGGCATCTAGGAACCATCCAAGTCTCCTTCAACAGTAGAATGGATAAATACATTGTGTTGTAATCCTACCATGGAATTCTACTCAGCAGTGGGGAAAAGGTGAACTGTTCCTTGCAACAGGATGGATGAACTTCAGAGGCATAATATTGAATGAAGAAAGCCAGACCACAAAAACTATAAACTGTATGATTCTACTTATGTGATGTTCAAAAACTACCCTATGGTGATCAAGCTAAAAAGTGGTCATCTTTGGCGGCAGACGTTGACCGGGAGAAAGCACAGAAGCACCATAGAGGGTGCAGACATGGTCTGTATCCTACTGTGGGTCTTGGGTACATACGTGTGTGTACATCCATCAAGCTATATACTCTGTATCCTTCTCTGTGTGTATGCTATATCTCAATAAAACAACAACAGCACAGACGGCATCTGCATACGGGCAAAAGCTTAACTAGCTTTGGGTGGTGGGGAAGGACCAGCTCACCTGTGGAAACTCACTGGCTTCCTGAAGGGGGTCTTTTCCCTCTGGTCAGGGAATGGCCTGCACAGGTATCTGCGGAGGGGTGTTCGGTTCCACCTCTTTCAGGAGACCCACTGTTCAAGTCTCCTCTGCCTTAGCCTCCTATTATGAGCTCCTCATTTCAACCCCAGGCCTCTCTCTGACTCACTGTTCTCTGTGTATTTCAGCCCCTTGTCCCCTCCAGCTGGGAAACCCCAAGGCCTTAAGAAAAGGGGCCCGATCGCAAGCCCACAGCCCTGGACGCCTCTCTCAGCCTTCCAACTCCACTGACTTGGTACCCACCCCAGTCAGAGTCTTTCAGGGGAGGGGCTGTGTCTCTGCTCTGCCAAAGAGGGCTTCTAACCTTCCTGTCTGATAGCAACTGCCTGTGACATTTCCTCTCCAGGCCAGCTCCCTGTTGTTTTCTGGGACCATCGTGGGAGATGGGTTACAGGTCAAGAAACTGTCCTGACATTCACAAAAGTCACGTACATTGGGAGGCATTTAAAAATGTATGATACACATTACTCTTGATTTCTTTCACTCAGAGTCTGATTTCTTTTCACCATGTGACTTGGATGATTCAAATGAATGTGGCTAGAATAGAATCACAGTATTTCAGCAATGAAGCGGTTCTTAATTACCATTCCAGATTCTAAGTGGTACAATTTCTCTTTGTGTGGCCCTGAGCATTGAATACATTGGGCATCCCCGCTCTGTCCCCCCAACACAGCACACACAAATGCCACTCATTAATCAGCGTGACCACCCCAAACACCCCCTCCTGCACCCACCTCAACACACCCAGAGTTCTAAATGCCTGAAGGCAGGGTTTTAGCCTAAATTGTTTATTTTAGCGCTAAGAAAAGTGAAGCCTAAAGCACAAAAAGGACTTATCCAAGTCAGTGGCCAAGCAGGGATTAGACCCCGATCTCCTGATTTCCAACTCCCTTGAGACTTTTATGACATGCCACTAGATTTCAGTTTAGGTTTGAGGAACTGCCAGAGAACTGTTTCTTACCGAATTTCTGCTTTCCTTTCTCGCAGTGGAAGCTGCCCCATCATTTCCTCTTTTCCCTCCCTCGAGAGCTAGCAGACATTGCGGTTCCAGAGCTCGGTTCCCTCAACGAGAGCAGCAATGGGGACAAGTCGGAGAGCCTGCCAGTAGACACACCCAGAGGCGACCTGCCCTGTATATCCACACTCTCCACCCTGACCGGCTTATAAAAATATGTAAACACACAGCCATTCCTTCACACCCTCTACTTCCCACCAAAAATTGATAAAAGAAAGTGTGAACACACCTAGGTCTAATTTATTCTGCTAGAGATAGAGAATGCTCAATCCTAATGCATCGCGTCATTCAGCTACAGAGATGAGGCTGACAGCCTGCAGAGCAGAGTGAGGAGGAGATCCAGCAGGGCTGCTGAGATTAGAGGAGTCGGACCCTTTCATTCATTCATTCATTCTTCATTCTTCATTCCAGTATTTATTGAACATTTACAATGCCTGGGTCTATTCTGGGCACCAAGTAACATACTGGCAAGCACAACTTCCCTTACCTTTGTGAACCTTAGACTCTATGATGTTAGTCCAAAAGCTGGCTCTGCTGCTTACTAGCTGTGTGAGCCTGGGTGAGTTGCTTAATCTCTCTGAATCTCTAAGTCTTCATTAATAAGATGGAAAAATGGAAATAAGAGTGGTGACGATTAAGTGTCAAAAAGTATGGGAAGGGACTAGCCTAGTTCCTGGCACATCAGGAAGTGGAAGCTACTTTCATTACTAAAAATTTAACATTCCAAAGGGGAAACCCCTAAATCCCCATACATTTAATCTGGACATCAAGTTTTGGATGAGAACTCTCCATTTCCCCCAAATCATGTATAATAAACTTACTTTTTCCGAAGTTGTGTAGTTGCATGTTGTAAACCAAAAATATATATACACTATATATATTGATATTTCTGTATCCTAAGGTGAGGACAGCAATAGCTTTTATTTGTAGCACACTTTTCAAGGAGTCTTAGGTAAGAAAAACATGATACGAACCATGAGTTTTTTAATATTCTCTTCTCTTCTCTGGGCCTCCCCTCCTGACAGACACGTTACCTTATTTAGCCTCTGCTGCCTGGTCTTGAAACCTCTAAATAGACTGGTTATTTCAGGCTGGCCAAACCCTCGAAATTATTTGCCAGTAGCCTTTTGGAAACGTATCCCCTTACTGTGTGTAAGAGGCCAGAGAGGACTGTGTGTTTGTTTCTAGTCATCTTCCTTCTAAGCCTCTGCTTCAACTGTGTAGAGTCCGCGGGAGGAACCACAGGCCAAGGAAGGAGCCTGGCTTTGAGGTCACTGCCAAGTGTGTGGCCCTCAGCAAGTGACAAAGCTTTGAGAGCCTCAGTTTCCCCACTGGTAAAGTAGGCGGCATACGTTTAACTGAAGAACTATTGGGATAATCCACTAAGTTAATAATTAGAAGAGTGATTCATAAATGACAGGTAACAACAGATAAGACTTCTCATGACAAATCAGGGATTAGCCTAGAAAGCAAAATTCCAGGGAAGGATGCTGGGCTTTACAGTCACACGGAGGTGTGAGGATGTGACATCCCTGGACATTTCTACATGCCCTTTATATGCAGGGAAGGAGTAGAGAGAAGGCTTCTGCTCAGGTGTGGGAGAAGCCCAGATCGGAGGGAACACATGGCCAGAACTGGCTAGAGTACATCCACCAGGACTGGCTCGTCTCCATCTGGGCCTGGCGGGTTCCTTAAAGCCCATCACAAAGCGACAGGGTTAGGTACGGGCCTAAAAAGATGCTTCTGCCAGCAAAGCTAAACATGTTAGGTGCATCAGCGTGATGAATTCAACCCGCGGGCCTTTCCTGTTGTTTCCCAGAAGGCCCAGAAACTGCCCGCACACCCTTACGGCTCCAGAGCTCTGTATACTTTGAAAGGACTTTAGCATTTTCCTTTCAACAATTTCCTTCCTTGACAGTTTACTATGTCCCAGGTGCCATCTTTGGAGACAGGATCCCAGCAGTGAACAGACCAGATTTACCCCTGCCTCCTTGAGCTTGAACTCTTGGGAGGGGACGGGGGAGGCGGCCCACGGTACGTGTGTGATAAATACGAGGTCACAATAAGCTCTGTAAAAGAATTAGAGCAGGGGACAGCAAGAGTGTCAGGGACACTCTTGGAGGAGGTGGCAGTTGAGCAGGGACATGAATGGAGTGCGCCACGCACAGCTCTGGCAGGAGAATCCAGGCACAGGGAATGGCCATGCAAAGGCCCAGAGGCGGCAGCCGATTATGATTTCCGCTCTACACATGGTAACAGTGAGGCTCCAGAAAATTAAGCGATCGCCCAAGGCCACCCATCACGTAGAAGGAAGACTCTGATCTTGAACCCGGCTGCTCATCAGTTACTCCAGAGCTCCTAGCGCTCATATAACCCGATGACACTAAACCAGTTACGAAGTGATTTGTTTCAGCTTTCCCCCAAACCAAGGGCCATCTATCATGATGTGGATAATCATTATTACCAATGGCTAACATATAGCCAGTGCTTACCACACACCAGGTACTGTGCATTATGTCCTTTCGGTCTATCAAGAAATCGACGAGCAAGGACTATTAATATTCTCATTTTACAGATGAGGACACTGCGGCTTAGACAGGTTAAATTATTTGTCCAGGGACACACTGCTAGTGAGCAGTGGTGCAGAGATATGAAGCCAAGGGAGCAATCTGACTTTCAACAACCACTAAATGGTTTTTTTTGGAATTCAATGCCCAACAGAAAAAATTCTAGCCATAAATGAAGATATGGTTTCTCTAAACTGGCCCATTGCAGAAGCACAGGCCTGGGGCTTTCCACTGAGGCCAGGTTCCAAGGAACCTTTGTGAGGCTCAGGAAAGCTGACAGCAAGGGAGACGGGAAAGGAGAGTGTCCAGGAGGAGCACTGGGTGACCCAGGCAAAGAGCACCACCAAAGCCAACTCACAGGGTTGGGAAGGGAAGTAAAACTGGGTATAAGGCTTCGGAAAGGTCCTAGAGACCCCAGGACGGAGGAAGCTGAGGAGATGGAAAGACAGGCTGGGAAAGAAGAGCTGAGAGCTCAGAGTGAGGTGTGCTGAGGGGGTCCAGCCTCAGCTGGGGCCGAGGAGAGTCAGGGAGGATGCTGAGTCCCCTGCCATCTACGGGCTCTGCCACTGACCACCACACGGGTCTCCCCGACATGGTCACCTCTGCTCTTCCCTTCCACTCTCGGGAAGTTATCCTAAACGCCAGCCTCCTTTGGAAGTAGGCTTTCAGAAGTGCAGAAGGAAAGTGGTCTTTATTTAGGAGCAGTCCAAGAAGCCAAGACAATGAGACACATTTTAAAAGTTCTGGTGAAACCTTTGGGCCCTGAGAGCTTGATAAACACCAGTAAAGGATGGGGCGTTGAAGTGAGACAGATGTGGGTTTGAAATCCAGTTCAACGGGGGAGCCGTGGGGCCCTGAGCAAGTCACTATTCTCTTAAAGCCTCCATTTACTCACCTGTAAGGTGGAGGTTAAAAGCATTTGCCTTACAGGGTTATTAGGATTGAGGTAAATAAGTTATTACATGTGAAAATGTGGGGCTACAGCAAGCACTCAATAAATGAAAGTATTATTGTGATGATGATGATGAAGTAAATTTTTTTTTTTTTTTTGCGGTACGCGGGCCTCTTACTGCTGTGGCCTCTCCCGCCGCGGAGCACAGGCTCAGCGGCCATGGCTCACGGGCCCAGCCGCTCCGCGGCATGTGGGATCCTCCCGGACCGGGGCACAAACCTGTGTCCCCTGCATCGGCAGGCGGACTCTCAACCACTGCGCCACCAGGGAAGCCCTGATGAAGTAAATTTTCAAAGTTTCTAACTATACAATCCAGCCATCATGCTCCTTGGTTATCTCCTCAAATGAGTTGAAAACTTAGGTCTACATGAAAACCTGCACATGGCTGTTTACAGCAGCTTTATTTATAACTGCCAAGATTTGGAAGCAACCAAGATGTCCTTCCAGAAGCAAATGGATAAATAAACTGTGGTACATCCAGAAAATGGACTATTATTCAACACTAAAAAGAAATGAACTACAAGCAATGAAAAGACATGGAGGAACCTCAAATGCGTATTACTCAGTGAAAGGAGCCGATCTGAAAAGGTTACACATCATATGATTCCAGCTATCCGACATTCTGGAAAAAGCAAAACTATGGAGACAGTAAAAACATCAGTGGTTGCCAGAGGGTGAGGGTAGGGAGATCACAGGTAGTACACAGAAGATTTTTAGGGCAGTGAAAATACTCTGTATGATACTCTAGTGATGGATACCTGTCCTTATTCTTTTGTCCAAACCCATAGAAAGCAGAAGACAAAGAGTGAGCCCTAATGTCAACTATGGACTTTGGGTGATTATGCTGTGTCAATTTCAACTGTAACAAATGTACCACTCAGGGAGGGGGGAGTGCTAATACTAGGGAAGGCTGTGCATGTGTGGGGCGGTGGATATGTGAGAACTCTAAGTTTCCACCCAGTTTTGGTGTGAACTTAAAACTGCTCCAAAAAATAAAGTTTATTTGAAAAAGACTCCAAAATAAAATTAAAAATAAAATAAAGTAACCATATAATAATTTCTTAAAAGTGTCTTTCTTCTGTCATCTTCTCCATGAATCCACTTCTAACCACCCTAACCAGATTATTAAAACATATTTCCTTTTTTGGAATTCTCATTGCAATGCAACTTGTCTAGCAATTACCACTTTGGTTACATTAAAATTATTAAGGGATTCACCTTATTTCCTTTACTATAATATTTTGGAAGGTTCTTAGAAGGGATGACAGTGTACTACTCAGTTCTCTTGCAGTGCCTTTCCCATGCCTTGCACACGAATGGTGCTTGAGAAATACATAGTTGTGGAATTTAATCACTAGATTCTAGATTTCCTGCACTGTCTGATAAGGCATTCACTAGTCACAAGTGACTACTTAAACTTGAAATTAATTTAAAAAATAAATTTAATAATCATTTCTTCCATTGTACTGCCCACATGCCAAATTCTAGTAGTTAGTGGCCACCATATTGAAAAGCTCAGATAAAGGATATGTCCATCATCACAGAAAGTTCTACTGGACAATGCTATTCTGGAACATTCTCGTTCAACTTTCTCATTTAGTCCTTGAATTAAATTTGTGTTTGCAATGCTTATACTTTATTTCTAAATTAAAAAGAAACGTTTTCTTAAAAACTGTTTGAACTGCCCAGATGGTGCTTTCTAAATACCATTTACCACTAAGAGAAACCAGGCTCTGTAGAGAAATGACTGATTCCAGGTCTAGGGCAAGAAATGTAGATAAGCCTGGTCATCTAGTCATATCAGAAAGCAAGGAAGCTATCAGAGACTACTGGGGTCGTGTCAACAGGACTCCGGGGTCAACTTAGAGAAGCTTCCACTGGCCAACAGTAGGATGGTTTAAGCATTAGTAAGCAGAACCACAAAGGACTGAATCACATTGCATATGTAAAAACTCGAGTTCATAAACAACAAAATAAAAACAAAGCAAAACCCTCCGTCCTTTTGGAAGATGGTAAGGAAACAATTCATTATTCTGAAAACTGGTAAGTAAAGGGGAAAAAATCAAGCATTTATCCTGTCCTTCCCGTAGGAATTGTTCCTCACGGTAACCATAAATAGCTGACGAGGGAACATTGCCATCTACAGAAGGACTCCAGCTAGCAAATAAAGAAGGAATAAAAGAATTTGAACATCACATTTTGCAAACACCTACTGAAACAATGGATCGAGTAAATGATCATCAACATTTGCTAATGTCACAGAGAGACAGTCAGGCAAGATGGGCCTCCTGCTGTAGGAACGTGCACCAGTGAAGCCAGATCTAACCTGAATGAGACCAAGCCTCAAGATCTAGCAATCAATCGTCAGGAAATGCAGGCGAGGAGGAACATATTAAATGACACCAGTGGGATGAAGCCAGTAAATCCAGACCTTGGGGGAACTTTATGATGTAAATGGGAGAAAAAATAGAGGAAGTGGGAACCTGTAGATTAAAAGAAACTTAGACACAATATTGTAAACCTACACTTCAATAAAAATAAATTAAAAAAAAAGGAACAGAGGCATGTGACATAGTAAGCAAATACGGCAAGCAGCCCTTGTTTGGATCCTGATGTCAATAAATCACTTGTAAAAGGGTGGGGGAGGGGAAATGGAGAAAGTTAAACACTGATGGCATAGTTGGTTATATTAAGGAATTACTATGGATTGATTGATGGCTGTGTTGGGTCTTCTTTGCTGCGCACGGGCTTGCTCTAGTTGCAGCGAGCGGGGGCTACTCTTTGTTGCAGTGCGCAGGCTTCTCATCGCGGTGGCTTCTCTTGTTGCAGCGCACGGGCTCTAGGTGCGCGGGCTTCAGTAGTTGTGGCTCACGGGCTCTAGAGCGCACGCTCAGTAGTGGCGCACGGGCTTAGTTGCTCCGTGGCATGTGGGATCTTCCCGGACCAGGGCTCGAACCCGTGTCCCCTGCACTGGGAGGCGGATTCTTAACCACTGGGCCACCAGGGAAGTCCCTACTGGGGCCTGCCTATTGATTTTTAAACTGTGATTATGTACTCTGGTTATGTCTTTTGTAAAAAAGTTCTTATCTTTTAGAGAAACATACTGAAATTTATAGATGAAATGATACAGTGCCAGGATTTACTCAAAATAATCCAGGGGTAAGTCAGGAAGTGGGTGAGGGGTGCAGGTCAGATTAGCCAGGACTTGGTGATTGCTGTAGCTGGGTCTATTGTTTACGTGTTCAATTTTTCATAATAAAAATGTTCATCTCTCTGATTCAGTCTCTGTCTTCCCCAGCTCCATCCTATGCTCTTTTAAAATAAAGTCTCCGTGTCAGCAGTTTTCTGGTCTAATTTTGACAAGAGGGGCTTAGGCATGAATGTTCTGAGGGGAAAACCAGTCTTTGAAAATATCCCAGGGCTGTTTCATTAGAAATCTTAGCAGCAAGTTTTCCCCAAATGTCAACGGGTCTTACAAAGCTTTACTATCTGCTGAGGTTTTCTCCTTTCCAGGGTATTCTAATCCACTCACCAGACTGTCATTCAAGTAATATGCAAACTGCATTATTCTGAAAATTTAAAGGTCAGCTAGAGGGGTTTTGAGGGGCAGGGGGAAGCAGCTCTCTCCCTCTTGCCTTTTCCTCCCCTCCCCTATCTCCTCCTCCTCTTGCAAAAGGTAGAGAAAGTCCTCTTTCAATGAATGAGTAACTGAAGCTATACCCCTGGGACCTCTCTTTTTGACCTCCTCCCCCTTCACCTCCCTTGATGAGTCAGGAACAAGAGCTAGAAGCTCAAACCTCCAGCTGGAAGGAGGCATCTCACATTGGCATCAAATTCCCGGGCACAGGTGAGCACTGTTTTCTAAGGATGGGTCTTTCAAAGGGGTTAAAAGTTCTCCGTGGCCTGGGACTAGTTTCTATCTTCACATTTCCTTTCCGGAAACCTGACCACCTCTTTCGATTCCTACTCAGTAAATTACAATCACATTCCAGACCCATTCCTGTGATTATTCCCAACGAGTCGGTTGGGGTTTTGGACGTTCTGGCCGTCTTCAATTTCACAGTTGCCCACGGTCTCGTGGTCTCTCTTAAGGATGGGGTGGCAGGCTGCCTTTCCTCCTTTCAGTGTAAAGAGACTTCCCAGGGGAACACTACACTTGCCACCTCCCTTGTAGTTCTGTGTGGCTATTAGATTAAGCTCTAGCTGGAAGGAGTAACGCTGGTACCCATTCTGGATCTTGGCTTTAGAAAAAATGGAGGCGTCTTCTTGGTCCCTTTCCCCCCTTCCTGCTGGTTGCGAAGGTGCGAGACAGACTCACAAGTGAAAGCCATGTGGTGAGAAGAGAGTGATCCAACCAGTCCAGAATTGCCACCTCTGGACTGTGACAGGACAGAGAAATGACTTGTACCTTGTATAAGCCACCGCGGTTTGCAATCTCTTCGTTCAGCTGCTTACCCTATTTCTTAGCTAATATAGAGAGCTACCACTAACCACTGGGTAGGAATTTTACTTGGGCAACTCTAAGCACAATTTTATTTCCAAGAACCTGGGGCAGCCCCTCCCCGTCACTTTCTTGTCCCCATCTGATACCTGTGAACCCACACAAGGCAGTCACTTTGAAGACGTGCCTGTCCATGGCTATAAACTCAAGGATCATTTTGTCAGGCAGAAATTCTCAGGTGAGCACCTCACTCCAACATCTTCCCTTCAAAGTCAAATGACAAGGAGGGTTTGGAAACACCTAAGACAACTGGGCTCCACTCCTCCTTTGCCCAGTCCCTAGAGTTTGCATCTGGATTCTTCCTTGGAAAGAGCATTTCCCACTGAGAGACAACAGCTCGGCCAACACCGGCAGACATACTCCATTACAACTAATAACAGGACTCCAGCACTTCAGAAGCTGTTACTAATTGAGCCGCTAAATATCCCTATGAAGTAGGTAACTCTTACGGTCCCCAATTACTGTCAAGAAGCTGAGTTGCAGAGACATTAAGTGGCTTGTCAGGATCGTGCAGTGGCGTCCAAGCAGACCAAGTTCCCTTGTGGAGCCTGAATTTCAGCCCCAATCAAAGCAACTAGAATTGGCCTGGAAGTCAGGAGACCTGTATTCTGCCATTAACCACTGAGTAGAAGTCATTTCCTCCTGCGATGAATCGGGAGATTGGGACTGACATGTATACACTGATGCGTGTAAAATGGAGGACTAATAAGAACCTGCTGTATAAAAAAAATAATAATCAAAATAATTTAAAAAAGTAAAAACAGAAAAGAAGTCATTTCCTCTTTCTGTGCATGCGTGCGTGCACGTGTGTGTGTGTGTGTGTGTGTGTGTGTGTGTGTGTGTAGTGCAAATAATCCGCCCACCCTCTGGGGTTTTTCCCACTGAGGGCGGAAGTGGAGTTTTCCCGTAAAGAGTAGACATCCCACTGTTAATTCTCCCAGGAAGAGCTTAATCCTGAGACCGGAAATCAAGACTTAAGGAAGAGAAAATACCCTCCTTATAGGGCCAAGACTCTGAGGTGAAGAAAGGCCCATGTCAGGATAAAGTATGGTCTCCGGGGTGTTCGCCAGAGCTGGGAGACGGACTCCCTCCCTCCCTCCCCCTCCCTCCCTCTCCCTCCCTCCCTCATTCCTTCCTTCCCTCCCTCCCCCCTCCCTCCTTCCTTCCTTCCTTCCCTCCCTCCCTCCTTCCTTCCCTCCCTCCTCCCTCCCCATACCTCCCTCTCCCTCCCTCCCTCCCCTCTCCCTCCCTCCTTCTTTCCTTCCCTCCCTCCCTCCCCTCTCCCTCCTTCCTTCCTTCCCTCCCTCTCTCCTTCCTCTCTCTCTCTCCCTTTCTTTCCTTCCTTCCTTCCTCCCCCAGCCCTTCTTTTTTTCTCTCTTTCTCTTTGCCTGCACCATGCCGCATGCATATGGGATCTTAGTTCCCCAACCAGGGATCATTCTCGGGCCCCCTGCAGTGGAAGCACAGAGTCCCCTTTGCTTAGCAGCGGCCGGGAACCACTGGACTGCCACGGAATTCCTCTCAGACTCCTTCTCACTGAGGTGCAGGAGCCAGAGTCCAACCCCGAGGCCCCTGGGCAAATGTGATTGACAATTTCACCCAATCCGTCTGCACTGGCCCTGGGCATTGTCTACACTGGCCCCAGCCTGTAGGTGATCGGCTAAGGTTGGGCTTAGGGCAGAGGGCCTTCGGTGTTGAGGGTCTGGTTAATTCCCAGACAGAAAAAATGGGGCATCCTGTGATCTCTCCTTCCTGTTCCCCATTTCTGTTTTAAATGAATTAAATTTTCAAGGTACAGTTTGATGCATTTTGACAAATATCACCACCACACCAATCAAGATCTAGAACGTTTCCAATCCCCTGGAAAGTTCCCTCAAGCCCCCTTCCAGTCAATCCCCCCGCCCTCCAACAAGCAAGCGATATTCTGATTTTTATCACCTTTCTTTAGTTTTGTCTGTTGTAAAACGTGCCACAAATAGAACCATGCTGTATGTCCGCTCTCCAGATCCGTTTTTAACATGCAAATGATGTTTTCAATTACTTGCCATGAGTAAACATGTCACACCAAGAAGATCCAGTGCATTGATTCCCATGGCTGTGCAGCACCCCCAGCACACCCAACCGCGCAGACGTGAGTCTGCAGAGCCAAAATACGTGAACCGCGGTTGTTCGCTTAGCAGCTGGCCAGGCTGATCTCTCCCTTCCCCCACAATGAAGTCCTGAAACCTCAGGGCTTACATCCTCCCCGCTCCCCTCCACCAGCCCCAGAACAGAGCGATCGCTGTACCCTGAGGGTCCTGGCATCCTGAGAGGTTCTATTTTGGGTTAGAATAACAATCCTGCATGCAGGAATAGAGCTGTTACAGCTGAACAGCTAATAATAATAAAAGCTACCATTTACTGAAGGCTCTCCAAGACGTGCTTATGTTTGCATATATTATCTCATGTCATTTTCACAGCCCTCACCTCCACCCCCACCCCAGGTATTATCTCTACGTTACACAGGCCAGGGAGCTGAGGCTCAGAGATGTTAGAATGCGGCTTCCAAGACGTTAACGTGCAAATGATTCATCTGGAGTCCTTGTTAAAATGCAGATCCTTATTCGGGATGTCCTGGGCTGGCCTGAGCGTCTGCCTCTTGTAAAAACTCCCAGTTGATGGTGACGGTACTAGTTCATGGACCACATCTGGAGTAGCAAGAGGTACCCTCTAAGGTCAACTACCAGCAAGGCGAAAATCTAAGATATGAACTCTGAACATCTGCTTCTAAAGCTGTTGATCTTAACAGTTCTGCTTATGTAGTGGGGAAAGAAGAGAAAAACTGTTCCAGGAGACAAGTGTTTTTGTTCAGCAAAACGCCTTGATGACTATATATAAAATAGATATCTAATAAGGACCTACTGTAAAGCACGGGGAACTCTACTCAATACATTGTAATGACCTACATGGGAAAAGAATCTAAAAAAGAGCGGATACATGTATATGTGTGACTGATTCACTTTGCTGTACAGCAGAAAGTAACACGACGCTGTGAATCAACTATATTCCGATTAAAAAAATGTAAAGAAAAAAACAACACCCAAAACAAACAAACAAACAAAATGCCTTCATGAAACAAGCGGTTGTAGAACGCTATCCCTCTGGGTAAGGCAGGGTTGGGATAGAAATGTGACAAAGAAATAGTTAAAGAACACGGCAGGCGAAGTGAGCAGGTGAGTCTGGAGGTTGGAAGCTGGGGAGGGGAAGGGAGGGGAGGGGAGGGGAAGGAAGGGGTACCAAGATGGTGGGCGGCTGGAGCCCAAATGGAGAAGAGAAACAGCAACCAGCCCCTGGAGGTTGGAATGGTATAAAAACTAACAGTTTCAAGATGTTTGCTCTGGCCTCCTATAAGCCCTTGATGTTGTCCGGACCCTTCAGCACAGTCTGTGCTATACCTAGCCTTGAGCTTGAGTTGGTATAAGTTTGGGGAGAGAAGGACTGGGGTGGGGTAGGGATGTGCCCGTAGGCAAAGATGAAGTAAATCTAAACTGAAAGTCAGAGCCAAAGGGAGTTAGGGGAAGGGAGTCCCCACCTCCAACACTGTTCCCCACCAACCTGCTGAGAGAAATGCTGGGTTTCCCACTGCACTTGAGCTGGGGCTTCAAACTCGTCTTGTTTACAATTTTACGAGCAGTTACAAGAAGATTTCATATCTTTTTTTTTTTTTTTGCGGTACGCGGCCTCTGCTGTGGCCTCTCCCGTTGCGGAGCACAGGCTCCGGACGCGCAGGCTCAGCAGCCATGGCTCACGGGCCCAGCCGCTCCGTGGCATGTGGGATCCTCCCGGACCGGGGCACGAACCCGCGTCCCCTGCATCGGCAGGCGGACTCTCAACAACTGCGCCACCAGGGAAGCCCAGATTTCGTATCTTTTATTTCATTTATTCCACATAACAGGGTGGCATATAGGGTAGGAATCATTGCCCCCATTTTTCAGATTCAAAAATCAAGGCTGTAAGCAGGGGGGTGAGCATTGGAATTTTCCGAAAGTCACAGCTACAAGGTGTCAGAGAGATGGCCAGAAGTATGCTTTTCAACTCTCCCTGTGAATCAGAATCACCTCGGAGTGTTTAAAGAACGCTCACTGGGTCTGGATCTCCACCAGGCACTCTAATTCTGTGTAACTAGAGCTGATTTCATTCTGTTTATCTAGCGATGGGCCCAAGCATCAGTATTTTTCCAAAGATTCTCACGGATTCTACTGTTGAGTCAAGATGAGAACCTTACACTAGATGATACATGTAAAGTGCTTAACTAAGAGCTGGGCGCAGGTAACAGTCAGCCTCAGTTAACACCAGCAGCTGCGAACATTTTTACTACTCAAACCCAAACCCTCTGAAACCGTGCTGTCAACCACCGGTTCTCAGAGTCCAGCCAGCATCAGAATCACCTGGAAGACTTGTTTAAAACAGATCACTGGGCCTCACCTCCGGAGCTTCTGACTTCCTAGGTCTGGGGTGGAAACTGAGAACGTGCCTTTCTGACAGGTTGCCTTTCCTGGTGCTGCGGACCCAAGGACCACACTCTGGGAACCGACCCTGCAAGCAAAGTAAAAGAAGGTGACTCAGAAAGCTGAGTTCTCTTCCATCTTTCCAGCTCGGGGTGAAATGGCCACGTGGGGACTCTTCAGTGCCCTGCCATGACAGGCGGGAGGGCCTGGGGTCGAGGCCACCTTTGGCCAGGAGCATCCTCTAGCATGTGTGCCTAAAACTGCTGGCTAGTGGCCGACCTTCCGGGAAGGGGCCCTTTGATGGCTGAAGGGAGGCTGAGACTGATAGAAAGCGCCTGTAGCCTAGGCAACGCAGTCCAGCTCCCACGACTAGAGGCTACTTGACAAGGGGGTGGGGGGGTGAGGAAAGGGAAACGTGTAAGGGGAGAGGAGCCTGATGTCAAACGTTCTGAATGTCTGCACGCTCATACCCGTTCCCTCTCACACACAGAGATAAAATTATGTACGTTCTTTCAACCTGCGTTGGGAGAGGTGAACCACGGGAAGGATTCTAGAACCTTCTCGAGATTTTCTGCTTTGAGGGAAAAAGCCACTCTATCCCATTTGAAGCTGTAAGGGCATCATGTGAGCACCTCCCACCACTGCCGCCTGCCTGCAGTCTGATCAGACCTACGAGCTCCCATATGGCATCTGTGGGCATAAGGGAACCCAGGGCATGAGGAGGCCCAGTGCAGGAACTCTGACCAGTAGAGAAGCTCCGTGGTGGACAGCTGCTCACTGTCTGGGTTAGAGCTTACTCGCTGGGGGCACACAGGGTAAGGGGCAAAGAAGCAAAGGTCATGGGGTGAGACAAGAAGAGTAGGAGGGACTGAGAAACTGAGTCACCAGTAGGACAGAGTCTCTGGAGTAGGCAGCCCTTTCTGAGGGGATGACAAGATCTAGTCACTAGAACTGATGACATCTCCTAAGCCATATTCTCTACCGGCCTCTTGCCCATAAAGCTTGTTGGCTGAGCAGAGCTAATGACCTCCTCCCACCCCATCCCATGGAGCAGGGATGCAGGTTTGGGTCTAATTCGAAGATCGTATTGAGGGCTTCCCTGGTGGCGCAGTGGTTGAGAGTCCGCCTGCCGATGCAGGGGAAGCGGGTCCGTGCCCCGGTCCGGGAAGATCCCACATGCCACGGAGCGGCTGGGCCCGTGAGCCATGCACGCTGAGCCTGCGCATCCGGAGCCTGTGCTCCGCAACGGGAGAGGCCACAGCAGTGAGAGGCCCGCGTACCGCAAAAAAAAAAAAAAAAAAAAAAAAAAGATCGTATTGAGCCACCATCCCCAAAGGCATAATGGGGCATACAGTGACTTCCAAAAGGCATGCACACATGGGTGTGGCCTCCCCTTGTCTCCTTCCAAGTGGTTGAGCACAAAGAGCCAGGACAACTCCATCCAGTTCTGTCTCTTCACATGTCTGTCCTTCTCCCACCCTTACTCCACCTTTGGACCAATGTTCTCTCCCTCCCTCTCTCTCCTCTCACTCAAGAGCGGGTCTGCCCTTCCCTCTCAGTGCAGCGGCAGGACTGGAGATTCATGTGTGGGCTGCTTTGGTCCTAGGTGTCCCATGAACTTGGGTAATAAGTTTCGACAGCAGAGCTCACCAGAGCTCTGCACTGAGATGCAGTGGGAGCTCTAGTTAAATAGAAAGGTATTTTACTCAGGGCCCTTTTGCCCGCCAGTAAACAGAAATCCAATTCAAAGTGGCTTAGAGAACAAAGGGCTGGCAGGGGGGCACACGGGGAGGGTTGAGGAGGGGAGGAAGCTGCATTTGCTTAGGATGCTTCAGGCATGGCTGCAACCAGGAGCTCCAACAATGCCATCAAGACTCACTGTTTCTGCATTTCTCACCTCTACTTCCCTGCATCCTTGAGTAATGAGCACCACCATTAGCAACTCCAGGCTTACGTTCTACCAAAAGAGACAAATTAAGCCCTTCATTTCTCACACCAGGCAGGCGTCCTGGGAGGCCTCCTCTGGCCAGGTCTAGTCACAAGCCTGTCACTGCACCCGCTGATGGGCTGGTCAGGCCTGGTTTTGTGCCAACCCCTGGTCGGAGAGTGGGCGAGGGCTGGTCCCCAAAGGAGAGTCAGGATCCTGTTATCGCAAGAATGGGGAATGAATGCTGGGAAGGAAAATCTAGCAAACTCTGACTACAACGTATTCCTTAGTTTCATTCTCTCCACCTTTGCCCTTCCCAAGGAAGGGTGGTCTTGGCCAAAGAGCATCTCCTTAATACCGCCCAACATCACCAGCTACCTGTGCCTGGCCACACGCTTGCTGGCATGGTTTCCCTTCTGTCTTCCCTTCTCCTCGTAATCTAGAATACAGGGTAAGGGTCTAACATACCCTCGCCAGTTCCTTCTCTAATTTGTAAGATAACACTCAGCCTCCATGACATACCCGCCCCCCACACCGCCTCCACATGGCCTCAGGGCACAAAGCACCTGCATGCCAAGGGTTTTCTGGGAGCTCCTCCTTACGCAGAGCCCCCTGGGTAGCTCAGCAGCTCCTTGATAACACTGCTTCCTTGAGCCCCAAGGCTTCTAGAACAACAGGAAAAACCCGAGATCCAAACTGCAAATAATATCTGCCTTTCTAAGCACATAGCTTAGAACAAAGGCAAAGATATAGGGGCTCCTTTTTGATAAATTCTTCAAGGTGATGCCTTCTATCTATCTGGAAGGAATTAATCACATATATACACAAAGCATGTGAAACTAAAAGCATATCAACTCCTCTGTCATTTGTGACGGAAAAGAGTTAGAAACCATCTAAATATCCATACAAGATTGGTTAAACAACGAATGGTACGTTCATACAGCCATTATGCAGCTATTACGCAGGAATACTATGCAGCCAATAAAAACAGTGGGGAGGAGTATAGAATCATGGGAGAAAAGAGGATATATTGCTAAGTGGAAACAGAGTAAAATCCAACTCTTGATTTTTAAAAATTGTACACACACTGCTATAGACTGAACTGTCTGTCCAAAATGTATATGTTGAAGGCCTAACCCCATGTGGCTGTATTGGGAGACAGGGCCTACAAGGAGGTAATAAGGGTTAAGTGAGATCATAGGACTGGGGCCCTGATACAACAGGATTGGTTCCTCCTAAGAGGAGAAACCAGAAAGCTCACTCTCCCTCTCCACCAGGCAAGCACACAGTGAGAAGGCGGCTGTCCCGTCTACAAACACAGAAGAGGGCTCTCGCCAGAGCCCAACCACCCTGACCTCAGACTTCCAGCCTCCAGAACTGTGAGAAAATACATTTCTGTGTTTTAGCCACCCAGTCTATGGTATCTTGTTACGAGAGCCCTAGCAGACTAATATGCACATGTACACAGATGACATAAATTTACGCTAACAGGGATTATCTCTGTGAGGAGGATTAATGATGACTTGAGTTTCTTCATTTTATTTTTTTATGTTTTCCAGACTTTGTTACAATGAACAACTACTATTTTTATAAATGCATAAAATCAATGTCATCTTTCTATATGTCAATAATGATAACTTATGGATATTACAAAATTAGTACATGTTCAATGAAAAAATTGGTGGTTTTATATTCTTTTTCCTAATCTGTACTTTCTAAAATTTCTACAACGAATATATATTAATTTCATTTTTTAAAAGTTATTCTCAAAAAGATTTTCCCCTTCCACATGAAATCATCCATAGGGGTCATGCATGAGGTCACACATGAGGTGTGTGTGTGTTGTGTGCGTGTGTGTATATGTGTGTGAGAGAGAGAGAAAGAGAAATAGAGACAGAGAGAGAGGAGAGAGACCTCATATCTTAGGGTTCTTTCAACAAACTTCAACTGGTAACCCACTGCACGTCTGGTGCTGGGCTGTTTTTTTTTCTTCAGTGCCATCATTGTTTTCTATTATTGTGTAACATTATTAAGACCAACTTCACAGCTTAAAACAATGCCCGTTTATTTGCTCGCAGTTTCTGTGTGTCCGGAGTCCTGGCCTGGCTTAGCTGGGTCCTCTGTCTAGAGTCTCACCAGGGTGCAATCAACATGTCAGCCAGGGCTCAGGTCTCATTAGAGGCTCGACTGGGGAAGGATCTGCTTTCAAGTTCCTTCAGGTTGTTGGCAGAAATCAGCTCCTTGTGGTTTAAGACTGAAGGTTTCAGTTTCTTGCTAACTGTTGGCCAGAGGCCATCCTCAACTCCTAGAGGACCACATGGGGATCATGCCTACAAGAATCCCCAACGTGGATTCTTGCTTCCTCCAAGCCAATAAGGGATGCAGAGACTGCAGCAACATCTATGTACTGTAATCGTGTACGTTCCGTCATCACGCTGTGTTCTACTGGTTAGAAGCAAGTCACAAGCCCTGCCCACACTCAAGGGAGACCATCACACAGGACATAACCACAGGTGGATCACAGGGCCATCGTAAGCATCTGTCACAAACACTGTATTTAATGTTATTTATTATATGTGGCACATTTTAAAAATGAGACAATGGAAGATTTTTTCATAGTCTGTCCTAGAGACTTATTTTCACAGGGCTTTAATTCCCTCTCCTTTTTGTATCTTTTGAGACTTTTACTCATATTCTATTTGTCTTACTATGTAAAATTTTTAATGAAGTATAAACATACCTATAGAAAAGAGAACAAATCATAAATGTATATACCAGTTGATGACTTTTCATAAAGTTGTGACTTTTCATACCCACCAAACCAGCACTCAGATCAAGAATCAGCACACTCCCGCCCTGGAAGCCCCCTCCTGCTTCCAGGCGGTCAGTGCAAGCCCCATCCTCTAAAGGTGTTCCTCGCAGAACTGCACTTGCCTCCTCTAACTTCTTCATGCCTGTCGGCCCTACTTATGAAGTCATCCCATAATAGGGATTTTCGGGCTTAGGAAAAAGACCTGCTCAGCCAACCAGGACTAAAAAGAACCTCTGCTACAGACCTGATGCTGACAGAAACAATGCTCTGGCTCAAGCAGGATTGAGCTGCTGGAATTTTCAGGTTGATGGCATCCTCTCCAAGGGAGAATTGGAAGAAAAAACCCATGTTCAAGGAAATTGAAGGCTAAGAGAGGAAAAGCTACTGTCAGGTGCTCCTTTGCTCCTTGAAATAAGTTCCTGCTTCTGGACTTAAGTGAATTACTCCCCAGGGAAGTAAAGAAAACTTGCAGATGTAACTGGGAAACTCAGAATTCTCTAAGGCAGCACTGTTCAATAGAAATATAACGCAAGCCACGTTATGCAATTAAACATTTTCTGGTAGCTGCATGAAACAAAGTAAGAGAAAGTAAGTTTTAAACATTTTAATAATTAAATATTAAATAATAATTTAATTTTAACAATATTTTAATTAAATATAACCTAAATAATATCGTTATAACCTATAATCAATATAAAACTATGGGGCTCCCCTGGTGGTACAGTGGTTGAGAGTCTGCCTGCCGATGCAGGGGACGCGGGTTCGTGCCCTGGTCCGGGAAGATCCCACATGCTGCGGAGCGGCTGGGCCCGTGAGCCATGGCTGCTGAGCCTGCGCGTCCGGAGCCTGTGCTCCGCAAAGGGAGAAGCCACAACACTGAGAGGCTCGCGAACCGCCAAAAAAAAAAAACAAAAAAACTATGAATGGGATATTGATTAGATATTTAAGTACAATGAGATATTTTACATTTTTATTGTGCTAAGTCTCTGAAACCCAGTGCTTTAAGTCTAGTGTTTTACACGTAAGTTCAGAGTAGCCACAGTTCAACAGCTCAGTAACATGTGTCTGATGACTACCATATTGGAAAGTGCAGTTCTAAGGAATCGGAAAGAGATGCGAGGACGTGAGCCAAAAAAAAAAAAAAAAAAAAAGCCAATTTAAAAAATGCTCCAAGAGTGGGTTGCAATGATATGCAAGAAAGAAACATGCATTCATTCATTAAACATTTTTGCATGCAGGGGATAGAAGAAGTCAAAGCTTCTGCCCTCAAGGACCTCATCATCTAGCAAGGGAGACAGACCTGAATAGATTATTATAACACCAGGTGGCAGACGCAGCGCCAGAGATAATCACAAGGGAGCAGAGAGATGCACCATCCATGGGGGAGGGAGGCTGGAGAACAGGACCCTAATATCATCACCCATTACGACGGGTTAAGGTCCCTGAAATTCTCATCATTTATGAAATTCTCATCATTTCAGGAGCTCTGTCTCATGAAAATAACCTGGTTAAAACGCAAATACCTACTCAGGCAGGGAGAACACGTAAACGCATGCATGCCCATTCACATGCATTACTTTTTGAAACCAGATTTATTGTGTTGTTTAGCAGAAAACAAAGCTGGAGGTATGACAGAAAGATCTAAGACGAAAGGCTTAAATGTGGAGGATTCAGAGCCCAGAAGGCTTCTAAGATAAAACAGTAAAAGGAGAAAGGGAGCAGTGAAAGATTAAAGTGCCAGGCAGAGAGACAGGAAACTGCCCAACTCTGCACTTTGAGAAACTAGTCCAGACCGATGTCTTTTGTTATCCTAACATGTGATCGCCCAGAGGTCCTCAAAGTGTGGCCATCAGAGCTCCTGCAGCAGATTCACCTGCAAATACTACTAAAAATGCATAGTCCCAGGCCCTACCCCAGACCACCTGTCCAGAAAGTATTACTGTTCCCAAATCATTCGCTCCTTCTTTCCTCTAAGATGATTATGCACCTTTGATACAAGAGTGGCGTGTCCCCTATAGGGGCTGTTTCTTCAGTCCGTGTCCTTAAGTGAAGAAAGTATGGCATACTAACTGATAAAATAAAAATGTTACTGTTTCACATTACGGTCAACATGTACTGTGAGTAAGAAACAAAACCTTTTCTTGTTACAAGCCACTGAGATGTGAGGAGTTATTTGTTACTGCAGCATAACCAAGCCAGAGGTGACTGATAAACCTACTGACTCAAAATTCCCAGAGGAAGTGGTGGATCCTAGGAATCTGCATTTTAACATGCTCCGTGTGTGACCCTCATTCTCACTAATAACATCTGAGCAAAAAATCCTCTTTGAGAAATGAGCCTTCCATCAGCTAGACAGTTAAATGTTGGCCACAAAACAAATGGACATTTAGAGTTTTAGGTTTCAGTAGTGCAGCGTACCTAGGAGTCTTACTTCCTCAGTCCATCACAGTCCTAGAAATTAAGGAAAACTAAAGCAAGGCGGCGGCAGCCTCAGTAGCTCATCAGCAAGCATTATTTGAGTTCCTGCTTCATGAAGGGCACTGGGCCAGGCGCTGCAGGCGAGTTCCTTGCACCAACACCGAGAGTCCCCAGTCCTCCAAGACTTGTCATCCACGATGCCCTGACAGTGGGAGTTCTCTCAGAGTTGGGCAGAAATGGGCTTCCCTGGTCCTTTGACAAAAAAGCGGCCTTGGTAGGAGGGTGAGGGCGACTCTCCTGAGAAGGTCGGCCCCCGTTCCAGAGTGGGAGGCGGGCTTTGCTTGCCCAGAGCAGCCACCCGCTTCTAACAGAGACGGCAGCTGCCAGGCTTCTTCCAAGATACAAACCTGACGGCGAAACGCCCCTACTCTACACTCTCCGGACTCCTTACCAGGCAGGGAAAGCCCTTCATGAACGAACCCTGACTTCCCTTTCTGGTCCCCTCCCCACAGCGACACCCCCCCTGCCCCCTCCCAGGTACTCCAGCCACCTAAATATTTTTACAGTCAAGTCTCCACCCTCTCCGTCCCACCTCCGGGCTTCTGCACATTCTTTTTCCCTGTCTAGAACGTGATAGACCAGGTAACCCTAGGGCTCAGTATATATGTCGCTTCTTTTAGGAAGACTTTTCTGGCACCACTGTGTCCCCAAAATGAAAATGAAAGACTAGGCGAGGTGGCCGTCCTACCTGCTCAGCCAGCGCCCTGCACTTCGTCTCTCCTTCACGACCGCCACGGGTGGAATCTGTCCGTTTAAACGTCCGCTGCTCTACTAGCCTGGAAGTACCGAGGGGAGGGGCTCTGTCTTGCCCACCACGGTATCCCCTTCAGCTGTCACCTTGCCCATCACATGGCAGGTGATCGGTAAATATTTGTGGATGGAATGAATAAACAAGGAACACAAAAGCCATCAGAACAGCTCCTTTCTGAAACTACTTTGGGCTGGGATGCAGACAACTCTTAATGCATTTCTCACTGTCCCATGAATTTGTCAATAACTCCTCTCTTCCTCTCCCCTCTTCTCTTTGGTGGGCTCCTTGGGGTTCTGGGCCTGACCACCTGCTGAGCTGTCCCTGGGCTGAATGAGTGCCCGGGAAGGGCAGCTCACTGGACTCATGCCCTGTTCACTGGGCACCTACTGTGTGCCAGGACGCCAAATGCGCATCTCAGAGAATGCTCCCACCAACCCGGGAGGCCAATTTCATTATTTTGTTAACCCTTTTTTTTTTTTTGGCGGTACGTGGGCCTCTCACTGCTGTGGCCTCTCCCGCTGCGGAGCACAGGCTCCGGACGCGCAGGCTCAGCGGCCATGGCTCACGGGCCCAGCCGCTCCGCGGCATGTGGGATCTTCCCGGACCGGGGCACGAACCCGCGTCCCCTGCATCGGCAGGCGGACTCTCAACCACTGCGCCACCAGGGAAGCCCGGTTTCATTATTTTAAAAAAATCATTTCTTATTATTTTAGAATTTTTATTTTTTATCATCAATAAAAAATTACACTGCATGAGAGAGTGAAAGGGGACCTTGGGCTCTGAAAACCCCTCAAGCGTGTGCCCCAATGCCTCTGTTCTGGAGCGTTCCAGCAGGCGTGGAAAAAATTCCCACCCGCCACCCTCCCGAGGACCCTGACCCTGACGGCACCAGCTGCAGAGGGGGCCACCGAGCCCTCGGTGGGTCTGACCAGCAGGAGGCAGGGGGCTCATCATCATCGAAACGGTCCCAGAAAGCCACCTGGCCAGGAGGCCACTGGAGTGCCAGGGAGGAGTGCCAGGGAAGGATGGGGGGACTTCGTGGGGCTGCGTCATCCAGCAAAGAGCAGCTGGTCCCCCACCCAACCCATGTGCACAGCTCGCTGCAGCGACCCCATCCCAGGCACCTGGCCGCTCTCAGCCTCCCTGTTCGCGCTCCCAGGGCCAGCCTGGGTGCCCAGGTGAGGGCTTAGGTGCAGCTGTGCACCCCTCGCCACGGGGCCAGGGTGTGGGGAGCAGACGCCCTCTCAAAGACACCTGGTGGGGGGGTGAGGGTGTCATGTCAGGACGCAGGGGACACCTTGGGAACCTCAGGCCGAATCCTCAAGTGACCCAGGACATCGAAGGGCACGGACACTGGGGAGGGGCCGAGGGGGCGGGGTAGCCTCTCTCCCTCTGCTCCCTGCACCCCTGCTTGGTGCTTGGTTCTTGCTCCTCTTTCTCCCCTCCCCTCCCCCGTGCTTGCCTCCCTTACCCTCCCCTCCCTCTCCCTCCCAGCCCTTTCCCCCCTCCTCTGCATCTCCAAAGACCAATCGGTTTCCCAGGGCTGTCATGACAAGTCACTACAAACTTGATGGCTAAAAACAATAGCAACTGATGCTCTCCCAGTTCTGGAGGCTGGAAGTCTAAGATCAAGGTGCCCATGGGGTGGTTCCCTCCGAAGGTTCTGAAAGAGAATTGGTTCCTTGCTTTTCTCCCAGCTTCTGACGGCCAATCCTGGGCATTCCTGGGCTTCTAAACACATCACCCCAATCCCTGCCCTGTCTTCATATGGCCCTCCCCTCTGTGTGTCAAAGCTCGCTCCCCTTTCACAGATACAGACCCCAGGCACTGGATTTAGGGCCCATCCTAGTCCCAGGGTCATCTCATCTTTAGATCTTTTAACTTAATTACATCGGCAAAAACGCCTTTCCAAGCCAGGTCCCGTTGTGAGGTTCTGGTGAATATGCATCTTTTGAGGGCCACTATTTAACCCACTAAACTCTTTCTCCCTCTTCTCTCCACTTGCCCGGTTTTTCGTTTCCGCCCCCTTCTCCCTCCCCCTCCTTTAGCCTCCCTCCCTCTTCCTCTCCATCTCGCTTCCTGTTTCTCGCTCTTTACTGACCGTAATCTCGTGTGAATTTATAGAGCTGGTGCCCAGCAACCAGAATTTAATTAAAAATTCTTGGGAGAAAGGATTTGACTGGGGCAGCCTACTGAGGTGTCCAATCAGCTGTGGGCTGAGGGGCAAGGTTCATTCCCAGGTGGTTAGTTACCAGGTGCAGGTAGGATGGCCTGGCCCCTGCGAGAGGTTGTGGTGCCCTGGATGGACCCGCCTCTAAATGGACGCAGTGTATGTGTCATCAGGACTGGCTGCCCCGTGTCTGTGGGTAATGTGGCATCAGCTGAACTTCAAGATCCCTTTCTCTTGCTTAGATTTAATAAATCCACTCTGTCTGGAAATCTGCTCTGTCTGGGCCTATATTCAATGCCGGGAGGTAGAGAGATTTTTCTAACTTGCTTGACTGTGAGACTCACGTCGGGGAGGAAGATGTTTTGTTAAAAATGTAGATTATCAGGGGCCTTCTCTAGAATCTGCATTTTAACATTCTAAAAGATCTTACAGTCAGAAAAATGTGGAAAATATCACCATAGGGTAGAGTGTCTTTCCAATGTCAAAACTCTATTTCTTGTTCCCCAAAAGTCTGTCCCCTAATCACAAATTCTTCTGAAATTCAACCAACCTAAAGAGAAAATTCAGTGAAATCGTGCAATGCCAGACCTGGGAGTGCAGCATTAGCGTGGCTAAGAACGTGGGGTTTGGTGCTACTGCACAGACCTCAGCCTTCTGGCTTGTGACCCTGGGCTCTGTGACTTGTCTAAGCCTCACGATCATCTGTAAAGTAGGGATGGTAATATTCTCATTGGCTTGTTGTGAAGATTAAAGACAGGAGTAAACACAAGAGATTTTTCGAGCATTTCCTCTGTTGAATGTTCAAGCTGGGCCGTCCCCCGAAGCAGCCAGCGCTGCAAGTGGCAGCTGTGGCAGAGAACGAAGGGCCTCGCTCCTGGGGCTGAAGCCACTGCCACACCTGGCCAGGTAGCCGAGGGAGCTTTACTTAACAGAATTAAGACGCTCCGAGGAAAGAGAAAGAAGGGGTAGCAGGGGATGAACAATGGGTTAGAAACAACCAACTATGTCTGCCACATCTTCTTAGGGGCATCTCAGCAGTAACTGAATTTTTGTTAACGATTCTCAAACACACAAGAGACCGGTGCCATGCACGGCATGTACGCACTGCCCAGCTGCAACAGCCATTATTTGCCATTCTTGTTTCTTCACTCTCCCTTCCTCATCAGCTCCAGCGCCCCGATCTTGGAGTATTATAACGCAATTGTTTCACTTTTTTTTTTTCCTTTCTTCAGTACACTTTGTTTCTTAGAGCACTTTCAGGTTCACACCAAAACTGAGGGGAAAATCCAGAGACTTCCCTATAACCCCTGGCCCTTGTACACACTGCCTCCCCACATCAACACCCCCGACCCGAGTGGTACATTTGTACAGCGAGCGATGAATCTACACTGACACATCTTTATCAGCCAGAGTCCACAGTTCACCTTAGGGTTCAGTCTTGGTGTTGTACACTCTATGGGTTTGGACACATGTAGAATGACATGTAACTGTTGCCCTTTTAAATGCCACGGTGTGTAATTCTGACAGATACCACCTGCCATGACATTATGAGCCTCCTGATGGGGTGCAGTGGAGAAAGCACAGGCCACCACCTACAAAGGAGTGCTGCTACAAACGCTGAGCCCGAATTGAATCAAGCTCTGGAGTTTACAGGGACGACACGCAATGGTGGGGGGCAGGGCACGTTCAAAATCACCACCTGGAAACAATCAGTTAAAACTATAAGGTGGCAAACTCAACAGGCCAGAGAACCCAGGTTTTCTTGTTTTAAACTAATGAATAGCACAAAAAAGGGAAGGAAAACTGTTATATTTGAAAACAGACTAAAGAGACCTATCGACCAAATGCAACGTGGGGCTCGGGAGAGAAGTTTAGTTCTTGCCTGGAATAATCCAACCGTAAAGACAGAGGGTCTGGGCGTTAAATGGTAACAGAGGATTATTGTTAGTTTGGGGGTATTATAATGGCATGGTGGTCTTTATTGTCATTTAAGTCCCCACCAGCATTTCTTTTGACCTAAACACACAAGGAACAGACTTGGAAGTGACCCAAGACCTTGGGCCCCACGTGGGCTCCACCGGGACATCACTGGTTGCTGGGTAACTCACTCAGCATGGCTGGGCCTCAGTGTTTTCATCTGGAAAATGTGCAGGTTAGAAGGGATTTCATCTGCAGTCCCCCACCTCCCACCCCCAGCACCTTGACAATGTCAATTCCAGGGTCATCTCTACCCTTCTTCATGCTGACACCCTCCTCGGATCCAAGAGGTCCAGCACAATGAGCTCATGGTTCAGACAAACCGTGCTTCTATTTATGGACCACACTAACTTCATTGTTTCCAGAGACAACATTATTGATTCCCATTTAGCTTGTGGGCCACTCTGAGATTCTTATCTTTCCTCACCCTAAGAGCCTGCGAGGCTCAGCCTCGATCCAGGGAATAACACTTTCTGATTCCTGTCTCCTTACTTTTCCACCTTGTCAAGGTTATTTTAGCTAATAGGACCCATGTATTATTTACTATTCAAATAGCTGTGGTCACTCTTACTCAAGATGGGTAGATCGCAGACTGGCTCAGGTTAACCACAGACTCATGATAATGAAAATACCTTCCAATTCCACAGAGTGGCTCAACATTTTAAAACACATTTGCGAGGATTTTGGCCTCCTTTTAAATTCACAGTCACCCTAGCTTAGAGTTGACAAGATAGGTATTCTTTTTTTTTTTGGCTGCGTCGGGTCTTAGTTGCAGCACACGGGCTCTTCATTGCAACGCACGGACTTCTCTCTAGTTGTGGTGCATGGGCTCAGGAGCATGTGGGCTCTGTATTTGCGGCACTTGGTCTTTTTAGTTGTGGCGTGCAGGCTTACTTGCCCCGTGGCAGGTGGGATCTTAGTTCCCCAATCAGGGATTGAACTAGCGTCCCCTGCAATGCAAGACGGATTCTCAACCTCGGGACCACCAGGGAAGTACCAAGATAGGCATTCATTCATTCATTCATTCATTCATTTATGGCTGTGTTGGGTCTTTGTAGCTGTGCATGGGCTTTCTCTAGTTGTGGCGTGCTGGGGCTACTCTTCCTTGCAGTGCACAGGCTTCTCATTGCGGTGACTTCTTTTGTTGTGGAGTACGGGCTCTAGGTGCACAGGCTTCAGTAGTTGAGGCTCGCGGGCTCTAGAGCACAGGCTCGGTAGTTGTGGCACACGGGCTTAGTTGCTCTGCAGCGTATGGGATCTTCCCGGACCAGGGCTCGAACCCATGTCCCCTGCATTGCCAGGCGGATTCTTAACCACTGCGCCACCAGCGAAGTCCTCAAGATAGGCATTCTTATCCCTATTTCATGGACTGAATAACTGAGGTTATGACGTAGTGCAGTGAGAACTCAATTAAGAGTCAGTAGCATGGGTTCCAAGCCCAGATTCTACCACTAACCACCTTTATGAGCTTGGGTAGGGCTGGGGCCCTACCAGGCTACAGTTAAATTGACTACACATTGGATTCGCCCAGGACAACCCCAGTTTATGCCTGTTAAACCTGTGTAACTATCATCCGTGACCTCTTTTACTCTAAGAATGTGTTCCAGCTTGGATGATAAATTATATAGTTTGAAAGCCCTAAAACGTGAGGCTCGTGGACCAAACCACCGGTTTTCAATCTTGGTTACACAGCAGAATCACTGAGGGAGATTATTTAAGCTTCCGAAACTCAGACCCTGCCCAAACCAATCAGATCAGAATATTTGCTGGGGTGGGACCAGATACCGTATTTGATTGGAGCCTCTCAGGTGATTCTAACGTGCAGCCAGAGCTGTGACCAGCCATAGGTGCTCTCATCCCACATCAGCAGCTCCTGGGAGCTTGTTCCACTGAGGATGCACTGGTCCCAACTGAGACCTACTGACTGCATCAGAACCTGCACTTGCCCAAAGTGCCCTGGGGATTCACCTGCACAGTCAAGTTCAAGAAGCTGACTGCTTCTTAATGACTTGGCCAACATCAATTTGCTGGTGAGAGCCCCAGCAAGGGCCTCCCAGCCTTGTGTCACCTCAGTACGTCCCCATGGTGATGTCCTCGCTAACCGTGAGAGCTAACGCCTGGAGGTACCGTAGTGTAGGTTGGAAGGGGGCCTAGGTGTAATGAAGGGACAAAAAGGCCGCCTCATCCACTCTCCACAAGGCCCATGAGACTAAGAGCAACAGTGATCAGTTTAACGGGCTTGACCAGCCTTGGCAGCTCAGGGCACAAATAAGGCCACATCCATTCTTAATATTCCCATGATTGGTCGCAAGCTCCCACTTGTCAGACGAGCAGCACGCCCACTGCCTCTCTCTCTCCTCTGCCCTACCTGTACCCCTGTTCACAAAAACCCCAGGTCCTCACCTCTCCAAAGGGATCAAGACTGTGCCCAAGGGTGGAGAAGTTGACAGGTCTACGCAGAGCCCAGTGTGGGGTTGTTGTCTCCCATGGACTGAGGCAGGAAGTTGGTCCTGCCCAATGTGCTGCATCCTTGGCTGCTGCCACATAGAGCCCTTGGCAATCCAGGTGCCTCCAGACTCTGAGAGGAAATAGCGCAGTCCCCATGCAGGCGCCCTTGGCCAGAGCACCCCAAGTGGGGGTCCTGTGTTTACAGAGCGGAACCTTAAACTCACAGTAGCTGACAAGGCGGAGCTCTTACCCCAAGGTGAGATCCCCTGGGGGGGGTCTTTGGTGTCTGTCCTGGTAGCTGACCTCAGGTGACACCACCGCCATCAACACAGTGATTACTGCTGCTCAGCCTCCAGAGGGTTCCCTGGTTCTCCCGAGAGGCTCCACGGCCCTCATGCCCCGGAGCTGAGTATACCAGGAAGCATGGATGGGGACAGACAGATGCAGGGCCAAGGGGGGCCCAGCTTCCGTTCCTCAGAGGACCCTTGCAGTTTCTTTCTAGACCGATGCAGTGCTGGCAACTTGAAATGCCGCTGCCTGCTCCAACACTAACCACGGAGCACTTCTTCAGCGCCAGCACCGCGCTGGTCAAACTGCAGCCTTTCTCTCTCTGCCCACAGCCTCCCCAGATGGCCATTTCACTCCAAGTGAAACCCAAGGCCTGCGGGGTCCCCAAGCAATCTGCCCTGCTGCGGCCCCTTCCTCTCTGCCTGCCTCTCCTGGGGCTCTTCACCCTCCCCAGCCCCACCACCCCGTCCCCTCCATGCCAGATACACAGGCTCCTCTGACACACAAGGCATATTCTGATCTCAGGGTCTTTGCCCTGCCTGTTCCCCCGTCTGGGAGCCTCTTCCCCAGATACCTGCAAGGCTAACTCCCAACTCCGTCAAGACCTGCCTCAAACATCATCTTCTCTTTAAGACCTATGGTAGCAATTCCATTTAAAATTGCAACCAAGATCCATGCTGCCGGCCCCCTCTCCACCCCCTTATCCTGTTCTGGTTTTTTTGCAGCTGAACTTAACCTTCTATCACGCCACATACTCTTCCTCTTTATTATCCTCATTCTTTATTGTCTGTCTCCCTCTGGTAGAATATAAACCTCGTAGTAGAACAGAGAACTTTCCCCCTCCGTTTGCTCATGGAAACATCCCCAGTGCCCAGAATAATGCCTGCAACACGGAGGCCCTCGGTAAATATTCACGGAATGAATGAATGAATTTTCAAGACTTCCGGAGGTAGACAGAATTATAGTGCCCGTTTTACAGACAAGAAAATGGAAACTCAGAGAGATGAAGCGATCTGCGGGAGGTCATGCAAGAGCCGGGTACTAGCACCAGGCCACAGACTTCGGAGCCAGTCAGTGGACTTGTTCAAAGGACCTCAGTGTATGAAAAATGTGGACACTTCAGGTACAGTCTAGGGAAGAAGAATTAACTTCTGTCTTATTTTTAGGAGAAAAAAAAGCTGGAAGAAGTAGAGTGGAGACGAGAAGGACGTAAGGAGAATTGGTCACTTAAGAATTTGGGTACACTTTATAATTCTGTGCTTGAAAACAGATTTGGGGCCTGTACCCTAAGCTGCTAGAGAAAAAGAAGACCAGACTGACGTTCCCCCTCTGGAGACTGTGAAGTATTAACCTGTCCACTGCATGGAGATGGTGTCACCTGAGGTCAGCTACCAGGAAAAATTCCAAGATGTGCTGTAAGAAACCACCTTAACACAGGTGTTTGAAACAATAAGCCTTTGTTACCGCTCTCCAGGCTGTTTGTCAAACTAGGCGTGTCCACTGATCTGGGCCTAGCTCAGCTGATCTCCACTGGCCTCACCCAGGTGGCCACAGTCCGAGGTGGGGTGCCTGGGGCTGACTGGTCTACAGTGGTCTCACTCACGTGTCTGGCAGGCTTTTGGACAGGGCGATGGAGGGGCTGGGCTGCTGTGTCGCTCATCATCCAGCAGGCTAGCTCCAGCTTGTCCACGGGGCAGCAGCACAATTCCAAGAGAGCAGCCAAAGCATGCCAGGCTGCCCGAGTTGATGGAAAGCCAGCCACATTCAATCGTCTGCATATTATTAGTCGGGGGGCCAGCACAGATTCAAGGGGTAGGGAAATGGACCCCAGCCCTTGATAGGATTTACTGCAAGGATCTGGGGCAAGGAAAGGGACATTGTGGTCATTTCTGAGAAGCAATCTACTACAGGTTGGCTTAGGGTAACAGAGATGCACAGTATAAAGCAATAGGCCAAGCAGTAGATAAATAATGAGGGTTAGGAAGAGGGAGTGGGCAGAAGAGATAGACTCCTATGCAGAAAAATAGCCTCTTTGTTCTTTGAACACACGTTCAGTGAGCACCTCCTGAGGCCAGGCAGTCTGCTGGTCTGGGGATGATATGGGAAACAGACCTGGAACCAGTCCCACTGGGGCTTGCATTTTAGAGCAGGAGACAGATCAGGGAGGCCACCCTTCAATTCACTATGATCAGTGCTCTGTCAGGGGAACCGTGGACATCTGTGGGAACTCACAGGAGGGGTGCCTAGCCAGTCTGGGTGGGAGAACAAACCAGGTATGCCTTCAGGGAATAAACTCTGAAGCAAGATTCATGGCACTACAACTACTCCACGGGGGGCAGCGGGGTAGGGAAGAGAGAAGAGCATTAGAGGCAGGGGAACGGTATGTGCAGAATCCCAGACACAACAGAGGGTGAGACTTGTGGATTCAGTATGGCTGGAGGGAAGGAAGACGGGAGTTGAGGGAGCAGATGGACATCCTGCAAGAGAAGCTGGGGAGAGGAGACTTCATGTGGAAAGATGGGTAACTAGTAGGCGACAAGGTCCGACTGGCATTTAGAAAGACCGCTTACCCTATTAGCGTGGAAGATGGACCTTTTTTGGTTGGGGGTACAATGGAGTAGGGTAAGATGAGATTCAGGAAGTCCAGTCAGGCTGCTTGAGCAATCCAAGAATGACATAAGGGATGGACAGATTAGAGAGAGAGAAAGATTTCAAGAGAAAAACCTCCAGGATGGGTCCTTGCCACAAGGAGACAGAAAATTCTAGAATGTTGTCTGGGATTTCTGGCTTCAGCCAGATAGATCGATGGTGGTACTATTCAACAAGATAGAAAACCTTGACTAAAGGAAGTCCCCTTAACTGAGCACAAAATTTGATTCTAAGCTTCCCAGCAGCAAAGGCAAGGAGAAACCAAGATAAATGACCTCATCTCATGGGCTCCTAACAGGAAGCAAAGCTGTGCAGCATGGAAAGCAAACTTCCTCATCAGGTATACAAGGGGATTCTATCGAGGGAATCTCTGTGGAAAGGACCACGAACCAAAGACAGATAGTTGTTTTGTAAAAGATGCAGAAATGTTCTTTGCAGGCCTATTCTGTGTATCGACCCTTAATAAGAGCCGAGAGTAAGAAATTAAATCACAGCTCTGTAGAGTCATTTGTGTGAGGAAGTCCATACGATGGCCTCTGGGTCTCTCATTTGCGAAAGAGCTCCTGGCATCTAGAGAAGAGAGGGGCTGGATACAAATGGAAGGAACTCGCACTGATTAATACATTTTATTTTATAAACTTGAAATTAAGAGTTCATGACCTTAGTGTGCAAGTTACTGCCTCAGGATAATTTTAAAGGAGAAAAAAACAAAAGCCCGCATTCCAGCAAATACCATTAATGGCACAATCAAGTAACTCAAAGCTTCAGTTTTAAATGTTGAAGTAATTAGAATCCATTGTGGGGTTTCTTTTATTTACATTTTTTCCTGATTATTAAAGTAACTCAGGTTTATTATAGAAAATTGGGAATATTCAGAGAAGCAGAAACAGAAAAACCAAAAATCACCTCTAATTCCAGGACAGATGACCAGCCACTGTTAATACTGTGGTGTATATTTACACTGTATCTTTTCAGTCGTTTTTCTAGGCCTACATATAAGTAAACATTTTTCTGTTTGAAAATTTGGGGTAAGGCTGGATCAGCTGTTTCATATCCTGCTTTTTTCACTCACATTTGCCAATGACAAATAGAACCCTTTGTTTTAAAGGAATTTAGTGTCCCAAGGACCTCTCAATTTCTCAAAATGCTTATGTCTTTTGTCACTTGTGTGGACTTTGTGTAGTCACTCTGCCTGTCTCCTCACTAGCTTCCTGAAAAAGAGAACTTGACTTTTTCTTGCCAAGGACTTAATTGTGTCATTTATAATTGAAATCTTGGAGCTTGGCATTTTAGCACAGGGAGAAAGAAATATGCTTAACGCGCTGTGCTTCACAGAGAGCGCAAGAATAATTAGCCACCCCAAGGCCACTCCTGAACAGGTTGTGGCCTTGCTGCCTCCTTTCCTGGGGAACTTTCCAGGGAAAAATCCTCCTCTGGTAACTATTCCACAGGGACACGACCTCCATTCTTTCTTTCTCTTTCCTGCAATGTCACTATGATAGATGGCAAAAATGGCCACAATAGTTTATTACTTCTCCCATCAAGAGATAAAGTCTATTTCCTTGCCCCTGGAATCACAGTTTGTGATTTACTTTGATCAATGGAAGTGGCAGGTGTGACAGTGGGTCGTTCTGAGCCTAGGACTTAAGACGCCTTGCAACATCTCCTCTTGTTGTTCCCTTCTGTCAACATGCAAACAAGCCTGGGCTAGCCTGTTGGGTGATGAAAAACCACATGGAGAAAGACCCCATACATTCCAGCCAAGACCATTATAAACCAGCAACCCCAGCAGATCGTGGTGAGCCCAGTTTATATCAGCTGAGTCCAGCCCAGTCAGGAGAACTGAAAATGATGACATAAAATTGAGAACTAGGGGAATTTCCTGGCAGTCCAGTGGTTAGGACACCGTGCTTCCACTGCAGGGGGCGTGGGTTTGATCCCTGGTTGGGGAACTAAGATCCCGCGTGCCAAGGGGCACGGCCAAAAAAAAAAAAAAAAAAAAAAAAATTAAGCCCTAAATAAATAGTTGTTTTGAGTTAGAAAGCTTTGGGATTGTTTGTTATATAGAAAAAGCCAACTGATACAGTCACTGAGCATATGTGAAGTAGATTTAAGCACACTGAGTATAAGAGTCTGAGAGTTCAAATGTTACACTGATGAGACTGGATAAGCCCCACAAAGGCAGGTCGCACGTCCATGTTGATCACTGTGGCAGCTCCATGTCTAGCACATGCTGGGCACATAGGAGGTGGTGCCTAAATGATAATAAATGCATTTACTGAATGCTTACTATGGACCCAGCACTATGTGACATGTTTTTATGTCGATTATTTTGTGCCAAAAATAACACCCCCCCACCACCAAAAAAAAAAAAGATGTCTGCATCCTCATCAGCAGAAACCCATGGCTACGTTACCTTACACGGCAAAAGGAACTCTGAAGATATGGCTGAGTTAAGGATCTAGAGATGGAGAGATTATCTTTGATTTTCTGGGTGGGTCCTACGTAGTCACAAGGGCCTTAAAACAGGGAAGCAAGTGGTCGAAGTCAGGGAAAGGAGACGTGACTATGGAACTAGAGGGTGGAGTGAAGCCCTCTGACGATGAAGGAAGGCATCATTCCTGGGGTGTACAAAGTGCTGGTAAAGCAGAGGATAAGCCCCAGGACTGCATGGAAGGGACTCGGGGAGGCAGAGGAGGCTCTAGAAGAGGCGATAGGAGGAGGGCGTCCTAGGCGGAGGGGAGAGTGTGAGCAGAGGCATGCAGACACGGAGGTTTCGGGTGCTGGGGGGACTCAGAAATATCCCGTTTGTGGAGACAGGTGAACTGCTGGGAGGGGAGAGTGGGAAGAAGGGTGGGGTGAATGTTCAGGCTCTGTGAGCTTTGATAAGGGCACCCACACTGGGAGGCAGGGCAAAGAGTAGGTATATACAGGTGGTATGTCAAACAGGCTCCCCTGGGCAAACACAGCTCTGGGCCTCCTGGAGGGACCACAGCCTGGCTTAGTCTCAGATGGTTTGGGGACAACCTGCTTGCAGAGTACCTCTCTGACTCTGCCCAGAGGATTGGCCGGAGGGAAATAAAGTCCTTTTCTTGGAGAAGTTAAGCTCACTCATCCAGGAGTGGCTTACTGGGTTAATGGTGTAGCCCTGTGAGAAATCACTGAAAACAGTCTTTTTACTCAGACATTAGTTACATTAACAAATAATCCCCAAATTTAGAAGCTTCCAACAACAAACACTTATTATCTCACAGTTCCTGTGAGTTAGGAACTTGGGAGCTGCTTGGTGGACAGCTTCTGGCTCGGGTCTCTTGTAAGGTGGCAGTCAAGATGTTAGCTGGGCTGAAGGCTTGACCAGGACCTCTTGATGGCTCACTCACATGGCTGTTGGCAGGAGGCCTCGGTTTCTCACCGCCTTGGCCTCTCCACGGGGCTGCGTGAGTGTCTCACAACATGGCAGCTGGCCTCTCTCAGAGCAGGTGATCTGAGAGACAGCAAGGAAGAGGCCACGCTGCCCCCTATGCCTAATCTTGTATGTCACCCACTGTCACATCTGCCACATGCTATTCTGATAAGTGAGTCTCAAAGTCCAGCTCACACTTAGGAGAGGAGAATGAGGCTCCATCTTTTGAAGGAAGAAATATTAAAGAATATTAGACATATTTTTAAACTACTATAAACAAACCTAGAATAGTGATTTTAGGAATGTTCTTAGGTGGGACAGTCTAGGCAGGAACAATATCTCTAGGTTAATGGTTCTCAGATTTTGGTGTGACTATGAGCCATCTGGGGTTGTTTGTTAAGAGTAAAGATCCCCATACCCACCTCCAGGATACTCTACACTGGGAGCTGGGGCCCAGAAATTGGCATTTTTTGATAAGTCCCTTAGAGTATTCTATTGCAGGTTATTGGGCTCCAGGAATCTGCATCTGAAAAGTCCCCCAAAGTTCTTCTGACGCTGGTGATCTGTAAAAATAATGCCATTGGAATTGGCAATAATTGGCCACTGGAATGACAGTGTCATAAATTCCAGGACAGGAAAAACAGATCTCCAGGCTGGAGGCAGGAGGTCAGTGAGAAGCCTGCTGCATAATCCAGGCAAGAAGTGGAAGTGGATCAGAACAGGACAGTAGCATGCTAAGAAGACACAGAGGGCAGACAGCAAAAGCAAGAAGAACTACAATCCTGCAGCCTGTGGAACACAAACCACATTCACAGAAAGATAGACAAGATGAAAAGGCAGAGGGCTATGTACCAGATGAAGGAACAAGACAAAACCCCAGAAAAACAACTAAATGAAGTGGAGATAGGCAACCTTCCAGAAAAAGAATTCAGAATAATGATAGTGAAGATGGTCCAGGACCCCAGAAAAAGAATGGAGGCAAAGATTGAGAAGATGCAAGAAATGTTTAACAAAGACCTAGAAGAATTAAAGAACAAACAAACAGAGATGAACAACACAAAAAGTGAAATGAAAACTACACTAGAAGGAATCAATAACAGAATAACTGAGGCAGAAGAACGGATAAGTGATCTGGAAGACAGAATGGTGGAATTCACTGCTGCAGAACAGAATAAAGAAAAAGAATGAAAAGAAATCAAGACAGCCTAAGAGACCTCTGGGACAACATCAAACACAACAACATTCACATTATAGGGATCCCAGAAGGAGAAGAGAGAGAGAAAGGACCCGAGAAAATATTTGAAGAAATTATAGTCGAAAACTTCCCTAACATGGGAAAGGAAATAGCCACCCAAGTCCAGGAAGTGCAGAGAGTCCCATACAGGATAGACCCAAGAAGAAACACGCTGAGACACACAGTAATCAAATTGGCAAAAATTAAAGACAAAGAAAAATTACTGAAAGCAGCAAGGGAAAACGACAAATAACATACAAGGGAACTCCCATAAGGTTAACAGCTGATTTCTCAGCAGAAACTCTACAAGCCAGAAGGGAGTGGCATGATATACTTAAAGTGATCAAAGGGAAGAACCTACAACCAAGATTACTCTACCCGGCAAGGATCTCATTCAGATTCAACACAGAAATCAAAAGCTTTACAGACAAGCAAAAGCTAAGAGAATTCAGCACCACCAAACCAGCTCTAAAACAAATGCTAAAGGAACTTCTCTAAGTGGGAAACACAAGAGAAGAAAAGGACCTACAAAAACAAACCCCAAACAATCAAGAAAATGGTAATAGGAACCTACATATCGATAATTACCTTAAACGTGAATGCATTAAATGCTCCAACCAAAAGACACATACTGGCTGAATGGATACAAAAACAAGACCCACATATATGCTGGCTACAAGAAACCCACTTTGGACCTAGGGACACATACAGACTGAAAGTGAGGGGATGGAAAAAGATATTCCACGCAAATGGAAATCAAAAGAAAGCTGGAGTAGCAATACTCATATCAGATAAAATAGACTTTAAAATAAAGAATGTTACAAGAGACAAGGAAGGACACTACACAATGAGCAAGGGATCAATCCAAGAAGAAGATATAACAATTATAAATATATATGCACCCAACATAGGAGCACCTCAATACATAAGACAACTGCTAACAGCTCTAAAAGAGGAAATCGACAGTAACACAATAATACTGAGGGACCTTAACACCTCACTTACACCCATGGACAGATCATCCAAACAGAAAATTAGCAAGGAAATACAAGCTTTAAATGGCACAATAGACCAGATGGATTTAATTGATATTTATAGGACATTCCATCCAAAACCAGCAGATTACACTTTCTTCTCAAGTGCACACGGAACATTCTCCAGGATAGATCACATCTTGGGTCACAAATCAAGCATCAGTAAATTTAGGAAAATTGAAATCATATCAAGCATCTTTTCTGACCACGATGCTATGAGATTAGAAATCAATTACAGGGAAAAAAATTTAAAAACCACAAACACATGCAGGCTAAACAATACATTACTTAATAACCAAGAGATCACTGAAGAAATCAAAGAGGAAATCAAAAAAATACCTAGAGGTAAATGACAATGAAAACACGATGATCCAAAACCTATGGGATGCAGCAAAAGCAGTTCTCAGAGGGAAGTTTATAGCTATACAAGCCTACCTCAAAAACAAGAAAAATCTCAAATAAACAATCTAACCTTACACCTAAAGGAACTAGAGAAAGAAGAACAAACAACACCCAGTTAGCAGAAGGAAAGAAATCATAAAGATCAGAGCAGAAATAAATGAAATAGAAACAAAGAAAACAACAGTAAAGATCAATAAAACTAAAAGCTGGTTCTTTGAGAAGATAAACAAAATTGATAAACCATTAGCCAGACTCATCAAGAAAAAGAGGGAGAGGACTCAAATCAATAAAATTAGAAGTGAAAAAAGAGAAGTTACAACAGACACTGCAGAAATACAAAGTATCCTAAGAGACTACTACAAGCAACTCTATGCCAATAAAATGGACAACCTGGAAGAAATGGACAAATTCTTAGAAAGGTATAACCTTCCAAGACTGAACCAGGAAGAAATAGAAAATATGAACAGACCAATCACAAGCACTGAAATTGAAACTGTGATTAAACATCTTCCAACAAACAAAAGTCCAGGACCAGATGACTTCACAGGTGAATTCTATCAAACATTTAGAGAAGAGCTAACACCCATCCTTCTCAAACTCTTCCAGAAAATTGCAGAGGGGGCTTCCCTAGTGGCGCAGTGGTTGAGAGTCCGCCTGCTGATGTAGGGGACACGGGTTCGTGCCCCGGTCCGGGAAGATCCCACATGCCACGGGGCGGCTGGGCCCGTGAGCCATGGCCGCTGAGCCTGTGCAACCGGAGCCTGTGCTCTGTAACAGGAGAGGCCAAAACAGTGAGAGGCCCACATACCACAAAAAAAAAAAAAAAAAAAAAAAAAATTGCAGAGGAAGGAACACTCCCAAACTCATTCTATGAGGCCATCATCACCCTGATACCAAAACCAGACAAAGATACTTCAAAAAAAGAAAATTACAGACCAATATCACTGATGAATATAGATGCAAAAATCCTCAACAAAATACTAGCAAACAGAGTCCAACAACACGTTAAAAGGATCATACACCATGATCAAGTGGGATTTATCCCAGGGATGCAAGGATTCTTCAATATATGCAAATCAATCAATGTGATACACCATATTAACAAACTGAAGAATAAAAACCATACGATCATCTCAACAGATGCAGAAAAAGCTTTTGACAAAATTCAACACCCATTTATGATAAAAACTCTCCAGAAAGTGGGCATAGAGGGAACCCACCTGAACATAATAAAGGCCATATATGACAAACCCACAGCCTACATCGTCCTCAATGGTCAAAAACTGAAAGCATTTCCACTAAGATCAGGAATGAGACAAGGATGTCCACTCTCGCCACTATTATTCAACATAGTATTGGAAGTCCTAACCACAGTAATCAGAGAAGAAAAGGAAATAAAAGGAATACAAATTGGAAAAGAAGAAGCAAAACTCTCACTGTTTGCAGATGACATGATACTATACATAGAGAATCCTAAAGATGCCACCAGAAAACTACTAGACCTAATGAATGAATTTGGTAAAGTTGCAGGATACAAAATTAATGCACAGAAATCTCTTGCATTCCTATACACTAATGATGAAGAATCTGAAAGAGAAATTAAGGAAACACTCCCATTTACCACTGCAACAACAAGAATAAAATACCTAGGAATAAACCTACCTAGGGAGACAAAAGACCTGTATGAAGAAAACTATAAGACACTGATGAAAGAAATTAAAGATGATACCAACAGATGGAGAGATATACCATGTTCTTGGATTGGAAGAATCAATAATGTGAAAATGACTATACTACCCAAAGCAATCTACAGATTCAATGCAATCCCTATCAAATCACCAATGGCATTTTTTACAGAACTAGAACAAAAAATCTTAAAATTTGTATGGAGACACAAAAGACCCCAAATAGCCAGAACACTCTTGAGGGAAAAAAATGGAGCTGGAGGAATCAGATTCCCTGACTTCAGACTATACTACAAAGCTACAGTAATCAAGACAATATGGTACTGGCACATAAACAGAAATATAGATCAATGGAACAGGATAGAAAGCCCAGAGACAGACCCACGTACCTATGGACAACTAATCTATGACAAAGGAGGCAAGGATATACAATAGAGAAAAGACAGTCTCTTCAATAAGTGGTGCTGGGAAAACTGGACAGCTACATGTAAAAGAATGAAATTAGAACACTCCCCACCACCATACACAAAAATAAACTCAAAATGGATTAGAGACCTAAATGTAAGACCGGGCACTATAAAACTCTTAGAGGAAAACATAGGAAGAACACTCTTTAAAATAAATCACAGCAAGATCTTTTTTGATCCACCTCCTAGAGTAATGGAAATAAAAACAAAAATAAACAAATGGGACCTAATGAAACTTTAAAGGTTTTGCAAAGCAAAGGAAACTACAAACAAGATGAAAAGACAACCTTCAGAATGGGAAAAAATACATGCAAATGAATCAACGGACAAAGGATTAATCTATAAAATATATAAACAGCTCATGCAGCTCAATATTAAAAAAGCAACACAATCAAAAAATGGGCAGAAGACCTAAATAGACATTTCTCCAAAGAGGACATACAGATGGCCAAGAAGCACATGAAACCTACTCAACATCACTAATTATTAGAGAAATGCAAATCAAAACTACAATGAGGTATCACCTCACACCAGTTAGAATGGGCATCATCAGACAATCTACAAACAACAAATGCTGGAGAGGGTGTGGAGAAAAGGGAACCCTCTTGCACTGTTAGTGGGAATGTAAATTGATACAGCCACTATGGAGAACAGTATGGGGTTCCTTAAAAAACTAAAAATAGCGCTAACATATGACCCAGCAATCCCACTACTGGGCATATACCCAGAGAAAACTGTAATTCAAAAAGACGCATGCACTCCAATGTTCACTGCAGCACTATTTACAATAGCCAGGACATGGAAGCAACCTAAATGCCCATCGACGGATGGATGGATAAAGAAGATGTGGCACATATATACAATGGAATATTACTCAGCCATATAAAGCAACGAAATTGGGTCATTTGTAGAGACGTGGATGGACCCAGAGGCTGTCACACAGAGTGAAGTAAGTCAGAAAGAGAAAAACAAATATCGTATATTAATGCATATATATGGAACCTAGAAAAATAGTACAGATGAACTGGTCTGCAGGGCAGAAATAGAGACACGGATGTAGAGAACAAATGTACGGACACCAAGGGGGGAGAGCAGCGGTGGGGGGTGGTGGTGGTGGTGTGATGAATTGGAAGATTGGGACTGACATGTATACACTGATGTGTATAAAATGGATGACTAATAAGAACCTGCTGTATAAAAACATAAATAAAATAACATTCAAAAAATAAGAAATTCCCTTTAGCAGAGGAAGGTTGCTCCATTTCTAGGAAAAGTAACCTTCTGCTATTTTTTCTAAACATTCTCAGTAAAAGAAACAAAAAAACCCCTAAAAAACGAAACAAAACAAAAAGCTAAGAAGACAGCTTTTTAGCAGAAAATCCAATGTTCTTAATGATAGGAACTAGCAGATGGATATGCCCTTGAATTAAACTATTCATATCACTCCAAAATAAACAAACGAAAAAAGAAATTCCAGTACAATTGGGAATAACCACGTGGATAGGCAGGTCAAAGGCTAAAGAGGAACGGAGGAGCGCCTGGGCCCAACACTCCCTGTGTATACACCCCTGACAGACAATGCAATCACAACCTGTTTCCCACTCTCCTGGACAGAGTCCCGGGAAGCTTCCCAACCCAGCGCTTCAGCCAGCTAGCTCCACTCACTCAGAGTTGCCACAAGACTTGAAGCCTCTTTGCCATCCTCGATCCAAAGCCACAGGTCCAGGAATCTGCCTGGATCAGAAAACGCTGGCAAGAAAGCGATTTCTCCAGTGTGCATGGAGAAAGAGCAGAGCAGAGCTTTTATGTGTTGTACAGCTGGGTGGGAGGCTGGTGGGACCTTGGTGGGCAGCAGGGGCACTTGACCAGCACTTAGCCCTGGGAACCTGTGGTCTGAGTCAATCGCTGGAACACCCAGCACAGAGGCAACGCTCCCCCTCCATGAGGAGCAGGGTTTATGAGGTGGGCCCGGAGGTGGCCATTTGTCTAGCGCTGTCTGCTTCTTCACCCGTGCTGTCAGGAAACTTGCCCGGAGCCCCTGTGAGTTTCCAGCCATTGTCTGGGCCCCTCCTGCCCTCGTTTTATGGGATGGTTTATGTCTGCTCCTCGTCCCGGCCGGGGAGTTGCTAAGCAGCTGCTGGAGTCTTTCTGGTTTAAGCTGGGACACTATTGTCTCTCTTTATCCCCATAAGGAGCCGTGACCCAGGTGATTACAAAACTGCCGCCTGAGTCTGCAATGTTATTGGTTCGTAAAAGGTCAAAGAGCACAGAGCCAGCACACAGCGCTAGGAGCGAGCAGGTGATGGTGTTAGACCCCATCATTAACACCGTGGCAAAACCTCCTGCAAGTTCACCTCCAGCGCTCCGGGATCTGACCGCCCTCGAGGTGGGCGTGGCTTCTTGGCACACACTCTGGCCTTGGACAATTTGCCCACAGGTTTTTGTGGTTTTCATGTGCTGGGTTTTTACCCAAGCTTCAAAACCAGGGAAACCGTGCCCCAAGAGAACGACTTGACATGGCAATGGCTTGAACCCCTGGAAGACCACCCCCACAAAACCTTCTGCCCTTCTGCTGCTTATCATCGACTGAACTATTTCCCTTTTTTCTTCTTTTGCTTAAAAATTTTTCTTTAATATTTTGTCTGGGCTGCACAGCACGTGGGATCTTAGTTCCCTGACCAGGGATCAAACCCGTGCCCCCTGTAGTGGAAGCTCTGAGTCTTAACCACTGGACCACCAGGGAAGTCTCCCAACTGAACTATTTCTAAGACAGTTATAACTATACAGTTTATAACTTAATCATGCTCTAAAAAAAAGTTAGAAAAAAGAGATATGGAAAAAATTCACCCATACCCAAAGATAATGACTGTTAACATCCTGAAATATTTCATCTAGATGCTTTTTTCTCTCTCTGCATGTATATGTTTGTAAGTATGTGTATGTGTGTGTATACAGTTGATCCTTGAACAACACAAGGTGAGGGACACTGACCTCCTTTCCTGTGCAGTTGAAAATCCTCGTACTGCTGTCTCTGCCTCAAAAACAAAGGAATTTTATAAATGACTCACCCAAGGGCAGGAAGCTGAAACAGTCTGGATGGAATCAGGACTCAAACCCTAGTTCTTTTGATTCCACGTGTAGTGATCTCTAGTCAAACACAAACTTCTCCTCACATTGAGATCATTTAAACATTTCTAAAATGAAAATACAGATACTATATTTATTGAAAAAATCCGTGTATAGATGAACCCTGGTGTAAGCGGGCTTTTTGAAGTTCAAACATGTGTCGTTCAAGGGTCAACTGTATCTATTAAACTACTGACACTTTGGGTAGGTAATTCTTTGTCGTGGCGCTGATCACTGATCACACACACACATTTACAAAATGGAATCATATTGCAAATATAGTCTTATCTTTTTCTTTTTTTTTACAATATACTCTGCTATGAACACGTTCTAGGTCAACTATTAAAAATCTACTGTATTATTTGCAATGTCCGCAGACCTGTCCATCAGTTGGGCTCACACGTGAAGTAATTTCTATCACCAATCGCCCATTACTGGACCTTGTGTGTAGAAGTGAAATTATACTGCACAGCCTGCATTAAACTGCTTTTTAAACTTAAGATGTCATGAGCGTCTATCCACGTCACAGCTGCGGGATGCTGACCCAACTACCCCACCTCTCTAAACCCCCAATTCCTCATCCGCAGAATGGGAATGTGCTGCGAGCACGAATTACCAGAATGGACGCCTGTACCCAGCACAGAGAACACCCTCAACGCAGGACCAGAGCTGGAGCTTGTGTCTTTGCTATGATCACCACGTCCCGGTTTTTCAGCGGCGTGTAGTGGCCATCCCCCTTACGGAGACAACGTACGTTAGTAAACTGCCCCCATGGATGGACTCTTGGGGGGTTTCTGAATTTCTGTGCTCATCCATGACCCTGCTGTTAATACACTCACAGATACTTTCTCCTGATGTTTTGAGAAACCAGTGAAAGAGAAGTTACCCCACCTGTGCTACCCTGGGACTAGCAAAGCAAAAGACTAATCGTATTCCCCATGGGCCGGTTCTTGAAACACTAGTAAATGTCACGTCCCGCCCGCCCTGCCCCCTCAGGCCCTGCCACGCACTAGTTACCTGGTCCTCAGTCAAGACGTTAATCACGGGGCACGGCTCCTAAGCTGAACCCTGGATCGTTTTTACTCTGCATTTATGTCAAGCCCTAGCCCCCTGCACCTTGCCTTAAGACCACCCCAGGACAGTCTTCAACCACCACGAGATTCCCCTTCTATTCTTTTCTATTTGTTTTCAAGGTATGGGTGTGCAATGTTTGATGTATACAGTGCACGTGTGTGTACGTGTGTGTGAAAATACATTTTACCATTTAAAGAGCAATAACAAAATAAATACCCCTGTAACTACCACCCAGATCAAGAAATAGGACATTCGATACCAGAAGCGCCCACACACATACCTGCCTCTCCCGCAGGGAGCTTTTCTGGGGGGTGTGGAGTGGAAGGAGGAGGCCTCTGGTAACGGTGCGGTCAGCAAAACACACCCCAGCCGGGTGTGTGTTCTGCCCGCTTGCCCCTGTGGCTCTGTGGCCCTGGGTGTTGGTTAGTTCTGAGAGCGTCAGTTCCTGACCTTTGAAATGGAAGGCTGTTTCGCAGAATAAATGGGATGCTCCTCTGGATAAACCTCGAGTCTGGTGTCCGGCATCCGAGGAGGTGCCGAAGCACAGAAGCTCTTGTTTTTATCGTGGTGGAGAGTTTTCGGACAAGGAATTCAGAAACTCGGCACTCACCCGGCTCTGCGAGCCCTGAGCCGTGGGATTCCAGGCAGAACAAGTCCTGGGCCTCTGTTTCCTCACGTGGCAGAGGTAAAGACAGCAGCCTCAACAAACCTCCTTTCTTTCCAGCCCTGGCCTTGGAATTCTATTATTCAGTCAAGGAAAATGGGTTACGATAAAGCAAGAACCTAATACGAGGGCTCAGCAGATCCTTAGCTAGATCTTAGACAAAGGCAATGTGACTGGCCTAAGGTCACGTGAGCAGAAGGTCACACTCTGGTGAATAATGATGCTATTTTAAGCATTTCTGGGGACTCTGTGCTTGAGAAACACATTGACTCTGTTTAACGTGGTGATGATGCACGTGGGAATCCTTGAGCTAATGCCTGGGCACGCGATCTTCTAGTAACATCCCGGCTTCCTACGCTTCCACCCACGTCCTCTCTGCTCACACCCTGGTCCTTTGTACCCTCTGGGTCTTCTGAGAGCTGTATGGCTTCTCAGTGTCAGAGTTCAGGTGGTCAGTGTGCCTCTCTCTCCACGGGATGGAATTCTCTTTCTGCTGTGGCTCTCTGAGCTTGTCTATCGTCACCTTGGCTCTCACTCACCCGTGAGCTGTGAACTCATCTGCTTTCTCGTTCCTCTGGGCTTAATTACCCACCTTTCTAAGGTGACCTGGCTTTCAGAGACAAATGACTCCCACATGTAGTAGACATCCACCAGTGGCCAGAAAACAACACTGGTAAGACAGAGGCTCCAAAGGAAGAGTTTACAGGCCTGGTAAGGTCTTCCTGGGGATCCAGTGATAACATCTGTTTGTCCCCAGGCCTCTTTCTTCTGCAAAGCCCTTCTCTTCTGCTCCAGACACAAGTCCCTCCTGTCAGGGAGAAGGACGACGACACACTGAAAATCTCCCTGTAAGAGGCAACAACCACAACACGTCCTGCAAAACCCTAGCTCAGTCCTGACTGCTGCCCCAGACAGTGGTGCTAAGGCAGGGAGAAGGACTAATTTCTTTACGCCGAAGAAGGGCTGTTCTTATTACATTGCAGGAAGAGAAAAATCAGGGTGCCACTCACTGCTTCTGACTGCTTCTGGGTCCGACAGACCAAAAAGGAAATGTTTCCTGTTGACAAGAATTTCCGAGTTTCTCCCACTGGCCATGTTTACTTTTTCCTGACTTTTGTTGAAATCTCTGCCCTGGATCTCTCCCTGCGGAGGACAGGGACTTGCAATGTGAACTCACAGTTATTTTCTAACCACACACCTCCGTGAAGGTACTCGGCCTCCAACCCTTCACAGGTGTGCTGTCAGGTTCCGATCGTGGCTACCACCAAGGTTCTTTGCTTTATCCTCCTAGTTATGCCCATTAAGTCTGGGAGGGCATTTACATAAAGGCTATAACAAGACAGGAAGTCATACTTAGATGTACACATGTACAGTCAGAGGAAGAGTAAACCATTTATTTTCCCCAGCAAGTCACCCTTTGGTGCAGAACAGTGGGCTCTGGGAACCTCTTAACACTCTGCTCTCCCTGGGTCCCCACCTCCCACTGCCCTCTGCTCCCGGTCCTGCCAAGGTCCCCGCACCTTGCTCCCCCTTGCTGTTCGTTCTCCTCCCAGGGTCCTGGCTCCATAACGAAATAGCGGCAGCAGTTATGTCCTTCAGAGTCCTCAGAGGAAAACAGCTAAATGAGAGAAACGCTCCTTTCTTTGACAAGACTGTGGTGCGTTACTGTTCAAATAGAGACTCTGTAGTCTCCTTTTTTGGGAACTGTACCCCTAGAAAAGGATCAGGGGGGACAGAGAACCTCATGTTCCCCTGAAACTACGGATGCTGCTTATGCAATGTTCCAGGCAACCTGGAGTGAAGAGCGGCACGTCGTGGCGTGGAACGGGATGCAGCTTGACCTAAGGATCATGGAAGAGGAACGGTCTTACATCAAACCAGCGCTAATGGAAGGTTACAGTAACTAGGAGAGCGTTTGTCTGATAGGTATGAAAACAAGCAGGGTTATGGTGGGAAACACCTCTCAGACCTGACATGTGCTACAAGGTGACAGAGCAAGTGTGTGATAACTGCAGATGCATTTACAAGAACTGTAGACGCTCTAGGGTGTAATCATGGCTCACCAGTTGGGCGCTGAATTAAGCCATTTGGGATGAATCCCATGAGACGGTCAAGCCTTTGGTCAGTATTCACTGCTTTTGGTGTAAACCTTCGAGCTCGAAAGAGCTGTCCGTGAATCCAGGCAACACCCAAAAGGCAACAGAGGTGCCTTCGTGGGTGTGTGCTCCGCATGGCCACGCAGGGCTCCGCTTTTAGAAGGGCCGTGCGCTCGGTTTCACACTCTGCTGTCGCTGTTTGAGATGCGCCTACGTGTTCCTCTTGTACTGCGCCCCACAAACTATTCACCTGGTCCTGAACGCCGCGGAGAGTCACTGGATTACCCAGACCTCGATTTTGGGTTACACTTCTTTTCCTCCCAATTAAAGCAAAATTCTGGACCATCAAAAATTAGGAACTGGACTACAGCGGCACACAGGGTGGGCCCAGAGGGAGGACTCGCCCTCCCTGTCCTGTTGCAGGGCTGTCAGGGAAAGGAGCTTGAAGGATGAGGGTGCGGGCGTAGGGCGACGCAGCTGTGCACCATCAGCTATTTCACCTGGAAATCCGGGGGCCTGCGATGCCCCACACTCTGGTGGCAATGCTCATCCCGATGCACTTAACTGAAACTTCTCCACCTCTGGGTCTTAGAGAGTCTCTTCCGTTCTGTTCATTCGGCCTGAATTAATGGCTCTTCACTGTCTCCATAGAGCGCTGTGGGCAGGGGTGAGTGGTCCGGTGTACAGAGACACTGTCCCACAGCTATAAAGGACGTGACTAGGACAACTGGGGAAATCTGAGTGTGGGCTGTATATTACATAGCACTGTTGTATCAGGGTTAAGTTCCTTGGGTGTGACCATGGAATTTCTGGTTGTGTGGGAGAACGCCCCTCGTTCTGGGTAGACACGTGCTGAAGGATTTACAGGTGAAATTGCATCAAGTCTGCAATTTACTTTCAGATGGTTCAGAAAATAAATAAATAAATATGAACAAACATACATACATATTTACATAAAATGTATTAGCAATTTTGTAAGAGAAAGGCATGTTTGTCTTATCAGTGTTTCCCACTGAAGGGTCTAAATATGTAAGTATTTTTCCTGAGTATATTTTAAAATATAATAAAAGTATAATTATTTAATATATAACATGTACACGTAGATAAAAATAAGAATATACGTATTGAGAAAGAGGGAGAAGAAGAGAGAAAGCAATTGTGCCAACATGTTATCGACTGATGAAACTAGTAGAAAGGGTATATATTCTTCCAATTTTCCTTTGGTTTGAAATTCTTCTAAATAAAACGTTGGGCGGGGAAGTACACTATCTCTACCACTGAGGTTGTCATCCCGGGGAGGCAAGATGCTGTCCATGTGTCTTATTTTGGGTTTCCCCAGAAGCAGACCCTGAGATAAAGGTTCAAGTGCAAGTCCTTTATTTAGGGGGTTGCTCCTGGGGAACACCGGTGGGGAAGTAAGATGAAGGGAGGGTGTCAACAGAGAACCTTTCCTAGCCAGCCGCCTCCCACAGCAAAGGGAGCTTCATCCCACCGCGGAACTCTGGAGTTGTGTAGAACATCCCAGAAGAGAGGCGGGGGATTTCTACACCAGGGCAGCACAGGCTGGGGAGGCAGGGGCAGCCAGAGGAAACCCCCCCACCGCACCAGGGCTTGGCAGTGGGTTGGGTACTGGCCATGGTGAGCCTGGCTTCCCCTCCCCCATCTCCCATCCATTCACTCATCCAACCAATTTCTACCTACTGTCCACCAGGGCTAGGCTCCGTGCTAGGTGCTGGGGAATTATTTAGAAGCATTAAGACAGACACGATCCCTGCGCCCACAGGGGAATGAAAACAAGTGGGGGAGACAAATAAAAGCCAGGATTCAGAAACTGACAAGAGTTGGGAGAATTCCAATCAGCCACTCAGCGAGTCCTCCAGCTTTCACTAAGCACATACCTTGTGCTGGTCATAATTCTTGACATGGGGATACACAGATCAAACAAGAACTGTAGGTCCTCCGACAGCTCATGGATTTTTTTTTTTGGCGGTACGCGGGCCTCTCCCTGTTGTGGCCTCTCCCGTTGCGGAGCACAGGCTCCGGCCGCGCAGGCTCAGCGGCCATGGCTCACGGGCCCAGCCGCTCAGCGGCATGTGGGATCTTCCCGGACCGGGGCACAAACCCGTGTCCCCTGCATCGGCAGGTGGACTCTCAACCACTGCGCCACCAGGGAAGCCCGGATTTTTTTTTTTAAAGAAAAAAATCTAATCAAATTCCTGCTGCTGCAGATGGGTGATGAGGCATTGAAATCCAGCTGCAGAGACACTGAATGGCTGCATCATTTGCATGCAGTTAGAGAAGGCTCCCTCCTCCCCTCCCTCTACCCTGCTGTGCCCAGAGCACTAACCCTGCCTGTGAACTGACCCGGCAGAATGTTCCTCTATGAACTGAATTCGCTCCCGAAACAGCTGCAGCAGAAGGGTGCACTCTGCCTCTGTTCTTGGTACCCGGCTCTTCCCGGTGGTGTGGCACCTGTGAGAACCCTGATGCCCCCCAGGGGGAGAAGGGGACCCAGGGTCCACTTAGAGACGTCACTCGGCCTCCACTCCTGCCCAGTGACCAAACGTTGCCCCCCCTTCTCCCCCCAGGGGGAGAAGGGGACCCAGGGTCCACTTAGAGACGTCACTCGGCCTCCACTCCTGCCCAGTGACCAAACGTTGCCCCGATCACGTGAAAGTAGAGACATCAACCAAACCTGGTTCCATTCCCTTCTAAACACCAGATGAGTTATTCGTACAAGATTCGTCATTTAACTGATGCTGGCAGAACGTTGTGTGATTTCAGCATCAAACACATCCCTCTTCCGTAACAGTGTCCGTCCATCCGTCAGGAGACAAACACAAAGACAGAGATAAGCGTGTGGCACGAGCTACAGACATCAAACCCTGGGATTTGGGGAGTTGCAGGTTTTAGGAAAAAAAAAAAAAAAAAAAGGCTGGAGGTACAGCTTTGAGGATTGCAGCCCTACTGTTCTAAGTTGTTTTTTTCCCAGCATGGTGTGGAATGGATCCTTTTCTTCTGGTCAAGCTTTTACTGCTTTCCTGTAATTTGGATGAGGAGGCAAACCAGCACTTTTTAACAAGAAGCCTGAGGAAAGCCACTGCGTTCTGGTTTCTGAATGGTGCCGGGCTGGTGGTGGTGGGAAAGGCAGCAGTTGGGGGCCAGCTCTGGGCAGCCCAGCCCAACTTTGTTCTGGGCTCAAAGCCCTCCTCAAAGTTTCTCCTTTCTGTCTTTGCAAACGATCTGTCTCTATTCCCATGGGCCCGGCATCTGTCTGTCCAGGCCACCCCTGATGAAGCTGGCCCAAGACCCATCATCTCCAGCCGGATGTCAGCACAGACCCTTTGCTGTGCCTTGGGCCTTGGCCTCAGCCTTGCCCCCCTCCCACCCTCCGCACAGCAGACTTGGGGAGCCTCCTGCAATGCACATCTGCTCCTGGCGGGCTCCAGCGCTCTCTGTGCTCCTCCGCATGAAGCCCTCGCTCCCTGGCATAGCCTCGATGGGCCCAAGATGCTCCACCTCCCAGCCTCATCTCCCCCTTCCTCCCCCTGGACACCCAGGCAAACCCGCTGCCTGCTCTGCCGGGAGCACATGAGACGTCCGCCCATGCCCTTCCCTCTGCCTGGAGGGGACTTCTTCCAGTCCCTTCCACTCTCCCAGACCTTCTTTTCACTGAAGCAATATTTCCTCCTCTTTGTAGACTTGCCTGGAGGCCACTCCTCCGGCTGGGCATCCCTGAGCCCTGACACTGGGGTGAGCTGCTCCTCCCACGCACCTCTGCTCCCCAATCACGGCCCCGCCTCACCAGCAGGGCACACCTGCCTCCACGCCCACCGTGCGCCCCGGCAGAGCCGTGTCCTAGCTTTCCTGGCATGTCCCACAGAGCTCCTGGGGGGAACGCAGCCTCCATCAATGCGTGCACGATACACAGGCGAGTAAATGAATGGACCTTTGTTCGGTCCACCACTGAAAGGGAGTTCTTCACCAGTGCTGGGCAGGGTGTGGGCCCTACACTGGTGACCAGCTGGTTACCAATTAAGTGTAGAAATTGAGAGTGTTTGGAAACCTTTAAAACAATTTACCTGAGAACTTTCTTGTCTGCACAACCTATTAATAAAAATGCTGGCCTTATATTTTGTATGTCTCTGTTTTATATACGCATTTTTTCTATTAACATATTTTTATGGTATTTTATGCAAGTATTGGTCTGTAGGGGATTCAAAATCTAAAAAACTGGTCTTTCACCCCCAGATCATTTGAGAAGCGCTGTTCTACACCCTTCCTGGGGTGACAAAAGAGAAATATGGTGTCTGTGTGTGAGTGTGAGTGTGTGTGTGTCCGTGTGCGTGCGCGCACGTGTGTGTGCGCGCGCTGCGGGGTTGGTGGGGGGCACAGGAAAAGGAAGAATTAGAAGATAAACCTGGTTGAATTGGTATTTTCAGGGAATGCTTTTGCATAGGATGTCATCAAAAAACTTTCTCAGAATCACACAATCCAGACAATAAACAGCTCGTCAAAGAGACTCCTGAACCCTGAGCCCCAAAAGGAAGAATAAATTGCAGCTATTAAGATCATCCTGTTCGCCTAACTGACCCACACAGCCCCGTGTCACGGGGACCGCACCATCGAGATGTGTCCCTCTCACACACACTGGAAGCACGAGTTTTAAATTTGTTTCCTCACTTTCCCCCAATCTGGCTTCCATTAGAGAGCTATTTCCTAAATTAACCTCTGTGCCCTCTCCAGTAAAGAATGCGAGAGATTTCCACCAACTCTCTCCTCCTGTTCCCAACACGTCACATGTGTTTAAGAGAGGGCAGCGACTTCCTGGCGAGAAGTGGTTGGGAAGGGATCGTTCTGGCAACTGTTCTTTGAAAATCTGCCCAAGGTTTTTTCTCTTTTTTTTTAACGAGAGGCACCCCTTTGCTCCCCAAACGGTCTCTCACGTTGCCATCCTGAGGCCAGTGCTTAACTGACGCTAAGGAATTTCACTTGAAATCACCTTCCAAGTGCTGAGCAAGTGGAAAAATGATGTCCGTAGAGGCAAGAGGCTGTGTGTAGGGGACCAAGGTAATGGCTGAACTTTATCTGTGTTCGTGAGAGGAGATCAAATAAGTCACCGGCGGCCCCAGCAACAGCGAGTTATCATTCTCTACACTTGTTCAGAAAAATGTCAGAACACAGGGTGGTGATCATGCATCCAAAGCCCGCATTCAGTCTCCCCAGAAACGGTTTTCTCAGCTGAGGCCTCCAGAATCAGACACACTGGGTTATTTCTTTGAAGGCAGCACTAAACACATGTTAGTGGAAAAGTTCAAGCCCCAAAGTATCATTTCAGAAACTATGAACCGAGTTTCCAACTCAGGCATTTAGGTAAATGGACACAGACGGAGAGCTTAGAATCAGAAGCACTGCTTTTCTGGAAAGGCAGTGCTGCCATATTCCCATTCCTACATCCACAGCCTGTATTCACACCCTTCTATACTAACTCTGGGCTTGGCTGTGAGATTTGATTTGAAAAGTGCTTGTGCCCTGGTGCTTGCCCTCCCCTGCTGCTCTTTGGAACCCTGAGTCTTCCATGGGAACAAGCCTGGGCTCACCGACTGAAGGAGGAAAGGCCACGTGGAGCAGAGATGAACCATCCCAGGTAAGTCCCTTCAGGACCAACCAGCCTGCGTACTGCCAGGTAATTGAGCAAGGCCATCGTGCAGCCCCAGCTGAGCCTCCAACAGACCACAGATACCAGTCGAGCCAGTCCAGAGAAGAAGAACCACCCAACTGATCCACAGAATTATGAGTACCGAGTTTGTCGTTCTAAGCCAGTAAGGTGCTTTGCTACATAGCAAAGGCTACTGATACACATTCATCCATCCATTTGTCCAGTTAACAAGTGTTTGTTCAGTGCTTCCTGTAGGGTCACTGTGATAGGCACAAAGGCAAGTGAGCCTCACCCTGGAGCCCCCTGAAGCCAAGGATGTAGCTCATGTGTCTCCACATCCCAGGCCTAATAGACACTGGCATATAAGAAGTAATCAAAAACTTTGTCTTGTAAACACATAATTCGGAATAAATCCCAAGGGGAGAATTACAGAGATGAAGCTTTGAAAGTGCATATTGCTTGACTCAGCAATTCCACTTGTGAGTATTTAGCTGAAGGATATATTTTCAGGATGTGTGCAAAAATTTAATGACAAGAATGTCCTATCATAGCTTTGTTGACAGTGACTTCATTTGATTTGGTTGAAAAGCCATTGCTTGCAATATCACTTTGGTCTCTATGAGAATGTGGTTGAAAAAAATATTATCAGTCATGGGTATGGGTAATTGTGATCCATGGTGGGGTAGCTTTATGACCTTTTTGTATCTTTAGACACAAAATATTTAAATATTTTTTAGAAATTTGGGGGATTTTTTTCTGGTTTTTCAATTTCAAATTCCTTTTCAGTCAATCAAGCATGCTTTGGGGCTGCTAGTAATAAGAAGCAGAAAATAAGTTTTATGTCTATCAAAAGGGAGTTGGTTGGGTGGCAGCAGAAGCATAAAATGGATACTTACCGGGAATTCCCTGGCGGCCCAGTGGTTACGACTCCGCACTCTCACTGCCGAGATAGATATGTCTCTGGAGAGAGAGAGAGAGAGAGAGAGAGAGATTTTTAAGAAATTGGTTCACGTGATTTGTGGGGGCTGCCGAGTTTTGTTTTTTTTAAATAATTACTTTATTTATTTATTTATTTTATTTTTGGCCATGTTGGGACGTCGTTGCCGCGCGCGGGCTTTCTCTAGTTGAGGCGAGCAAGGGCTACTCTTTGTTGCAGTGCGCGGGCTTCTCACTGCGGTGGCTTCTCTTGTTGCAGAGCACAGGCTTTAGAGCGCAGGCTCAGCAGTTGTGGTGCACGGGGCTGAGTTGCTCCGTGGCATGTGGAGTCTTCCCGGATCAGTGCTCGAACCCGTGTCCCCTGCATTGGCAGGCGGATTCTTAACCACTACGCCACCAGGGAAGCCCCCTTGAAAGTTTTTATTTAGCAAACTGAACCAAGATTAATTTTTCAATCACTGGTGCACACATCATAAATTTTGAGTGTTCTGTACAAGGCAGGAAATGACTAACACTTAGGCCATTTCCATCTTTTTAGGTGATGGTCGCATAGGGTGTTTCCTTCTTAATGCAATCCCAAACAGAGTGTCATTGATGGCAAATATGAAGACATTTAAAAGTAGAAAAGTAAAAAACAAAAATCTTACATCAAAAAAAAAAATAGATGATATTGGTGAAAGATACATAACAAGTTGCAAAGTCATTCCGAGGAACATTTCCCGTTCGCACACAAAAATCTCCTCTTTTTATAAACCTAAGAACCAAACATCTTCATTTTCAATGAATTCAACATCCTCACCACACTGACAGCTTAATCAATTTGCTTCTGGCCAAACTGGTCTTGACCAAATTGTCTGCTCTGATGTGTAACAGTAAAACGCTGGAAATAACGTAAATATCTGACAGGAAGGTTAATGAACCATGCTAGATAAATCATGGTTTGTCAATACAACGAATGCCATGCATGCGTTTAAAGCAATGTAAATGTGCATTTATTGCAAAGGCAGTAAATGAATTCTTCTAAACATTTAAGAAAAGATTTATAGGTACAAATAAGCCCAATTTGGTTGACCACGTAGCAAACTCTAGGAATTTAACCAAGAGGGATGGACACTCTTTTCACCCACATTTCCACTGCTTATTCAGTTCATCAAACCTAGTATTTGCTAAATATTCTTTCCTAGCTATTTCAGAACAGAAGTATCAAGTGGAAAGCAAATCCACTCAGTTCCAAAATGGCAGGGGTGATTCCAAGGCTAACCCTCCCGGTCAAGTCTCCAAGAAGAAGAGGGTGACATGTCAGCTTGCCTCAACCCAGGAACAACGCGCTTTCCTAAGAGAGATTTTAGTGTTCCACTAAACCGTGATGCCCTCCTCCTCCTGGACTTCGGTTCAAGAAAATAATTTTGAACAGCTTTATTGAGGTATAACTGCCATACAATAAACTGCACATTGATGAGTTCTGATATATTCACCCACCCACGGAACTAAAACCACAATCAGGATAATGAACATATCCATTCCCTCCAAAAGCTACCTTGTGCCCTTTTATTCTCTTCTTTTCAGCCCATCCCAACGTCCCCTTCAGGCAGTCAGAGATCTGCTTTCTGTCACGGTAGGTTAGTTGGCATATTCTGGAATTTTATATTGTTGCCAGTGTCAGTAATTCCTTCCTTTTGACTGATGGGTAGTATTCCATTGTATGGATGTAGCACATTCTGTTTCTGGATTCACCAGTGAATGGAGTTTGGGATTGTTTCCAGGCTGGGGCTGTTAGCAATAAAGCTGCTATGAACATCTGTGCACTGATCTTCGTTCGGACACAGGCTTTTGTTTCTCGTAGGTGAATACGGTAGGCCCTCCGTGTCCACGGGTCCCACATCCCCAGATTCAACCAACCGCAAATTGAAAATATTCGGAAAAGAATTCCAGAAAGTACTGAAAAGCAAAACTTGAATTTACTACAACGTGGCAACTATTCACATAGCATTTACATTGTATTTACGACTGCTTATAGAGCATTTACATTGTGTTAGGTATTATAAGTAATCTAGAGCTGATTTAAAGTATACAGGAGGATGTATGTAGGTTACATGCAAATACTATGCCATTTTATATAAGGGACTTGAACGTCCATGGATTCTAGTAAACCTCAGGGGGGTCCTAGAACCAGTCTCCTGTGGATTCAGAGGGATGTCTGTATATAGAAGTGGAATGGCTGGATCATATGGTTATGTTTAACTTTTTAAGCTGCTGTCAAACTGCTTTTTAAAGTGGTTGTACCATTTTACATGCTCATCAGCAGTATGTGAGCATCTGGAGTTTGTTTTAAACCCAGATAGAAGTCTGCAGAAGGGCTGTCCTTTACATAAACATCTTTAAGAAGAGACGTGGGTGGACGTCGGGGACAGAACGGTTATTCGGGAACCAGCAGCGGTCCACAAGAAAGTGGGGAGGGCCAGTCTGATGGGAGAGCTGATGGGCTCCGCATCTACTCCCCGCTCTCTTTGTCCCCGCCTGGGAGTGGGTGTGGGAGAGGAGGGGGAAAGAATTCCGATGAGCTGCTTTGACGTGATGCAGTTTTGTTGGTGTCAATAAGTACTTGATTAATAAACAAGTGTCAAGGGAGGCCAAAAGGGAAGAGGCGCAGGGCTCAGGTTCCAAAGCGGGAGACTAAAGAGCTCATGGAGGACGGGGGAGAGTGGGAGAGCCATGGCTGGACTGACACAAGACTCTCATTTTACAAAATACCTACAATCGGGATTACAGAGCCTTTTCATTACTGGGGAAATGAGGTCCTTAAGGATGGCATTCTCAATCCCGAGAAAACAAATCGCTCTTTTCATTCATTCATTCATTCATTCATTTTTGGCTGCGTGCGGTCTTCGTTGCTGCGCGCGGGCTTTCTTTAGTTGCGGCGAGCGGGGGCTACTCTTTGTTGCGGTGCGCGGGCTTCTCATTGCAGTGGCTTCTCTTGCTGTGGAGCACAGGCTCTAGGAATGCAGACTTCAGTAGTTGTGGCTCGTGGGCTTAGTAGTTGTGGCTCGCGGGCTTTAGAGCGCAGGCTCAGTAGTTGTGGTGCACGGGCTTAGTTGCTCCGCAGGCATGTGGGATCTTCCCGGACCAGGGCTCAAACCCGTGTCCCCTGCATCGGCAGGCGGATTCTTAACCACTGCGCCACCAGGGAAGTCCCCAAATCGCTGTTTTTAAATCTCACAGTTAAAAAAATATTTGATGTCTCTCGAGCCTGTGGCCAGAGGGTTTTCTGATAGGAATCCTTGATTGGATGTTACACAAAATGGGCCAAAGCAAGAGGCTAGCTTCTCATGGCCCACCTTCTTTCCTGGGCTTCCTTCTAGGCTCTTCTGTGCCTGCAGTTTTATTTCACTCCATCCTGGCTTTCTCAGCCTCTCCCATTCACTGGAATGACTGGCTCTGGGCCCCTTGCTGGCTTCCTACCTGCTACATCCAATAGCCTTTCTCAGGTTCACGCTCCTGCTCTCATGGAAGCACTGGGTCTTGCTGCCCGCCTCCTCCTTCCGGATCTTTCTCTTTCTAGGGCCTGCAGAACGCTATTCTCCTCCCCACTTTTCCCACGGCTGCAAGCTGACTTCCCTACAAAGCCGACCCCGAGAGGCAGATGACTGGGGGTGCTCTCTGCCTCACCTGCGGAGGGAGGTAGCAGGGTGAGGGGGAAGCTGAGCTGTGGCTCAGTCTTAGCAAAGTCCTCAGCCAGCCCCGCTGGGAGCTGCGGGACTGGCACAGCCATTCTGAGCTCTGAGTCGGAGCAGAAGGGCCAGATCCTTGGGGTCCCGCAGAGCGGCCACGGGATGAGGGCCGCCCCCGGAAGGAGGGGAGGCTTGGGTGAAGCTGTGTTCTTCAGCCAGAGGCCATTAAACAGCGCTCGCGGCAGCCAGGGAATCAGTCCCTTCCCTACAGGGGGATCCGGGCAGCACACGACAGCATGCACTAGACCTACCTTCCCTCCAGCTGCTCCTTCCCAGTCACGGCTGACACCTTAACCACGGCCTCAGGCTACGGCCTTCTGCTCTTCTCTATTTACAATCTCCCTTTAGTAAAACACTACCAAGAAGAGCCAGGAAGAGCAGCTAACGTTCACAGGGTGCTTCCTAAGACTGCACGGTAGGCGCTGTGCTAGGCATGGCCACTGTACTATCCCACTGAAGTTCACAGAAACCCAATGGTGTAAGTGTAGTAAAACTCCCTTTTAACAGCCGAGGAAAGTGGCAGAAGAGTCTTCCTAAAAAAACTGTTTCTGCCGTGTCACCTCGTAGCTCGAAGACCTTTGATAACTCCCATTTAGTCAGGATAACAGCCCGGTCTCCTAAGTCAGCACCCAAGGCCCTCCACCATCTGCCCCGAGCCTGCTTTTCTGTAATAGTTCCTGTTCTACTCCTGCCAAACTGGTCCCTTTGCTAGGACCTTAACCTGGTCTGCTCCAACCTCTTCCAGACTAGCTAGGGTTAGCCGACTATGTTCACCCCTTCATTCGTCATTCATTCACTTCTTTGCTGGCTCGCTTACTAGAGACCTAAGATGCAAGGCTGTGTACCAGGCGCCGGGGACGCAGTACTGAGCGGACATGGCCCGTCCACCCCTCTGGAGCCTTATACTCTGACAAGAAACATGAACATTATTCAAATATGTGCCAAAAATCTGTCCAGTGCTAAGACGGAGCCTCAAGGTGTGCTGAGAGTTTGAGAGACACTGACAGAGAAATACCGGGGACCCCCCAGGAGCCAGGCGCTCTGTGAAGGCCATGGCTATGGCCGCTTCCATCAATCCCCCCCCCCCATGTTCATATCCCACTCTCTTCCTGGGGGCCGTATCTGATCATCCCTGCCTTTGGGGCCGCCCAGCCCTCCTCTGAGCATCTAAACCGCTCAGTCACAACGCAGCCTCGCTTTCTTGTTGTAAAGCACCATCTCTCTCAGATAAATGTTAAGAGTCTTCCTGATGCTGGTTTCACTTATCTGGGGGCTCATTCTGTGCCAGGTTCTCCGTACGCTTAGCACTGCTCAGTCACTGCGATAACCTCATGAAAACCCCGCTTCTTCTCATCTTCTCAACGCCCACGGTCTTCAGCTCCACCAGAAGCCGACCCTGAGTGGGGACTCCAGTACCAGTCGTTCATTTGGGAAGGAAGTCAGTAAAAGGCCTGGGAGCGAGCAAGTTAGCCCTGTGGGAAAATGGAGCTGGATCCCCTGGGGAATTTCTGGGAAATGGTGCAGAATGCACACACCTCAGAGTCATCGTGCCCAACGGGGAGGGAGTTGGGGTATTTATTCACCAATTCCATCAGACATGCGTTGAGAGCCGTGTGGGCAGTGGGGGGCGGCATTAATTCCTGGGCACTTCTGGCCCCTTCGAGGGCAAATAAAATGGTCATGAGTAGCTAAAGTCCCTGCATGAAGGAACACAGGCCCTGGGGTGCCCTGAAGCGGTAAGGGCATGGGACCCATTGCTCCCATATTATAGATAAGGAAATTGAGGTTTGGAGATGCTGGCCCGAGGTCACAGGACCAGAACTATCAGCACCAAGAGTCTTTCTGGCTCTGAAACAACCTAAAATGCCCCTGAGAGGCATCATCTCGTCTTATCCTTCAGTAACCCTTACTGCTCTTCGCACAGGCTAAGAACCCAGAGGAGGTTCCACGACGGCTTCCTGATTGATGAGCCTTAACGACAAGAAGCTTGTTAAAACCACAGAATAACAAGCTCTAAATGTGCCTCCTTCCTTCCTAAGAGCAGGTTTCTTGTCCCCGTTTCCGAATAAGCTCCTGCGCATCTCAGATCCCTTGTCGCTGCATCTCCTCTGAGGCCTTGAAGTGTGAAGACAGGGAAACCGAGGAACGTGCTCCTTGCCGGCATCCTCTTGTGAAGCAGAGGCCAGCGCTGGAGTTGCTACTCCTGGGCCTCCACCGAAATCCAAATGCCCAACGAATCCTTTTTTCCCCTCCATGAAATTCCCCTAACTCGATTAAAGAAAAAAATCAATCCATTTACATGGTAACAGCAAAGGACAGGGTCATGTTTAAAATATTCCCCTCTCTGTACCAGAGGGCACGGCCTACACGCTTCAAGAGCGCAGCCAAAGGCCCTGGGGATTTGTTTCTCTTTCCCTGACCCGAGAACTCTGATCTCTCACTTAACCTCTGACCTCTTCAATTCAGATAACCAGGGAACTGGCAGCTGGGGCTGGGGGGGGGGCGGGTGGTGCTCAGAATGCCACCCTGCTCTGCCTCGGGCTCCTTCTGGCCCTGGAGACAGAACAAAGGGAGGCGGGGGCCCCACAAAGCACTCCAGCGCCCGAGAAGCCGGCTCCCAGGACTGCGGCCAGTCCTGCAGGGACCCTGCTCCGTAATCACTTCCCCACCAGGCCCTCCACCCGGCGGCGCAGGGGCCGCCTCATTACAGCTAATGCCGTTTAGAGCCTGCTTTGTGCAGGGGAAAAAAGCATCAAGCAACACGAAGCCCTTGCTTTGACTCCATCTTCCAGACAGACTGAAACAGGCTTCACCCAAGCTCCATGACCTCCCTGCCAACCCAAATAGGCCTTTTTTCCTTCTCTTTTCTTTTTCTTTTTTTTTTTTCGACCTCAGGCTTCATGTAAAACAGGTCCAGAGCCTGAATTTTTAACAGCAGCTACTTAGAGGTGGGTATGAGCCACTTGTGTGAAATGGAATCATCTGTCTTTATTAAACCATATATTTTCATTCTGCCGGCAAAGCTGGGAGAGGATTTTCATCCTCTCTGGTGTACTCCCCAGCGCAGCTGCATGGGACGCAGAGCGGCACATCCAGCCCTCCAAGCCCTAGCTACTCCACTCTCATCCCACCGGCTGGGGCTGCGTCCAACTCTCCGATACAGCCCCAGAAACAATGCACTTGAAAGACCCCGACGGCCAAAAATCACTTCGAAATGAGGGGTCCCTTCTCTCCCACTCCACAGCCCCACCTCGTCACCCCCCCAGGTTCCCAGCTCTGTGGCTGCTCCCCGAGGAGACCTGCTGGCGACCTGGCAACTCAGCAGTGACCACCGGGGTCGGTCGTGCCCCAGGGCTGATGACTAAATCTCTGCTCTGGCAAGAAGCTATTTGCTGCCCGCTAGACAATTAGACGTCTTAGTGACAGACATGTCTTTGGAGCCTCCAGCTCCCAGATGCATGTGGGGGGGCCTTTTATTTATTCATTCATTCATTCACTCATTTATTCTTTCAGCCTCTTAGAACAGTGCCTGGCACTTAAGGACAGCCCGTTTGCAGCTGCCGTTCGTATTCACAGCCAACATTTACCAGGGGCCTCCTACTACGCGCCAGGGAGTGGAGATGAAATAAGACCCAGGCCCTGCCTTCATGGAGATCATGCCATCCAAATGCAGTCTTCCACCCAGCCGGCCGGCACGTCAGAAGCACCTGGTGAGCTTTTACAAAACGCTGATGCTGGGTTCCAGCTCCAGAGATTCTGCTTTAACTGGCTGTGGAGTTGGGGGTGGGCAGGTCTGCATCCTAAAGGCCCCCCAGTTGTTTCTCATGCACAATCACAGCGGCGAACATGGCTCTCTGGAGGGAAGGGCAGGCAGCACAGCTAACCCCAGGGTGAGGACGGCAAGAGCAAGGTGCTATGCCTACAACTCTGCCTGGGGGCTGGAAGGCTTTCTAGGGGAGCTGAGACCTAAAGCCATGAATCACCATGCGCTGGGCCCAGGTACCGGAAGAGGAAAAGGAGGAGAGGATTCCAGGAGATGCGAACAGCACAGTTCAAGGCCCAGAGTGAAGATGGGGACAGGCAGGGGCTGTCATCCACATAAGGGGTTTGAACCGTGCCCAGGAGCGCTGGGGAGCAGAGGAGGGAAATCATTACGTCTGCACCTTAGAAATCTCCTTCAGCTATAGAGTGGATGAAGGCAGCCAGAAGGAAACCAGGTGAGAAATGACAGTGGCCTGAACTAGGGATGTACCAGTCTGACTTAGTTTACTGCCCCCAGGAGCACACCTTGAGAGACAGCACAGGACAGACATCAGAGTTATCCCGCCTAAGGAAGCTGGGGCATCTGCCCGCCAGCTCCTCTCTGGCACTGGTCCAGGGCTGCTCCTGGGAGGGGTCGACCCCCCCGCATTCTCACCTGCCTACCTCCCACCCCCAAGCATGCCGCCGGCCAAACAAAGCTCCCTGGCAGAGTCCCAGGCGCTTGCAGTAGGAAGGCAGCCGCGTACCCGGGACGGTGAGAGCCAAGAGGATACACACTCTGCGGCGACTAGGTCTTTACGCAGTGATTGAGGGGATGAAAGACTGAGGCCAGTCACTCCTGGGACAGGCTGGTGAGCGTGGTGTGATGGATGGTGGGGATGGGAATGAGGTGGCAAGGAGAGACGCCAAAGGGGGGAGGGCATGGCCAACCAGAGGCGAAGCTGGAACCCCAGGGGGAGATCAGCACAAACGAAGGCGGGTGCCAGACAACAGCCCTGTGAGTGTCCACACGGGGCAGGGCTGTGGGACGCGGCTGTTTGAGCCTCTTGGACTTTTGGTTTCCAGGACACAGCAATCTGCACTATTCGTAGAAGTTTAGGCTATGGACCCAGGAAGATGCCTCGCTGGCTACTCGGAACCCAGCTTTAATTCTGGCTCACCCCCAGCCCTAGCCTGTGCCTCCTACCCTCTTCTCTCCCCGTGATACCATCTCTGACCTCATCCCTGGTTCGTTTATTTTCCTTGTCTCCCCTGTCCTGTTAGCTGCTGTGTTGGTTGTGAATTCTTTGGGGGCCAGGAAAAGCAATCCATTCAGACTAACACAAGTCCAGGAGGCCAATTTACTGGAAGGATACAAGGGCTGGGGAAGGAACTGAGAGCAGGAAAGGCAGTCAGGCTCCCTGCGGGTACAGAAGCAGGGACCATGAAGACCCCAGGAGTAAAGAAAAGGCCTTATCTCGTTTTTTTTTTTCCTGAGGTCACAATGACTCTTATCTTTCCCTCTCTGTTCATCTGTTTCATCTCTCACTCTCGTTCCTTTCTGCTACCTCTCCTCTGGTATTTCTGCCTAAGTGAGCACGTGGCCACTCCAACCTGTGCATAGTATGTGGACTCTCAGTTTAAGCCAGTGTAAGTGAACGTCAGTCTTCAAGTCCTAATTCTCAGAGGAGACCTGGTTGGTAAGTAAGAGAGGACCCAACTCAAACTGGCTTCAGGAAAAAAGCAAATTTATGGGCTCAAGCACCTTCAAGGTAAAGTGTAGGGCTGCAGGCATAGCTGGATCCAGGGGCTCAAGCTCTTTCACTGGGAAGTCCAACCCTCAGCACTATTTTGCTGTGTATCAGTTTCATTCTCAGGCAAATTCCCTCTAGGTTTAGATCCTCCAGTTTAGCAGTCTCAGTAGAAAGAGGGCTTCTTTCTACCAGAAGTTCCAATCAGATTCCTAGGGTTGGCTTTCACTGAGCCAACCAGGATCAAAACCTCACTGCTGAACCCTTCACTCTGTCCAGTGGATGCTGATTGGTCAGACCAGAGTAACATGGGCACCCGGGTACCAAATGGACTAGGAATGGGAGGAGGACGTTTCCCCAAAGGGAAACGCGATGCTGGTATCAGGAGGAGGAGACATGGACATCGGGAGGCAGAAGTAAACAACCCTCATGGCCATGGGGCGACACCACCCCCTCTGCCTTCCCCGCAGGGCTCGGAACAAGGCAGTTTCCTTACGACACAGGGAGAACCAAAGCTGTCGCCAAACGCTACTGTCATTTCACCTGAGCAATCTTTCTGAAATCTGCCTCAGTCTCTCCAAGGCCCAGGCGCCAGCCAGGGCTGGTCTGGCTGTGTGTGCTCTTACAGCCATTAGCATCGTGAAAGTGCTGCACTGCCGCCACGCCTGCTGTTAAGTATCCGCTAGCTTGAGTCCCCAGCTCCCCGCACTCCACCCCCACCCAGGCCACCCAGCCCCCTCTCCTGGTACCCCCAGATTGCCAGGGTCTAGCGACTAAGGAGTTAACGCTGGGCACAGCAGGGGCACCGAGATGTTGCTCCAGCCCCTTCTGACTGGTTGATCTCAGGACCTACCAGGTGTCCCATTGCTCAGGGGCCAGTAGTTAAATATTTCAAATACCACCCTGCTTCTAGCAACAGCTTCCTATCTGTTCTCCTTCAGGCCACTCTGTCCCTCAACCCCACAGTCCACCCTTCGAAGAGCCGCCAAAGAGCTTCCTACACCCCAATCTGAGCTACCCACGGGCCTGCTTATCATCCTCCAGTGTGTCAAGTCCTAAATCCCTAGCAGGCCTCAGCCTGCCCCTGGGAATCTGGTCCCAAAGCCTTCTTCAGCCTCATCTTCCCAGCCATCCCCACTCAAACTTCTGGCCTTTCCATAGGGGCGTGCCTCTTCATGCCTCTTGCCCTCGCCCGGGTGGTTTCCTGCATCTGATAGTGTTCACCCAGATCTTTACAGAGGGTCCAGGACATGTCAGGCACCGGCCTGCAGTCGGAGGAAAACAACAGGACAGAGAGATGCTGTGAGCTGTACACAGAGCAGCTCAGCCCTGGGTGGTGGGGGGGGGGGGGGTACTTCACTGCAGCCCGAGGAGCTCCCCAGGGGAAGATTCCTGGAGGATGAGTAGGAGGCTCTGAGGTCTGGGTCACGGGGATGAACTTCAGGAAGCCACCCTGCTACACTGCGATCCCACGGATTCCACAGCTCTGGAAATCAGCTGGGGCACACCTCCCGTTTACCGAGCGCTTTCCCCTGTGCGTGTGGCCTGCACTGACCCCTTCCGCACATGATCTCACTCAGGCCTCGCCTCCACCCTGCGAGGTGAGGCTGTGCAGAAACCACAGCCCAGAGAGAACAGTCATCCAGCTTGCGAGCAGCAGAGCCGCAATCCCAGCCCAGGCTCCCTCAGCGCTGGTCACCACCCCGTCCCTGCTCCTGTTTTGACAAAAGCGACTGCTCCATGCCCATCGTCAGAAGACAGAAGCATCTAAGAGGACTAAGAAGAATAATCTGGCTTCCCCGTAAGCCTGCAGGAGCGATGGGCTGGCCCACCTCCGAGAGCCAGTGGCCCTGGGACGGATGCAGCTTATACACAGATAAATATGGTAGTTCTTCCCCCCACCCCCACCCCCACCCCCACCCCCAGCAGTAGCGGCAGCATCAGGGATATGAATTGATTGTCAGAAGCTGTTTAAGGGCCTGTGATGGAGATGATCTGAGATAAGCTGCTCCAGTGAAATAAAGGCCAACAGCTGCCTGCTTCCACGTCAGCCGCTGCACTTTTCTAAAAGGCGCCACCCCCCCCCAACACACACAACCCCACCCCCAGGAGGCAGGGAGCTCTCTCCCCGCGCTTTAGGGGAGGGAGATCCTACTCAGTGACAGATGAGATGTTGAGGACTAAGGCCGAGGGCGTCAGAAAGTGCAAGAGCTGGGGCTAAATATGTCAGTTTCCTCTTCTTTGTGGGCAGGGTCTCAATTACCAATAAGAATTTCACTCTCAGGATGGAAAGGAAGGAGGGATTGGGGAGGCTCAGCCCCGCCCCAAGTCAAAGCACGTGCATTTCCTAGTTTCATGTGAAGCAGTTTGCACAGAATCAGCTCTTTCATCTGAAATCCCATTCATTCATTCATTCATCCATCCATTCATTAACTCACTTACTCATTCCTTCAACAAATACGAAATGCATAAGAGTGTGGGCTTTGACAGTTGACAGATGGGTTCACTGGGTTTGGCCGCTGACTAGCCATGACTTCAGGCAACTCACCTGTACCTTTCTGACCCTCCGCATGCTAATACCTACCTCGCAAGATGACTTGAGGGTTACTGAGATAATGCCCACCGGGGCCTGCGCCCAGAGCCTGGCATGTACAAGTAGGCAATGGCTGCAGTGCGCCAGGGAGCCGAAGAGGCGTTAGAAGGGTTTCAAGATGAAATCACAGAGCCCCTTAAGGAACCCACAGTCTAGGACACGGATAACTACGCCGTAACGAAGATGGCATTAATGTTATAAGAGGCAAGAGACTTCTTCCCATTCAGAGAACAAGGAAGACTCAAGGGGATCGATCAGGAGCGACATTCGAGCAGAACCTTAAAGGCTGGGTAAGGAGAAAGGGGCTTCCCAGGAGGAGGGAGCCATGCAGACAAGAATATGCCTATATTCTTAGGACCTTGCTAGGCCAAGTATGGCTCACAGGCAAGCAGGGCGCTTGTTCGAAATTCAGACTCTCAGGCCCACCCCAGACTCACTGGATCAGAATGTGCATTTGAGCAACCAGGAGGTACAGGTGCAGATCACAGTTTGAGGAGCTCAGGGTAGACATCTCTGACCTCTGTGAAATGCCCTTGTGGCAAAGAAAGAGGAAGAAGAGATGACCTCCCTGTGTGTTTGGGCTGATGACAAGGGAGTACAGACGTGCCTACACTAGGCCCTTGGCTGGGGCGTGCTTCCCAGAACCAGGGGCCCCTAGGAGCAGAGCCCCAGAGGCACCTGGCACTTAAGTGCTTCAGGCCAGAATGTTCTCTGGAGCCGCATGTGAGCCTGTTGCCCCCTTGGGGGCAGGGTGCAGTCCTGGCCACTCACCCTCTCATTCATTTATCCCACAGGCATTTGGGGGCACATTTACGAGCCAGACGCCGTGCCGAGTTCTGCCCTAGTGACGGTGTCCACCTTCAGGCAAGTCCCCTGCCCTCTTGGGCCTCAGTTTCTCCACTTCTCAAGTCCGGCTCGTGCGAACTGATACCCCACAAACACTTCTGTTCCCCTCCCTGTCTCTCCCAGCGCTTCCTTCTTTCCTCTGTGCTCCTCCCCCACTTCTCTTCACACTGGTGTCCATCCCTGTAGCCTGGAGACTCCCCATACCTCTCTCTCTTAGACTGGGGTCTCAGAAACAGACCCCGAAATGAGGATTCAGGTGAAAGTGACTTAGGAAGTGGGGGTAGTGGGAAACAGGACTGGGATGGAGGGGCTCCATCCTGCAGGGGAGTGTAGAGCCAGTGTGGGTCACACCGCAGAGCTGTCCCTGGACCAGGACCGCCAGGGTAGGGGAGCCAGGTGGGCCATACATTCCCAGGGACTTCCAGCTCTACCTTGGCACGGACTAAGGGGCTCCAGCAGCCTAAGGACAGCCCATGAGTGAGTGAGTTGGTGAGGGCTCAGGTGCAGGCTGGGGAGATGTGGTGCAGGAGTATTGCAAAGAGATCCAGGGGGTAAGAGTGGAGTGCTGACAGCATCCACTACACTAACTAATTATAGACCACACTGAGCTGAGGTCCTTAAGACGTCGTCGCCATCGTCACCATCACCATCGTTAGACTAAACCTCTCCTCCATGGAGCACTTACCCTGTGCCAAGCACTGCCCTACACAGTGACTGCACAGCTGCTCATTCCACTGAGGGGACGACTCTCCGAGGGCTTTTCAGCTTTCCTAACGTCCACCCCACCCACAGCCCACACACTGCCACTATTGCTTTGATCTTCCCTGTTATAAGCAAAACCATTAACATGTATGGAGACTGCAGACACGAGCTACGAAACCGGCATGCAGAAAAGTCTCAGGCAAGCCAGAGCACTTGAAGAAATCTTCACCCCACCCCGTCTCCCAGACCTTCCTTCACTGCCAGGGTTTTGATAATTATCTGGAAGACAGAATGATTTCACTTCCCAAGCACTTGCACTCAGACTTTCCATTGGTCCTTCTGTGCGCCTGGAAAATTCTGTGCAGCACTGGAGATACACAAAATCGCACAGACTGAATTTTATGGTGATTTAAGGCATTTTTCAAGGGTATTTTGGACTCTACATGGTATCCAGCTGACTTCAGAACCTAACCCTGTGTTAAAATGTACGTCTGTAGCACAGTCAGTATTTTGAGGCTGTGACACAGAGAGGGCACATAACCTGCTCGGGGTCACACAGCCTAACCAGGGAGGTGGCAGGATTGTAAAGTGAGACCACACGGGTACCAAGCCTGTGTTCTTGATCGCAGGGCCACGCTGTGCCTGATGCAGACGAAAGAGGAGCACGCGGTGCTTTCTGGAAGCCATGGGGTGCCTGGTCACTGTGGACAGCGCTCTGAGCAGCTCCTGGCTCTGCCCCTCCTTGGCCCCACAGAGAGGAGATAATCCCTCATCCATCTTTTTACCCAGCCTCCTGTGGTCCCTATTTGCAGCAGCTGCCTGACACCACCTCTGAAAGATGTTTAAGACCCTGCCAACCCGGTGTTTAATGCATGCAAAGCCTTTTCTAAAGAAGTCACTTAAAAAGATTATAGAGGACAGGATCGCCCCTCCCGCCTCCAGCTTAGGAAGTCTTTGCAGCTGGCCTGGAGCTAAGCAAGGAAGCAGAGTCTTTAGCAGCCTGAAAATAAAGTGAGCCTTCATTTGAGAAATCACTCAGAATACCAGCTGAGGGCTCCATTCATTGGTTTGTTCAGTAACTATTTGCTGCGCGCGGACCAAGTGCAAGCACTGCTCTGGGCACTGGAACAGACTGCGGACGTGGTACCTGCCCTGCTGGGGCTTATGTTCCCAGAGAAAGTCCCCACTGTCAGGAACCCCACCTTCCCACATGCTTCCCTCACAGTAGGGGTTCTCTCTCCCGCTCTCCCCTGAGAACAGCTCAGATGCCTTTTCTCTCCCATAGCATTTTGGGGAAGCGGGTAAGGTTCGATCCAGCCCCAGGGAAGGAGCCAGTCTGGTTTCATTTCTTTTTCTCTTCAGCGTCTGCTCCCTCCTCTTCCCTCTCTGGATGGAAGAAGGGGGGAGAAGAGGAGAGGATTAAAAGGTTAGTGAGCGGACAGAAGGATAAAAGAAGAAAAATAGTTGCGGGTGAGAGGAGGGGAAGGGAACAGAGGAAGGTCCAGGCTGACAGCACTCTGGCCAACCAAGCGATGAAGGGTGGGCTGACCATGCAACCACAAAAGGCCTGGCCACCCCCTCCCTTGTGCCAAAGCACTGCAGGCACTGGAAGGACCAGGAAAGGAGGAGAGGACTGATGGACAGGAGGTGACTGAGGAGAAACATGACCTAACCTTGCAGCTGCATCCTCCAAGGTCACCAATCTGCTCAGGTATTTTAAAAAATATGAAACAACCATCTTTCCACGTTTGTCAGCGCCCTAAGGCAAGAGTCAGCAAACTCTAGCCCATGGGACATATCTCACCCACTGCCTGATTTTGTAAATAAAGTTTTATTGGAACCCAGCCACGCTCACCTGTGTATCAGCTACGGCGGCTTTCACGCTGCCATGACAGGGTTGAGTGGTCATAAGGGAGGCTGGATAGTCCACAAAGCCTAAAATATTTACTAGCTGGCTTTTTGCAGAAAAAGTTTGCCAACCCCTGGGTGTTATTTCTAGGATCTCCAGCCTTCAGAGTTCTAAAGTTACTTAGCAGTTCTTCAGTACTTCCTTTAAATTCACTCATCAAATATTTATTAAAGCTTACTGTATTAGAATATTCTCCTTTGGTGGCAAGTGAGCTCAAGTGGGCTTAAGCTAAGAAAGAGGGAAAGGATTATTGTCTCTTGTAACTGAAAAGCCCAGGGATTGGGGCAGGTCAAGTGTAGCCGATCCCAGAAGCTCAAACTCTGACATCATGTCGGTGGCCAGGAGGGACTGGCTTCCAATCAACGCAACACGGGAAAGGTGATAAGATGTCACTTCCACGATGAGGTTACAAGAGCCTGTCCCCTCTGTCTTGCTAGCAGACTCTGCTGCCTTCTCTGCTTGCGTACTTTGATGATGCCGAGTGCCATACTGGAGAGGACATTGCTTTTTCCACCCGGTAAGAGAGGGAGGGTGGCCTCCGGCCAAGAGTCACCTAGAAACTGACACCCTCAATTAAACAGCACTTCAAGGGACTGAATTCGGCCAACAAAAACGTGAGCTTGGAAGTAGATCCTTCCCCAGTCAAGCCTTCAGTTGAGACCCCAGCCTTGCATGACACCCTGAGGGCAGTCTGGTTCCCCAGGATGACCATGTAGCAAAGCACCCAGCTAGCCTTTCTGCCCAGAGCTTTCCCTCTCTGTGGGGAGCAACACCAATTGGGCTTTCTCTCCAGAGAAGCTCAATGAGGAGGAAGCCGTCAAGGTGGTGGTCATTTGTTACGCAGCCGTAGACAGTGAGTACATTGCCTAATCCCTGAGGGAGGCTGCTAAGATAGTTTTTAGCTTGGCATGTTGCCATCACCAACTAGACTGCGATTCTGTATTTTAAAAAGAGGAGAATATATTATTGGGACAGTAGCAGTTATTCACAGAAGCTATGGAGGTATTTATTCCTAGGGGGAGAGGCTGGCATCCTGGATTAGGGCCATGGCAGCAGGAATGACAGGTAGTGATTGGATTCCTGGTTCCTTCTTTCTTTTAGAAGTCACTTCCTTTCACTCAGTAACCATCACCTATTAGCAATTTGCAAGGTCCCCTTTGTCCCCTCATCCATGACCTGGTTCCCACACAAAGTTCCTAAACAGAAGCTCAGATCAGAAACACAGGCATAGGAGGAAGACAGACTGGACACAAAAGCCACTGGCTAGTTCACAATCACACATTTCCTCTCCTTCCATCCTACTGACCTTGCTACTTGTGGGATCTGGTAGCAAAGTGAAATCTATTTCCTGGGGAGTGGAGAATGTCTGTGACCCCAGATGCAGAAATAAAACTTACCCTTTAAATTGTCTGCAGAAATGAAGAGAAACCCTGGTCCCTTTGTAAACGTTTTAAATAGAAACAGGACAGATTTTGGGGTCTAGACATGAACTTTACGGTTAAAAATCCAGCTAGCCCAACCCTTCTAAGTCTTCACTTGGGGACTTTGGAAAAGGCATAATTTTAAGTGAGGCTGAATTTATGAGCATTGTAGTTATAGCAACAGACACTTCAGCTTCTGGGAGGCAGGTCTATGAGACTTGTTACATAACAGTCAACTTCGTGGTGAAAAAAAAGTGGGAACACCAAGGCTGCTAAAGAAACATATATAACGGGACCCAAAGAAAAGGAGATGGCGGGCAAGAGGAAGAGCAGTGAAGGCTGGAAAGGCTTTTTCAAAGAACACGAGGAATCTTTTTGCGAAGGGACAGAGCTTCATTCTGCAGGCCCGCTGCTGCCAGCTCAGGCGTGTAGGAAGAAACTTATCAGACAAAAGAGCAGACAAAAATATGGAGGCAGCACTCGGGGGCCAGCCAGGTGGAGGATTAACAAACAACAGAAAACACACGGATTGTGGAAGGAAGATCTGTGGGTCCAGAGAAGGCCAAAAGGAAGGCCCTGGCCATTGTAAGGGGGCTGCCAACCCTGTTTTCTCCGCTGATCTCGCTGGTCCTGAGGCATTTCCTATCCTGGTGAGCCTTTCCCTCGGGACGCAGGAAAGCCAAGGATTCATCTCCCCCAGACTTCAGCAATAACGCTTCCTGCCATATGAGCCTGGTCTCCAGATTGGTAGGAGATCGGAATTTCAGGGTTGTTAGCGGGACAGAAGAGCCTTTAGAATCAGGCAAGAGGGAGGGTCTTGCCTGGCCCCTTGATTTAAAGGGCCCCCCTGGCTCTCCCTTGGCCTTGTGCCTCCCCACATAGAGCCTATGGGACCAAGGGGCTGTGCCCATGTCTGCCTCAGGCCCTGCTCCTTCTAGATGCCCCTGTGGGCTCCTGAGACACCATAATTTCCTACCCAAGTGGCCCTGATCCTGTCTCCAGGACGCAAGGGCACTCCTCCCCTTCTTTCGTCCCTGGGAGACCAAACCTCCCCACCAGTGTGCACACCCCAAACCTGAGAGGTGACTGTTTGCAGGGAGGTGGGGACAGAGCAGGGATACACAGGCCGCAGTATCCACACGCGAGAGAGCCAGCGGGGCTCTTCTTCACGATGAACGACGGGACCAAGGCTGCAATGGGAGACCAGTGGGTGGAGGCCAGGGGCATGGAGCACTGAGGATCCGAAGGAATCTAAGTGCAGTCCTGTCACCGCAGGGCATTAGGAAGGTATCTCTGTCAAGGATGGAGGGAAGAACATGTTTTACGTAACACGTGAAATACCTGGACGTAGCATACGTGGACCCCCGTCTGTACTCGTGCTCCAGCCCCACAGGATTAGGGGCCCAGCCTGAACGCACAGCTGGCAGCTCTGCTCTGCTCCGCTGCCTTCACCCTGGCAGGAGAAGGCAGGGCAGCTGCAAGTGTGAAACCCTGTCCCACTGTAAGGCCAGAAACTGGAGACTTTTGAAAACTATAAAAACCAACGAAAATCCACTGGCTCCTCTGCTGGGGCGACCGGGCCGATTCTTCACAGGCATTCCTCACTGCACGAGGCACACGGTGGCTGCGAGGAGTCATTACCCTGCTTCTGACACGCGCCCGGCTCCTCCATCGCCTTCAACCACCCCCTTCCCCGCCCCCCCCACACCCCCTCCCCCAGCCATCCTCTCTGAGCTGGCTCACACGGCCCACGCAGAAAGCAGCCTCTTGTCTCGGCCTCAGATCCTAGCAAGAAAAATCAATAGCAGTTTGGCCCCCGGCCAGCCTCACGTCACTCTGGACAGGCTCGTCTTATATGCCGTCCACCAGATGAAGCCAGGGCGCCACAGCCTTCAGACAGCAGGAAGCCCAAATCCTCTTCCCGGTTGACCCTGGCACAGCCTGATTTCCCACCTCAGGGACCTGCTCTGGCCCCGGGTGCCCCAGCCAGGCCGCGGCTCCAGCCCAAGGGACAACCCAGCCCTGCCTTTGGCTGTCAGTGGGCGTAGCCGTGACCCCGGCTTGAGCTTGCTAAACGAACGGGCTGGGCCTCTGGCAGTCCATCTGCACGTGGGCTGGGACCCGCCCTAAGGGACCACAGAGCTGGACCCTTAAGTTTGGCCCCATAACAGAGCTTCGATTGTTAAGGAGGGCGTGAAGACCCTGGGGTCTGTTCTTATGTTTCATATTCCAGCCTGGAGTCCCAGGGACTTGTGTCAGTGCTAGGTTAGAAGGGAGGAAGGGCAAAGACGGCAGGGGGAGAGAAAAGATTTTATGAAAACTCCATAAGGCTTCTCTGAGGGGGAATTGTTTTTAAGCCTCCTTTCTCATACCTACTTCCCTCGGGAAGACACAAATTAATAACAACAGCTTTCAGTCAGGGCTGACGCTGTGCCAGGCTGAGCTAAGAATTTGGTTCCACTTTTGCATTTACCTTTTACCACTAGAACCTTACAAAACAGTACTTTTTTTGTCAACTACACGTTGTAGAGGAAGAAACCGAGTCACAGAGAGTGTCACCCAGACAGTAGGTAACAAGGGCAAACCAGGGTTGAACCTGGGCAGCCTGACGACAGCCACTGGCTCTTAACCACTGAGCCATACGGCTCTGATTGGTCTGTTCGAGAACCTGCTCGGATCAGGTCTGCAGCGGAGTGGGGTTATAACGCATTAAAAGATCAAGACACGAATGTAGCTCCGATCTTCCTTTCCTTCCATGTAGCCAGGATGTAAAAAAAATATCACACCTGGGTATCTGCAAGTGGGGGGAATTCAAGGGAGCAGAGCTCACCAGTTGCTCTGGTTTGAGACCTAAACATCTGAAACCTAAACAGTGTGCCCCCCCAAATCTGCATCCACCTGGAAGCTGAGAATGTGAACTTATTTAGAAGTAGGGTCTTTGCAGATGGAATTGGTTAACATGGGGTATCACAGTGGATTAGGGTGGGCCCTAAACAAAATAACCGGTGTCCTTGTAAGAGAAGAGGACACTCAGAGGTACACAAGGGGAGAAGCCCTCGTGAGGACAGAAGCAGAGACTGAAGTGACGCAGCCTCCAGCCCAGGAATGCTAAGGATTGCTGACAACTTCAGGAGCTGGGAGGAGGTGAGAAGGCAAGGAGGGACCCTCCCCTACCGCCTTCAGAGGGAGCGGGGCTCTGCCCAGGCCCTGATGTCGGACTTCTGCCTTTAGAGCTATGAGAGAACAAGTTCTATTGCTTTAAGCCACCCAGTCTGTGGTCATCTTTCTATGGTAGCCCTAGGAAACGAATGCACCAGTTTAGAAAGAAATAAGGTGTTCCATGTGGTCCAGTTAAGCTACTAGACTTGTCTGTGTTGCAGTTTGGGGCCCAGCTACCGAAAAGTGTGACTTTGCCTCCTATCAGCCATCATTCCACGTGCACATGTCTCTCTCGGACTGGTGTGCAGTCATCATTTTTTGGCTGCTCAGAATCCATTTTTCCATCCTAGCCACACCCATGTTTCTTTGGGGGGGATTATATTTTCCTTGATGCAGGGAAATGCCTGGTGACCACCTCTCACTACAGAACTCAAAGGGACAGGCGCCCCCTCTCCCTCCCCTAATGTAGCCAGAGAACAGGCCCACTGTGTAAGCTCAGTCGGGTGGATTTCCTTTCCTGAGTCGCTGCATAATGAAGGATCAAGAGCAAGGCCACCTAGTGCAGAGCGGCGTGCTAACACAGTTCCTGCTCGGAGACTGCCGCTGTCATTCGTGCCGCCGGTCTCTTAAGTTGCCTTGCTTCCAGCCCACGTCCAAGTCTTATCCTTTGGCCCAGAATCCATTTTCTTTTTTCTTTTTTTTTTTTTTTTTTGCGGTGTGTGGACCTCTCACTCTTGTGGCCTCTCCCGTTGCGGAGCACAGGCTCCGGACGCGCAGGCTCAGCGGCCATGGCTCACGGGCCCAGCCGCTCCGCGGCATGTGGGATCTTCCCGGACCGGGGTGCAAACCCGTGTCCCCTGCATCGGCAGGCGGACTCTCAACCACTGCGCCACCAGGGAAGCCCCCCAGAATCCATTTTATGTTCTAACAACATCCAGACTTCCCTTTGGAGAATTACCTTCCATCATTCTGTGAGCACCTGCTCTATGTCAGCTAGAGTTGATTTCTGTTGCTTGCAACCAAAAACTCTAACCGATATACACGAGAGACTGATGGAGAGGGACACTTTAGTCTAAGGCAAAATTTAGATATTTTGGGCCCCTTCGGACAAAAACAAAAAGTAACCTAATACTATACAAAGTTTTCTGAATTCCTGTACCGCCGAGGGGAGTGTAAACGCATACAAAAACTTTGGAAGCCTTGCCAACCTTAGCAGATACCAAGTTCAGATACTAAAACTGAATACACGCATAGCTCATGACCCAGAAATGCCACTTACTCAAACACGCACATCTAACAGAAATGCATACGTCTGCATACATATGTTCACCAAAAGACATGTACAGAACAGCAATACCATTCATAATAGTCCAAAACTGGAAACATCCAAACATCCATCTACAGTAGAATGGATAACTAAATTGTGTTACATTCATACAATGGCATACTACACAGAAAGGAGAATAAACTGATAAACTACACCTATACTCATTAATATAAATATATACCACAAACATAATATTGAAAGCAGAGTTTTAAAAGTCTATGGTTCCTATTTACATCAAGTTCAAAAACAGGCAACATGAAACTACAGCAGGAGAAGTCAGGATAGTGATTACCCTTACGGGGAGGGTATCCTTATTAACTACTGGAAGGGGACAAAAGGAAGATTGTATGGTGCTGGGAAGGTTCTGTTTCTTGGTGCTGGTTACATGGTGGGTTCATTCTATGAAAAACCCATGGAGCTGAACACTCAGGATTTGTGTACTTTTCTGTATGCATGCTACACTTTACTAATGCCCCCCCCTCCAAATTTACCCAGTTTCTTCACACTCTCGAACAGATTACTGCACTCCCCATTCCCATCTGGCCATTTGAGGACTCCTGAAAATGCAGCAGGTTGGTAAAGGGGTCAGGAGACCAGAGATGGGGAATGAGAGTGCCCTCCATCACGCACAACTCACCGAAGGGAAGCAGTGATGGTACCTCGTACACTGCGCATGTCCAGAAAAATGGGCCCAGAGCAAAAGAAGGGACATAAAACGGCTTATGCCAGGAGCTACTCACTGGTTATATTCATGAGCACATGGAGACTTCTATGAGTACCTATTAGGAAAAGATTCTATAAAAGTCAGGGTCCCAACTGATAAGTGGGGTCCAGAGCTGGCAAAACCCAGGTCCAAGTCACTGGTGCTGGCCTGGCAGCTCTTCAGCGATGCCGTTCCACATAAATTAAAGATGACGATAACAAGGAAAAAGAGTCTAGTCCAAATAAAACCCACAGCTTCCAATGGGCCGAGCCCTGCAGGTAGGGCAGTAGGTAACATCTTCATGCATCCTCCCAGCACCCCTACGAGACAGCCATACCAGGTTGAGACAAGGTCTCGTCATGAAGCGGCAGGGTAACGCATTGATTTTAAGAACACGTATACTGCAATTAGACCCGAGTTCCAACTCTGACTCTATTACTTATCAGTCATGCGGTCTTGAATTTGCCCCTTAATTGCACGGAGCCTCAACCTCAACCTCATCTTTAAAATGGAAATGACTGTGAGTATTAAACAAGATAATGCATATAAAGTACTTAGGAGAGTGCCTGACACATAGAAAAGACTCCATAACAGATAGCTGTTGCTGGTTTTCTTATTATTGACAACCTTATTATTTCACCAAAGAGAAATGACAGAACATTAAGAATGGTATTACATGTTTTCTGTAAACTTTAGTCTGCTAAGTACAATTCTCCGTCATGAGTTTTTCTGAACATGCTTTTGCTCTTGTATAACTCTTCAGAGACAATGAAGATATGATTTCATTCACGCCTAGCACACACTATTTTAAAATACTGGCCACCTAGCCCCACTGGCTCACACCTGCTGGATCCACATTGCTTCCTTCTGTTAAGAGCCTCATCTGGGTATTAATCCCTGGAGCAAGGTGGGAAGGGAAGGGCAGGGCCCTTTTCCCATAGGTGTCATCTGTGATAGGAGAGAATCAAGACCCCTAACTGATTCCTGTCTGGGAGGCTACAGGTGCCCTCGGGATGCAATGAAAAAGTGATTAAGGACGCTGTGGGGAAATGTGTGGGGTCTCATTACCTTTTCTCTTAAAAACACATAAACCTGGCAAATTCAACATCTGTTTTGAAATAAAATGTCTAAGAGAACAGAATAGATCAAGAAAGGGCAACTGCAGGTTTCAACCAACCATATGACCCCATTTAATTTGGATTTAAAAATTCTTTAATTTTTGGAATTTTTTTCCCTTTGCTAACATGCCTAACTCTAACAGTCCATTTCCAAAGAACAACCAGAAGGTGCAATTATGCAGATATAACAACACATATTTCTAAGATGCTCCATTTCTCACTATGTACTCTGTAGAAGTAACACAGCAAATTGCTATCTGAAAACAGGGTCCTTGGATGAACTAAGTGTGAGGACACTGTATACTATTATCAAGGATATTTTGTTGCTGTCTCCCCAGCAACAGTTCCCCACTCTCCCATTTTTGATTGGGGATTCAATCTCCCCTTCTCTCTGAACATGGAGACTGGCTATGGTGCCATCGCTCCTTGAACAGAGCTTGTGGCCTTGGTCTCAGCCAATCAGCAAGCCATATTTCCCTCCTCACAGTGACTGGGTTACAAGTGGGCACGTGACACGGTGAGAATCAATGAGACACAATGAGGGTTTTGCCAGGGCTGCTGGGAAATAGGCAGATGCTCTTTCCCATTTGTTTACGCAGTGACATGTGATATTGCAGCTGCGGGCAGCCATCTTCCCATCTGTAGGGGAGAGCCTGCCTGAGCATGGAACCAGCATGGCAAAGGCAAAATGAAAACAAAGAAACAGACCAGAGGGCAGACAGCAGAAACAAGAAGAACTACAATCCTGCAGCCTGTGGAAAAAAAACCACACTGACAGAAAGACAGACAAAATGAAAAGGCACAGGTCTAGGTACTACCAGATGAAGGAACAAGATAAAACCCCAGAAAAACAATTAAAGTGGAAGTGGAGAAAGGCAAACTTCCAGAAAAAGAATTCAGAATAATGGTAGTGAAGTTGATCCAGGACTTCAGAAAAAGAATGGAGGCAAAGACTGAGAAGGTGCAAGACATGTTTAACAAAGACCTAGAAGAATTAAAGAACAAACAAACAGAGATGAACAATACAATAACTGAAATGAAAAATACACTAGAAGGAATCAATGGCAGAATAACTGAGACAGAAGAACGGATAAGTGACCGGGAAGACAGAATGGTGGAATTCACTGCTGTGGAACAGAATAAAAAAAAAAGAATGAAAAGAAATGAAGACAGCTTAAGAGACCTCTGGGACAGCATTAAACACACCAACATTTGCATTATAGGGGTCCCAGAAGGAGAAGAGAGAAAGAAAGCACCCAAGAAAATATCTGAAGAGGTTATAGTCGAAAACTTCCCTAACATGGGAAAGGAAAGAGCCACCCAAGTCCAGGAAGCGCAGAGAGTCCCAGGCAGGTTAAGCCCAAGGAGAAACATGCCAAGACACACAGTAATCAAACTGACACACAGTAATCAAATCAAAATTAAAGACAAAGAAAAATTACTAAAAGCAACAAGGGAAAAAAGGACAAATAACATACAAGGGAATCCTATAAGGCTAACAGCTGATTTCTCAGCAGAAACTCTACAAGCAAGAAGAGAGTGACATGATATACTTAAAGTGATGAAAGGGAAGAACCTACAACCAAGATTACTCTACCCGGCAAGGATCTCATTCAGATTCAACACAGAAATCAAAAGCTTTACAGACAAGCAAAAGCTAAGAGAATTCAGCACCACCAAACCAGCTCTACAACAAATGCTAAAGGAACTTCTCTAAGTGGGAAACGCAAGAGAAGAAAAGGACCCACGGAAACAAACCCCAAACAATCAAGAAAATGGTCATAGGAACATACATATCGATAATTACCTTAAACGTGAAAGGATTAAATGCTCCAACCAAAAGACACAGGCTCACTGAATGGATACAAAAACAAGACCCATATATATGCTGTCTACAAGAGACCCACTTCAGACCTAGAGACACATTCAGACTGAAAGTGAGAGGATGGAAAAAGATATTCCATGCAAATGGAAATCAAAAGAAAGCTGGAGAAGCTATACTCATATCAGATAAAATAGACTTTGAAATAAAGAATGTTACAAGAGACAAGGAAGGGCACCACATAATGATCAAGGGATCAATCCAAGAAGAAGACATAACAATTATAAATATATATGCACCCAACATAGGAGCACCTCAATACATAAGGCAAATGCTAACAGCTCTAAAAGAGGAAATCGACAGTAACACAATAATAGTGGGGGGCTTTAACACCTCACTTATACCAATGGACAGATCATCAGACAGAAAATTAATAAGGAAACACAAGTTTTAAATGACACAATAGACCAGACAGATTTAATTGATATTTATAGGACACTCCATCCAAAACCAGCAGATTACACTTTCTTCTCAAGTGTGCACAGAACATTCTCCAGGATAGATCACATCTTGGGTCACAAATCAAGCCTCGGTAATTTAAGAAAACTGAAGTCATATCAAGCATCCTTTCTGCCCACAATGCTATAAGATTAGAAATCAGTAACAGGGGAAAAAACATAAAAAACACAAACACATGCAGGCTAAACAATACACTACTAAATAACCAAGAGATCACTGAGGAAATCAAAGAGGAAATCAAAAAATACCTAGAGACAAATGACAATGAAAACACGATGATCCAAAACCTATGGGATGCAGCAAAAGCAGTTCTCAGAGGGAAGTTTATAGCTACACAAGCCTACCTCAAGAAACAAGAAAAATCTCAAATCAACAATCTAACCTTACACCTAAAGGAACTAGAGAAAGAAGAACAAACAAAACCCAAAGCTACTAGAAGGCAAGAAATCATAAAGGAGCATAAATAAATGAAATAGAAACAAAGAAAACAATAGCAAAGATCAATAAAACTAAAAGCTGGTTCTTTGAGAAAATAAACGAAATGATAAACCTTTAGCCAAACTCATCAAGAGAAAGAGGGAGAGGACTCAAATCAATAAAATTAAAAATGAAAAAGGAGAAGTTACAACAGACACCACAGAAATACAAAGCATCTAAGAGACTACTACAAGCAACTCTATGCCAATAAAATGGACAACCTGGAAGAAATGGACAAATTCTTGGAAAGGTACAACCTTCCAAGACTGAACCAGGACGAAATAGAAAATATGAACAGACCAATCACAAGCACTGAAATTGAAACTGTGATTAAACATCTTCCAACAAACGGAAGTCCAGGACCAGATGGCTTCACAGGTGAATTCTATCAAACATTTAGAGAAGACCTAACACCCATCCTTCTCAAACTCTTCCAAAAAATTGCAGAGGAAAGAACACTCCCAAACTCATTCTAAGAGGCCACATCACCCTGATACCAATACCAGACAAAGATACTTCAAAAAAAAGAAAATTACAGACCAATATCACTGATGAATATAGATGCAAAAATCCTCAACAAAATACTAGCAAACAGAGTCCAACAAGAGATTAAAAGGATCATACACCATGGTCAAGTGGGATTTCTCCCAGGGATGCAAGGATTCTTCAATATATGCAAATCAATCAATGTGATACACCATATTAACAAACTGAAGAATAAAAACCATACAATCATCTCAACAGATGCAGAAAAAGCTTTTGACAAAATTCAACACCCATTTATGATAAAAACTCTCCAGAAAGTGGGCATAGAGGGAACCTACCTCAACATAATAAAGGCCATATATGACAAACCCACAGCAAACATCATTCTCAATAGTGAAAAACTGAAAGCATTTCCTCTAAGATCAGGAACGAGACAAGGATGTCCACTCTCGCCACTATTATTCAACATAGTTTTGGAAGTCCTAATGACAGCAATCAGAGAAGTAAAGGAAATAAAAGGAATACAAATTGGAAAAGAAGAAGTAAAACTCTCACTGTTTGCAGATGACATGATACAATACATAGAGAATCCTAAAGATGCCTCCAGAAAACTACTAGAGCTAATCAATGAATTTGATAAAGTCGCAGGATACAAAATTAATGCACAGAAATCTCTTGCATCCTATACACTCACAACGAAAGATCAGAAAGAGAAATTAAGGAAACGATCCCATTCACCATTGCAACAAAAAGAATAAAATACCTAGGAATAAACCTACCTAGGGAGACAAAAGACCTGTATTCAGAAAACTATAAGACACTGATGAAAGAAATCAAAGGTGACACAAACAGATGGAGAGATATACCACGCTCTTAGATTAGAAGAATCAACATTGTGAAAATTACTATACCATCGAAAGCAATATACAGATTCAATGCAATCCCTATCAAATTACCAGTGGCATTTTTTACAGAACTAGAACAAAAAATCTTAAAATTTGTATGGAGACACAAAAGACCCCAAATAGCCAAACCACTCTTGAGGGAAAAAAACAGAGCTGGAGGAATCAGACTCCCTGACTTCAGCCTATACTACAAAGCTACAGTAATCAAGACAATATGGTATTGGCACAAAAACAGAAATATAGATCAATGGAACAAGATAGAAAGCCCAGAGATAAACCCATGCACCTATGGACAACTAATCTATGACAAGGGAAGCAAGGATATACAATGGAGAAAAGACAGTCTCTTCAATAAGTGGTGCTGGGAAAACTGGACAGCTACATGTAAAAGCATGAAATTAGAACACTCCCTAACACCATACACAAAAATAAACTCAAAATGCGTTAGAGACCTAAATGTAAGACCGGACACTACAAAACTCTTAGAGGAAAACACAGGAAGAACACTCTTTGACAAAAATCACAGCAAGATCTTTTTTGATCCACCTACTAGAGTAATGGAAATAAAAACAAAAATAAACAAATGGGACTTAATTAAACTTAAAAGCTTTTGCAAAGCAAAGTACAAAGAAGATGAAAAGACAACCTTCAGAATGGGAAAAATACATGCAAATGAATCAACGGACAAAGGATTAATCTATAAAATATATAAACAGCTCATGCAGCTCAGTATTAGAAAAACAAACAACCCAATCAAAAAATGGGCAGAAGACCTAAATACACATTTCTCCAAAGAGGACACACAGATGGCCAAGAAGCACATGAAAAGCCGCTCAACATCACTAATTACTAGAGAAACACAAATCAAAACCACAATGAGGTATCGCCTCACACCAGTTAGAGTGGGCATCATCAGAAAATCTACAAACAACAAACGCTAGAGAAGGTGTGGAGAAAAGGGAACGCTCTTGCACTGCTGGTGGAATGTAAATTGATACAGCCACTATGGAGAACAGTATGGAGGTTCCTTAAAAGACTAAAAATAGAATTACCATATGACCCAGCAATCCTACTACTGGGCATATACCCAGAGGAAACCATAATTCAAAAAGACACATGCACCCCAATGTTCACTGCAGCACTATTTACAATAGCCATGTCATGGAAGCAACCGCAATGCCCATCGACAGATGAATGGATAAAGAAGATGTGGTACATATATACAATGGAATATTACTCAGCCATAAAAAGGAACATAATTGGGTCATTTATAGAGACATGGATGGACCTAGAGATTGTCCTACAGAGTGAAGTAAGTCACAAAGAGAAAAACAAGTATCGTATATTAATGCATATATGTGGAATCTAGAAAAATGGTACAGATGAACCCATTTGCAAGGCAGAAATAGAGACACAGACATGGAGAACAAACGTATGGACCCTAAGGGGCAAAAGCGGGGGCAGGGGTGGTGGTGGGATGAACTGGGACATTGGGATTGACATGTACACACTAATACGTATAAAACAGATAACTAATAGGAACCTGCTGTAAAAAAAAAAATAAATAAAATTTAAAAAAAAAAACAAAAAAAACAGAGGGAAAGCATGTGACAGCTAAGAAAATGCTTCCCTCAGATCTCCTGCTGCGAGGAGGGCAGTTGACTGATGGCCCAGCTATTGCTCTGTGAATCTGCCACCATTTTGTGACCAAGACCACTCTTCCCAAGGCTCCTCCCAGCCAATGGCCAGCATGGTTGGGAAACTAGTCTGGGACCATTACTGTGGGAGACGAGCCCATCGCCACACGAAACTACAAGGGACCTCTTAAGATTCTGAGTTTTCATACACGAAGGAAGAAGGGGCAAAAGGATGCTATGGACAACTAGGAATCTCTGCCACTGTTATCTAGTGCTTCCAAATTTTCAGAGCATTTTTCAGGAAATTATGCAGAAGGCTCCTCGGGCTGCTTCTCACTGCACCTTTATCTAATAACTCCTGGACAGTCTTTCTTTTCAGTGACCCTTATTCCCCATCCCCTATGCTACCATCCAAGTTACAACTCGGTGATCTTTCTCCTACTGTTGTAAACATAGCCTCTTGCCTCATCCCCCTCTCTGGCAAATTCATCCTGGTTAAGCCACCAGACGAAGCTTCCTAAACATCACTTCGCAAATATTGCTTCCCATTTAAGCTACGTCTATGAGGAAAAGAACCACCTCCTTGATTTTGCCTGCCCTATGGGCTCTCCTTGATCTAGATTTTTCCAAACCATCTGAAGCCATTCTCACCACGACCTGGTGAATGGGGCTACTTCTCTTCAACAATACACAACTCCTCACTGGCTTCTCTTTTGTGTCTATTGCCTGTTGTTTGCCCCACGTCCTCTCTCCTTGCAACTTCTCCTGGACTTTTGGTCTTTTGAAGACAAAGAACTTGACTATGTCAAGTCATGGGGGGGTGGGGAGAACTGCAAAGACATAGGTAGCACACTGGGAGACAGAAACCTTAAGGGAACCCAAGAAGGGTAAGCTGTTGAGCCTCACGGAGACGCAAATGAACTTTGGGATTTGGCAAAAAAAGATGGTTTGTTGGTTAAATTGTGGATTTTGGAGTCCGACAGGCTAGGTTTGAGACCTATTCTTCCACCTACTAGTTGTGCGAGCTTCAGCAAATGAATTCAGCTTCCTTTCCACATTTAGGAGATGGGATAAACATCAAACCAACTCTGTTAGGTTGTTGAGAGGCTAAACGAGATGATGTATAGAAGCCAAGCAGCCCAGTACCCAGAAAACAGAAGGCACTCAGTAAATGGAGGTGGGTCTAGCATTTGAAGTCCATCTGAGAACCAGATTACCTGGCCCTACCCACAGTGAGGGTCGTTGGATCCTCGCTCCATTCCACCATTCATACAACTGTTACTCCGTCTCCACTTTTCTGTGGTGTCTCTGCTTTCTCCTCTCACTATCTACTGATTCTTTCCTCCTACTTTTTCTTCAGATCCTTCGGACTGGCCACTGCTCATGGTAGCATCTCTTGGACAGCATTTCCTGACCCTGAGCAGCTCCTACTGGCTGTTCCTGGTCAAGGGTGCACTCCGGTCCAGCCAGCCATGGCACACAGGACAGGAGGTCTATGAGACCTGGTATCGCCATGCCCCTTAGCAGGGTGGGGAGGGGAGAGGAGACTGTGGCCACAAAAGGATTGAGCCACTGGGTATGTGTGGTGTCACAAATGCCTGCCCTGCACTTTTTCCTAAAGCACAGATGGAAGGAAATGACCCTTGTCTAAGCTCTACTCTGTACCAGATTCTGGGCATTTACACATCATGCTCACCCATTCAGGGCTGCATTAGAACCCTTGTGAGCCATTCCTCCATTAAAAAAAATACTGAAAATTATACGTTATGACTATGTTGGGATCAAGATGAATGTAATTTAGGCTGGATTCATTATTATATATTCACTATTATATATGTACTATTATTCTCTTCTGTTTTAAAAAGACATTTAAGTCACAATACTATTATGGGCCCCTAACAGTATCTGGGCCATAGAGACCACATCTATTGGGCCTAATGGAGAGGTCGGTCCTGCAGCCATTCAATGAATATTTATTGAGCATCTACTATGGGCCAGGCACTGCTCTAAGTACATATTATACAGCAGTGAGGAAAACAGTCTCTGTCCTATTGGACTTTTTCTAGCATAAGCTCCAGATCATTCCTCGAAACCTCCGAATGAGGAATGGAGTTTTCTGAGGAATTTTCCCACTAGTGATTATGGGGAATCGGGTTTAAAAGGATCCTTCCTTCAGTTTCTTTTACATTTGGATTCAGGACAAAAACAAAAAGTCACTAGATGTGCTAACTGAAGGGTCTACAGTTCATCTCGGTCTCTTGAAAGCAATGACAGGTGGTGTGCATTTCCGTCCCGCGGGGCTCCCTTCTAGAATGGACTCTTTTGGGAGGCAGTGTGGGGCAGTGCCAGGCAGCAGGCGCTGGAGTGTTCAGCTTCCAGCCGGGGCCCTTCCTGGCTGCATAGCTTCGGGCAAGGTGCCCTCACTGCAAATGTAAAATGTTCCCAGTGTGCAGGATTTTTATGAGGATTAAAGGGGAAAACTCATTTGCAGCACACTGAGAGCTCAAGAAATGTTCAGTATTAATTAATATTAGAGGCTGCCAGCGACTGAGAGGCCATCTGCACGCTGGGGCAAAGAGGGGCTCAGTCCATTAGTGATGCTGGCCGTGAACAGCTCATTGCTTCCATATCTGCTGCCCTAAGAGAAAGCTTGGGGGGCAGGGTGGGAGTAAGACCAGGGCACCAAGGCAAGGATGACAGTAAGACAGCCTGCACTGGCTGAGTGTGCCGTGTGGAGGGGTTCTGGGCTGCTTGCTTGACTCACGGTATTTCATTAAATTCTCTCAAGTCAGTGGTGAGGTAGCATTACTGCTCCCATTTTACAGTAGAGCAAATGGAGACTTGGGAGGGTAAGGAGGTAGGATGGTACACTGGAAGCCGCAGCCGTGTGGGGATCATCCCCCCTCCCTTTGGCTCTTCTCCTCTCAGTGGAGTTGGAGGTAGAAGTGAGAGACATCCCTGGCAACGGGGAAAACCTGGCCTGCTGTTAGTGTACGTTAAATCACACTTCCCAACTCTGGCGGGCAGGTGCTTTGTGGACACATCACCAACTCAAGGAAAGTGACTCTGGCTGCTGCTGAGATGGAATCTAGTACTTCTCCGGCATGTAACCCTTCCCAGACCTGGGAAGAGCAGCTGAAGAGCTATGAACAGTGCTTAACCCTTTCCCCTCTTTCTCTGAGCCAATGAGGCCACTGAGCGCTTGCTTTTACCAAGCCTTTGAGTGGTTCTTGTCGCAGCTGCCAAGGACAATAAGAGCAGCAGCTGTGGAGAGATTTCTAGAGGATTTTCACACCTCCACCTCTCAAAACTGTAAATAAACAAAGCTCCCGCAAACCACGTGGTGCGTCAGTCAGAACCCCTGCACTGAATCTCTGATTCCAGCCCCCCGCTCACCTCTGCTGGCTCCTCCCCCAGGTCTCTCCACCTGGCCGTTTGCTCTCTCTTAATATTTAACTGCTCCTAGTTCCTCGGTAGCCCATTCTGTTTTTTTCCTTCTATGTGGTTTTTCAAGATGCCCTTCTCCATGGATGCCCTCCCCATTTGGCAATCTGCTCTTCAACTCCCAGCTCAGGAGTCCTTCCTACCAGATCCTTTTCTCTCCCAGTAACCCACTGCTGCGTAATAAAGCACCCCGAAGTCAGCAGCTCAAAGCAACAGTTACTCTTATCGGCCACGGTTACTCAAGGTGCTGTGGGTTGCCGGAGCTCAGCTGAGTGGTTCTTGCTCGGGGTCTCTCATGCAGTCGCAGTCAGATGACAGGGGCCGGGGTCGTCTGAAGGCTCACCTGGGCTGAGCACCCGAGGGAGCTCCTTCACGCAGCCCTCCAGTGCCTGGCTGAGATGGATGGAATGACCGGCTGCCGGGTGGGGATCTTTCAGTCTGTCTCCTTGTGCTGCCTTCCCAAAGCTATGCTGGGCTTCCTCACAGCCTGGTGGCTCAGCGTAGTCAGACTTTACATGAGAGCTGGCTTCTCCCAGAGCAGGTGTTCCAAGAGACCAAGGCAGAAGCTACAAGGTTCTTTATGACCCAGCCTCAGAAGTCATGCGGGGCCACTTCCACCGACTTCTCTTGGTTTCGCAGGTCAGCCCAGATTCAGTATGGAGAGGGCGCGCCCAAGGGCGTCAACGCCAAGAGGGGCAGCTCATTAGGAGGCCACGCTTTCCCGTCTCTCCCCTTCTCTGCTCCCACAGGAAACAGGACTACCCCCACCTCTGTATTTCTCCCAGGGCGCTACCCTTGCTTCTTTTCCTGCCTTCCCTGCTCCACTGTGGGGGCCATCGCTTGGCTGGTTATTTTTGAGTCTTCTGTGCCTGGTCTAGTGCCTGGCCCTCGCTAAACACAACTTCCCTTTGTGGAGCTGAACTAAGCTGCGACTCAGGGCTCCCTCCAACCCGCCGCCAGCCACCCCAGATGTACTCAAGCCGCCAACCAAATGGCTCCCTCACCTCCAGACTAAAGACAGTCACCCTGAAATCCAGACCCGCTCCAGGCCAGTCACTGGCCAGACAACACGGAACCAAGCACGCCTCCTTTTCTTCCCTTTGACGATAAGTTAATTCAGTTCTTGAAAAAGACACCAGCTGACAGCCCCACAGATTGAGAAACATATGCCTTCCTCCAGAGGGGCCCCTGCGCGCAGAGAAGCACGGGTGGGTTCTGAGGAGGGCAGCTGAGTGTGGGCACACACGGAGCCCCAGACTCAGACCTTGACTCCCAGGGGCCAATCCCGCCCCTCTAGAAACAGCCAAGTAGAGAGGATGTTTCTTTAACAAAGACGTCACCTCCGGGCACACTCTGACAATCTGACAACCTGCCCGGCTTCAAGCTTCAGTTCTGCCTGAGTTCTTCCGTCTTTACTAGATTTAGGGTGGATTGGAGTGGGAAGAAAAGTGAAGAGAAAATGTATCTTGATACTGGAGACCAAGGGGAGGATTATGGGATGAAGAAAAGAAAAAACGTCTTCCTTCAACAAGGTACGAGGGACATAAATGTACAGCTAGCTCCTGCCTGTACAAACCACATTCACTCACCTTTCTCCAAATCGTGACCCAAACCTTCTTCATTAAAAATAACAAATATTACAAGAGCTACCAATTAATGAGCGCTCACTCTAGACCAGGTATGTATGTTACTCCGCTGAATCCACACCATTCTGGGAGATGGCTGTCTAGCCCTCCCTTTCCCCCTGTCCCCAGTTTCCAGAAGACGCTGAGAGAGCATCAGAGAAACAGAGGAATCTGGCAAAGATCGCAGAGTTTGTAAGCGGCAGAACCAAGATTCTCACCCTGGCCTGCCTCCCTCTAGAGCTCTAGCAGCATCAGCATCACTTGGGAATTTATTGGAAGTGCAGACGCTCAGGCCCCACATACAACCTACTGGCTCAGAATTTGCATCTGAACACGGCCAGGTGATCCTTCCACACAGTGGAGTGTGAGTGGTCTCAGCCTCTGTTCTCCAGGTAGGAGCAGTCCTGAGGCCACCGGCTCAACACACCAGCATTGACTGAGGCTTGGGTGACTGGTGCCCGTTGCCCAGCACGTGTCAGTAAGAGCACATGTGATGGCGATCTCCAAATGGGGCTGAGAAGACAATGCTACTCCTGTCAAGCTGCTTCTCGCAGGCATGGTCCTTGGGACGGCTCACTCTGCAGTCCCTCCAGACAGCCCTGCCAATAGAAACGAACTTCCTTTTTTTCTTTTTAAGTACTCTTCTCTTAGTGTATCATTTACTTGCAGCTCAGTACCCAAATCTTACTTGTGTAACCATCACCCGGATAAAGATATCAAACATTTCCCGCACCCGAGATGGCTCCCTTATGCCCTTTCCCAATCAACACCTGCCTAATATTCACTATTCTGCCCTTTGCCATCGTACGTTCACTTTACCTGTCTTTATACTTCAAATAAATAGAACGACACAGAATGTTTTCTCTTGCATCCATGTGCCATGAGATCCAGCCATGTTGTTGTGGATTTCACCACGTCATTCTTTTCCGTGGCCCGGGAGAACTCCATGTGTGACGGCACCACAGTTTACTGACCTGTCCTAGTACTGATGGACGTTTGGGTCATTTCCATTTCTCGGCTTCTATTGTTTAAACCGCTGTGAATACTTTTGTACATGTGCTTAGGTGGACATGTACTCGTTTCTCTTAGATAAGTGCACAAGCATCAAAATTGCTTTTATTCAGCGCATAGGAGCCTTTATTAGCTACTGTCAGCCTCCCTAAGCAGTGGTACCAATTTATACTTCTGCCAAAAGCATGTACAAGTGAGGCTTCCTTTTTAATTCCTGTCCCAAAGTTAGCCAGGATTCCATTACCCTGCACTGAGTCATCCTCCTTTGAAAAGGAGAAAGAAAGATTTGCTCCTAATTTCCTATCTAAGAGATGAAGGCATCACACGTCATCTGAAATCAACAGATTGTTCGCACACGTTTGTCTGACATCAGACACCAGATGCAGAGGCCTTTTACGGCGCACTCCAACAGACACTTGATCCCAACGAGCTGCCACAATTGAAACTTTACAGCTTCTGCTCACATTAGAAAAAGGTCCCAAAGATGTAATCAACCTTCACAAACATATGGGGCAAATTTCAGGGCAGTGCATGGAGAATTCAGGGCACAGCTCACAGTAATGATAACCTGAAATAATAGGAGCTCTGTGGAGAACTCCTGGGCGGCCAGGAGAAATTACACCCCTGAGGTATTCTCCACACCAGAGGCCATATATTAACACACACTTCCCTCTGGGGACCCTGCAGTTTACTAGAAAGAGCCATGACTTGGGCCCAGAAGTAAGGGTTAGGGGCTCAAAGTCCATGCTCATTGCTCAGTGACCCTCGACCTGCCATTTAGCCTCTCCACGCCTCAATGCCCTTTCCAATAAACCAGCAGCTGAAACTCCCGGCTTCTCTCTTTCCCCTCCCCGACTCTTAACCTACACTTTCTTTTCCTCCACGCATTTAAAAAATCTTTTTATTTTAAAATCATTTGAATCTTACAGAAGAATGGCAAGAAGAGTAGAAGGAACTCCCTTAAACCTCTCTGCCCAATGTTTCCATTGCTAACATTTCACCCTGTCTGTTTTAATCACTCCTTCAGTCTAAATAAACAGAAATTTTCCCTGAAATATTTGAGACTTCATCGTAAACACCATACCCTTTTATCCCTAACACTGGAGCCTAAATTTCCTAAAAACAAGGACATCCACTCACATAAGAGAAAATGGGATTTTATTTAATATCAATACAAAACTATGATTTAATAACAGCCCCTGATTCAAATTTTGCGAGTAGCCTCATTAATGCTTTTGTAGAGCTCCTGCTCTGCCCAGTCAGGACCACTTCAGGGCTGTGCACTGCATTTAGCTGTCATGTTTGTACAGTCTCTTTTAATCAGAGACAGTATTTAAGCCTTTCTTTCTGTTTCATAATGTTGACAATTTGAAAAGGGCAGGCCATTAGTACTACAGAATGCCCTTGAACTTGTCACTCTACACTCTTACCACACACAGATGCACAAATCCACAGCAATGAAGTGTTTTCTCTCCACCAGGCTTTTGTTGGAGCCAGCCTCTCCACCGAACTCCCTTCCCTTCCTCTTTCCCCTGGGAAATTCTCATTCAGCCTTCTCTGAATGATCCCCCGAAAGCTTGGATAAAAGCCCCTTCCGTGGGTTCCCACTGCACCCCAAGCTTAGCCCCTCTGGGCATCTGCCCAACTGCACTGTGCTGTCTGTGTGGTGAGGAAGCACTGACCACTGCCTTACCGAGGGCTCCCCCTGACACGTACAGGCAGGAACGCTTTGCACACCAGCCCCCTTGCCCTACATCACCCGCTGTGTGCCCACGGCACCCCCCCCTGCGGCTCACAAGTACCTGGGGCATTATAGGGTAGAGCTCTCCTGGTTCTGTCAGAGTTGGAATGGCCAGTGCGACCAGCTAATCCTTGGGAAGCCCTGTGTAGATGGAGTGGCACTGCAGACGTCTGCAGATCAACTGGGTCCATGTGACAACAATAACTACAACAACAGCAGGAATTTTAATAGCAAACACAGAGCACTTACTCTGTGCTGTGTCTAAATTATTTATGGATATTAAATCATTTACTGCTAAGAGGGAGACATTTTGGTTGTGTGTTGGAGATGGCTTGTACTGGGTTCATGAGAACCAATTGTTAAATATTTAGGAATTTCACCATCTGGTTTCTAAACCATTGTCTGCTTGAAAGTGACCACTGCGGGAGTATTTACACCACAGAAATCAGCAAATGCAAAAACTCATGGTTTTTTTTTTTTTTTTTTTTTGGAGAGCTGATTTACCAGCACACTGGATATTGTAATTAGCCCCATTTTATAAATGAGGAAACAAAGCAAAGGGAAGTTATGTAACCTGTTTGAGGTCACAGAGCTGGCATGTTAGCTATCTACTGCTGCATAACAAACTTAGTGGCTTAAAACAATAAAATTTCTATTATCTCTCAGGGTGTTTGTGGGTCGGGAGTTCAGACAGGGTCTAACGGGGATAGCTTATCTCTGCTCCACGCAGAAGCCTAAAAAGCTGGGTCCCAGAATAATCTGAGGGCTCCTTCACCCACATGCCTGGTGACTGATGCTGTTGCCTGGGGGCCGAGCTAGGGCTGTCAGCTGGAATGCCTGCCCAGATGCAGCCTCTCCATGTGGCCTGACCTTCCTTATATCATGGTGGGTAGGTTCCAAGGGAGAGTGTCCCTAGAGAGAGAGACTGCCAGAGGGGGAACTAGATCCTTTTTATGATTCAGCCTGAGAAGTCACACAGTATCCCCTCTGCCCACTCCTTGGTCAGGGGTGTCACAAGCCCTGTTTTGTATCCAAGGAGAGGGAGCACAGAGCCCCCTCTCAGTGGGAGGAATGCCAGTCACGTTGTGGGAGATACAATATGACACAGCCAGTAAGCGGTAAAGCAGAGATCAGAACCCACAGGCAGGCTCCGGAGTCCGTGCTCTCAACCAGGCGGCGCTGGCAAGGCTGCAGGCCAACAGAACACTGAGCCTGGGACCAGCGCCCCTCCCAGGGTTCCTTCTCGTGTCTGCCCAGCACGTATCCACCCCACGGCCCCAGACCCCACTCCCGTCCATTTCAGCACATCTTTTATCCACAACCTCATCCTTCTCTCTTCTTTCCCAAAAGACCTTGGGAGCCATTAAAATCAATGCCCAAATCATTAATTATCGAAAACCTGCCAATGCTTTCCTTCTGTCAACCACCCTTGCCTTGAGATGACATATTTGCCTGGACTCAATCATGAGCGGCTTCCTGGAGGAGAGCTCGCTTTCCTACCTAAAATAGGCCGAATTCTTTTGATTCAGGGAAGAGACAGAAAACATAAAATTGTGGTTTCCTGGAGGCAGTCTGAATAACCGTACCCTAAATTATCTTACACTAGACGCTTTGGGGCTCACTTAATCACCCTGCTGCCTCAGGACCCGCCATGAAATAGGTGCTTTATTGATTTTATGAATTAATTGATAATAAGAGCAAATATGTTTTGAAGGGTTATTTGTGCCAGGTACTGTCCTAAGTGCTTTACAGGTATTAGCTCATTTCATCCTCACAAAAACTCCAAAAGGCAGGATAACAGTAATCCTGTCATTACCTCCATGTTACAGGCGGAAAAACAGACCCAGAAAGAATAAGTACTTTGCCCAAGATCACAAAGGTAGTAACTGGTAGAATCAATTGTACTACCTTTCTTGACAAGAAGGAAGGAAGGAAAGGAGGGAGGGAGGGAGGGAGGAAGGGAGCGAGGAAAGAAAAGCACTATAATTCTTTACCCCAGGCCAAGGTATCGCCCTGCCAAAATGTGAATGCTATTTGGAGAGTCACTAAAACTTCCTACCACAGTGCCTGAAATTCCCACATTTACATTCACGTTTTTGGATAAAGGTCCCCAGATTACAAATGTCTTTCAGCAAGAACTCTTCTTCAAGACCCTAGCAAGCACTTATGTATTAGCTCAAATCAATGTATATGTTAGAGTACTTTGGCAGGGTTCTCAGACTTTGGACCCTCAAAATGGCAAATCTGGGGAAGTATAAGCTAAAGAATATGGGCCATGTTTGCAAATATATCTATATCTATATATATATATATATTTTTTTTTTTAACTCTCTCTACTTGGATGAGATGTCACCTCAGATAACAGTCTAGTAACAAAAAATTCTTTAAAGAGAGGATTACAAGAAAAAGCTGAGGTTTCAAAGCAGGGTCAAGAGAATTCCTTCACCTACCTCACAGTGTGGCCCGGGGCTCCTGCTTCCAGCCTGAGGCTGAGTAAAGACTTATTGATAGGAAAGCCCAGAGAGGAGCCAGCTGAATTGTCAGAGTGGATTAACTCAGGGACAAAGTGACAAGAGGAAAAACAGGGACTAGCCATCAGTGACAAGCCAGCCTTGGCAAAAGGCTCACATAAATCTGGTGGCAAAAGGACGAGAAACTTGGAGGCCAAAGACTGAGATGCCAAACCCAGGAGGCACAGCCAAAGTGGCCTAAGTGAGCCAGCAGAGCCCTGACCTCTGGGTACCCGATATCAGGCAAGAAACTCCGTTCCCGAAACGTGGTATCAAGTCAATCACTGGGAAAGGGAGGCCTTTCTAACCCAAAGCTGGTGATCGCTGCATTAGTGTGGGCCCCCAAGGAGCAGCTCCAGACGAGGATCCAAGGGCAGGTGGTTTATTTCGGCGGCAAAAGAGAAACGAGTAGGGAAGTGGAGAAGTGAGACGGGCGAGGGCAGGCAGTTAATAAGGGGCGAGGTACCCGTCAGCGGCCACTGGAGGTGACTGAAGCTTCATCCCACAGGGATTTCTGCAGGTGCTGGAAGCCTAGAAAAACACTCCTGAATGCCCGACAACAGGAGATTATGTCAATAAATCATGGGCTGTGCTCTCAACAGAGAGCTATGGAGAGAGAGAGAGGGAGGGAGAGAATTTAATAGCAGTGCAAGCAATTTTTCACAACAACCAAAACTTTCACTTATCTGTTCTTTCTCAGATTTTTCCATAATGAACACAGATGACTTGTTTAATAAAAATGATAGTCCGGGACTTCCCTGGAGGTCCAGTGGTTAAGACTTTGCACTTCCAATGCAGGGGGCACGGGTTTGATCCCTGGTAGGGGAACTAAGATCCCATATGCCACGAGGTGTGGCCCCCCCCCCAAAAAAATGACAGACGTTCCAATAACAAAAAAAAAAAAAGAAAGAAAACGTGCAACTCCCAAAGATAATAAGAAATTTGGTGGGTAAAAAAATTCTAAGGCAAATCCCTCTGAAAAACAAAGCCCCCCACCCTCAGATAAGGTCAGCATAAACCCTAGTTTATCTTTGGTACCAAAATACAATTTTAAAGGAAAGAGGGGTACTTCCACACAGACAGTGGGCTCAGAGCCGGAGCCCACCTCCACCTGCTCCCTGAATCAGCCAGAGATTTGCTGGGTTCTGCAGGACACACACGTCTGGTCCAAGGAGCTCTCCTGGCCAAATCTTGTCATCCCATGATGAGCTACCACCAGTGAACCCCATCTCTGCATGGTATCTGAAGAGTGAGTCTGGGGCCATATTGCCCTAACTTTCCCATTAGGCCCGTGGTCCAGGGTCCAGCCTGGCAAGTCGGGGCCTGTTTGCCAAGGCCTGGCTGAGTGGAAGACTGCAGGCTGAGCAACGGGGGCAGAGCCTATTGGGCAGGACCAACCTGACGGGCAACCTGCTCAGTGTCAATGTGGGGACAGAGTCTTCTCCCTGAGAAACTGAAGCTACATGCCCCAGGGGAGTTGAGGAAAATCCCAGCTCCTCCATCATCCAGGGGCATACAAAGAGTTCCTTCCTGTTGGATGGCGGCCACAGAGGCTTTGAATATTCTTGCACAGCTGGTGGGGAGGCGGGAGGGGGGGAGCTCAAATCATTTAAGGATCATGATGAGTAAAGCAAGAGGACTCATTATGATGCACATGGAAATGTGCCCCAGGTCCAAAGACCCTCGGTTCCTCACAGGAAAGCAGGTCCAGTGCCTCTTGACTCTTCTCCCACAAAGGTAAGGGTCTCCTGCTTCATTTAGGCAGTAAACTCCTTGCTCCCTGCTCCCCTTCCTCTCCCGGCAGTGGCCAGCCCAAACCTATCCCCCCCTCCTCTTCATATAATAGGCATCATCACTCCCTCCTCTTCAAAACTTTCCAACTAAGTTAACATTTTCTCAGTGCTTAAGGTTCAGCTTGATATTCATGGAAGAAAAGGATCTACTCAACCAATTCATACAAAGTATGAATGAATAAGGATGCCTTAATGTATTCAGCCAAAGGAATGAATCTCTAACAGCTGAATTCTACCATTTGGAGGCAGGCCAGTAGGCAGAGGTTTGTTTTGCTCTGTTTAATACCTTCCTAGAAAAAAATCCCAGACCAGATCACCTTGAAACCAGGAACTGGGTTCTCAACAGAATATAAAAACAGCACTGCCAACCTGAACCTCAGAGATGCATAATTTATTCAAATTTTAAGGGAACTTGAAAAGTACATCATAATAATAGCAAACATATATTGAGTAATTCTTATGCTATACAAATTATCTTATCTTACTCAATCCATGCAACAACTTTACGAAGTAGGCAGTGTTATTCTCATTCCCATTTTATAAATGAAGAAATTGTGCTTGGAGAGGATAAGTAGTTCTCCTAAGGCTACAATGCAGCTAAAGAATCTGGGGCTGGAACCTTGAAAGTCTGGCTTCAGGGTCAGGACTTTACTACTGCATGAGTGTCTTCCACCTACTTTTTACAGACTAGGAAAACAAGACTGCATGGGTTACTGGGCGCGGTGAGAATGATGAGTGAATGGCCAAGGTCAGCATCTTCCTCCTTCTCGGCATTAGTTCTCTTTCACCAGAAAGCAGGAAGTGCAATTCTGTGAGTCACAGAGGAGGCAGCAGAGATCCTGACAATTACTTCCAACAAATTGGTATTCAAATATCTTTTAACAATGACAATTTTTGTTCTAATGAGAAGTTACTTGGAAGTCCAATATATCTTGCAGATAAACCCCAATGTTCATTGTAGCACTATTTACAATAGCCAAGATATGGAAACAACCTAAAGGTCTATTGACAGAGGAATGGATAAAGAAGATGTGGTACATATATACAGTGGAATACTACTCATCATAAAAAAGAATGAAATAATGCCATTTGCAGTAACATGGATGGACCTAGAGATTACCATACTGAGTGAAGTAAGTCAGACAGAGAAAGACAAATATCATATGATATCACTCATATGTGGAATCTAATTTTAAAAAAAAGAAGATACAAATGGGGATTTCCCTGGTGGTGCAGTGGTTAAGAATCCGCCTGCCAATGCAGGGTACACAGGTTGGATCCCGGGTCCGGGAAGATTCCACGTGCTGTGGAGCAACTAAGCCTGTGCACCACAACTACTGAGCCTGCGCTCTAGAGCCCGTGAGCCACAACTACTGAGCCTGCGTGCCACAACTACTGAGCCCGTGTGCCTAGAGCCCGTGCTCCACAAGAGAAGTCACCGCAATGAGAAGCCCGCGCACCGCAACGAAGAGTAGCCCCCGCTCGCCGCAACTAGAGAAAGCCTGTGCACAGCAACGAAGACCGAAAGCAGCCAAAAATAAATAAATAAATAAAGATACAAATGAGCTTATTTATAAAACAGAAACAGACTTACAGATATTGAAAACAAACTTATGGTTACCAAAGGGGGGAAACGGGGCAGGGAGGGATAAATCAGGAGCTTGGGATGAACATACACAGACGACTATATATACAAGACAGGAAACCAACAAGGATCTAGCACAGGGAACGCTACTCAATATTCTGTGATAACTTACATGAGAAAAGAATCTAAAAAAGAATGAATGCATGTATATGTATAACTGAATCACTTTGTTGTACACCTGAAATTAACATAACATTGTAAATCAACTATACTCCAGTAAAATTAAGATTTAAAAAGTGAGTTACTCTGGTTGAAGGTGAGAGGGGGCAGCCCAAACGCGAACCTTGACCCGATGGTGGCCCCCGGGGCTCTCCCATGAAAGCACTCGGCTTGAAAAGCACATCTGGAAAATCACTCCCTGTTGTAGATTACAAAAATGGCCAAAATTCTTTGTAGCCCTTCCCATCAAGAGGTGGGGCCCATCTCCTCCATTCCTAGCATTGGAGCTAGGGTGCTGACTTGCTTTGATCAAAAGAATGGAGTGAAAGTGTCGTCATGCCAATTCTGAGTCTAGGCCTCAAGAAGCTCCTGTGCTTGCTCTCGGAATCCTTCTGCCACCAGGCAGGCGAGTTTAGGCTAGCCTGCTGGATGATGAGAGTCCACGTGGCCCCAGACATCATAAACCCAGCCACCAGCCGATCATGCCCATCTGAGATCAGCCAATTCCAGCCCGGGCCATAAGGACTGCCCAGCTGAGACCAGCCCACATTGCTGATTTACAAAATTATGAGCGAAGTCAACGATGTCACCTTAAGCTACTAAGTTTCAGAGTGGCTCATTATGCAGCAACAACTAAATGATACAGTTCCCTGACAGAAGAACCTCAAAATAATGCGATGACCTTCCCCTCGGGTCTCGAAATTCGAGGAAATGCACAGCAAGGAGTCCAACCCCAGAGCAGACCCTATCCCCAGTCCTAACCAAAGCCCTTCCCGATCCACCTATGCTTCCGAATGTGGTGGGCAGAGGCCAGACGTGTCCCCTTCTGCCCTAACTTCAAACAGAATTACGATCACAGAGGGGGACAAAGCCACTATTACTTGGCCCCATGAGGACCAAAGGTCCAGCTAGAGAATTCCATTCAGAATCCACACGTGCAGAGAAAGGGCACCTCCCGGGTTCCCCACAGATGCCTCCGGGCTCATGGCATTCTTAAAGATTGGGGGTGGGGAAAGAGGTGGCAGAGACAAGGTGAGAAGGTCTTCAAGTTTAAACCTTGTATGTTACAGCTGCTCAGAAAATGCCAAAAAAATGTAAATGAAAATTTTCAGCCGCAGTGGGAGAAATCAAGGCCCAAGGTCCCAGGTTAATCTTTCAGACTGCTGGGCATACTGCAAAGCTGTCTCCATTTATTTACTTCTAATTGAAAGCTGGCGTGCTGAGGGTTACTCCACCCAGGCGTGAAGCGCAGCCATCCGTGAAAGATTTCCCAAGACCTCTTCCTTTGCAGAAGCATCCTTCATGTGCTTGAAAGGGAAAATGTCATGGGGACACTAAATTAAAACTCAGTTTTGTCTTTGAAAAATAGATCCAATCCTCAATAGGATGTGGTTGGAGAGATACCAGCATTAGCATAATGCCTTAGTACATTTTATAGGCCAATCGGAAAAAAAAGGATACCCAGAAACCTATCAGAGAGAAAGGTCTCATGGGGGCCACACATGCTAATCTTCACAGATGGAGACTCCTGGGACTCACAGTTGACAAAGGGTGGTTTTCTCTGGGAGACTTTTAACTCTTACAGGGGTTGTTTCAACACAGTTGGTCAGCTGGTGGGAAATACCAACCAGGAAAAAGAAGTTCACTACCTTTCAAGATTGTTAGCTATGCATGAATTCATTAGTTCACTTACTCACTTCTTCATTGATTCAACAAATGCTTATTGAGCCCCTACAGTGGGCGAGGCACTGTCTTGGCACTGTCTTGGCCACTGGGCATACTGCTGGGGAACCGGCCCCCAAGAAGCCTACAGTCTACCAGGAAAGAGAGATGGGCAAACAAGACAGTCCTCCATTTATGTAAGGGCTCCCTTTGGAAAACCTTCTGTGAGTTAGTTTTGGACACAAACCAGAATTGTTCAAAACTCTGGACCCATTCAGCAGGTGTCCATACAACAGCAGTGGAGACATTTGAGCACACAGGGAGCAGCCTGTGCAGGCTCCTGCCTTGCTTCTTAGACAAACTCTGTCATTAGTGTAAAGAGGTAAAGAACATGGGCATTGGAGTTGGGCAGACCTCCACCCAAGTGCTGTCTCTGTCTTACCATCAGTGAAGTCTTAGGCAAGATCCCTGATTCTCAGAGCCTCACCTTCTTTGTCAGTAAAATGAGGATAGCATGGCTGAAGGCTGCAGTGAGCCCAGCTGAAAGACTACCTTGGCCAGCCTCCCTTGCAGCTAGGTGTGGCCATGGGAGTAATCTCTGGCCCATTAGATGTAAGTGGCAGCTGTTGTGTGGGATTTCTGGGAAAGTAAGCTCACAAAGCAAGCTGGAACTTGAAAAAATATCTTTTGCTTTCCTCTTTTTCCTCACTGTCAGGGATGTAGATATAAAGACAGGAGCTACAGCAGCCATCTTGGGCCATGAGGTAATCTTGAAGATGGAATTTTGAACTAAGAAAGACAGAAGGAGCCTGAGATTCTGATGATCAAGGAGCTACTATTAAGACCATGGCCAACAAGGTTCAGCCTTCTTTTATGTGTGAGAAAAATTAAATATTTCTTAAAATCACTATTATTTGTGGTCTATTTTAAGGCACCGATGGCAACTCCTAATACAAGTAGCCATAGTGTTACTGTGAAAATTGAATGAGGTCATTCACACTGAATGCTTAGCCCAGTATCTGGCCCACAGTGAGCTCTCAGGGCGGAAGAGTTCACACTGTCATCATTCATATGAAATATTTACATTGTCTTAGCTCAGGATGCTAGAGCAAAATACCAAAGATTGGAAACCTTACATAAATGAAGTTTATTTCTCACAGTTTTGGAGGCTAGAAGTCCAAGATCAAGGTGCTGGCCGATTTGATTCCTCGAGGGTCCTCTTCCTGGCTTACAGCCACTTTCTTACTGTGTCTTCACATGACAGCAAGAGAGGGAAAGCTCTGGTCTCTTTTCTTCTTGTAAGGGCACTAATCTCATCATGGGGCTGCACCCTCATGACCTCATCTAAAACTAATTATTTCCCAAAGGCCTTACCTCCAAATAGTATCACACAGGGCGGGGGGCAGGGGTTAGGGCTTCAACATATGAGTTTGTTGGACATCAGTCCATAACATACATAGACCCTACCGGAAGTTTCAAACACAGTTGGTTTGCTTAAATTAGATTAGCAGAAATAGAAAACCTCCTGGATTATACTTGAGAATCGTGAGGGTTACGATAAACGGAGGTCAGGATACCAGAGGACTGAAAGTCCAACATGATGACTGGGGTTTGGAGGTTGTGTCCATATGCCTTGCTTCCCGGCAGCACTTAGATGGCAGGACCAGTCATTCGTCAAGGCCGCTCCTAACTGATGAGAGTAAAACCACATCATCTGATTAAGAAGACCTCAAACAATGAAATCCACGGTCAGACCACACATCCATCTTATGTTTCATTCTTTGCTTCACAGATGACAAAACAACAGCAGCAGCACATATGAGGAGAATCTGCTGTGAGCCAGGCTCCGTCCCGGCTCTGGCCTCAGAGTGAATCAGTCAGGGCCTGCAGATGGCATGCTCAAATTAGGAACTTTGGGGAGAGTTTATTAGAAAGACCGTTTCCAAAGATGTGGGCAAGATATAGAGAAACCACAGGGTGAGTGCAGCACCAGGGGGGTAAAGGGTGGGCTGTCACCCCCTCCCCCAGCCCCCTGGGCCTGCAGCCTTGAGCACACAGAGCGGTTACCAGATCCTGTACACAGGGCTGCCCGGCAGGAGTCACGGCCCGCTCACGCAGACCCCCCCCAGGAGTGAACATGAACCTCATTCTCCTCCCACTCCAACCTCATGGTTCCCACGAGGTGGACCTTCCAGAAACCAGAGAGTAGTGGAGCCTGCGCCCACAGTCCATTCAGGTCAGTCTTCTAGACATAGAGGAGGGTGAAGAGTGAACTTGGAGGGGCCCAGGGCCTTATTCTTTTAATCTTCAATAACTATCCTATGAGGCAAATACTATTATTACCCTCCTTACACACACGAGGAAACTGAGGCCCAAAGAGAAACCATTTACACATTTGAAACAACTAATTTTGTAAAGATGTACAACTTGGATTCTCTAGGATGAGATGTTGAACTCTTGTTACTTAAGCTATTTAAAATAAGGTAGTATTCCTATTAAAGTATATGCACATCTATGTCAGCGCTTAACAGACATGACAGCTCATGCCCCTATGAGATGCACACTCTGATTACCTCTATTTTACTGTTGAAGAAGCAGAGACTTAACGATGTTGAGCCAGGTGACTTCTAGAATCCTTTAAAATCAGAATTGTCTCTAATTCAGTAACTACTTAAACCATTGCTTATGATTTATAAAAACAAGACCACAAAAAGCCCACACCACCAACAACAAGCATTTGTACTGAAATTATAAAACTCTTTCCAGTGAAATACACCACTGCAGTAAATCCTTCCATTCAGGGACACAAAAGTGGTTGACATTAGCGGGAACAGCACAGATAACCGAAAATCAGGGGCAAACGTGTTCTGCCCCTCCCAGGTGCATTCCTGGCCATTATGCCCCAAATTCTTTCTTTTATTCCTCCTTTGTATCCCAAGACCAAAGTTTCTTGGGAAGAAAGAAAAGGGTTTTCTGGAGACGTGACATATCATAGTGTTACTGGCCATAGTATTAGTTGGGATTCTGTGGGTACAAGTTACAGGAAATCCAGCTCAAACTGGCTAAAGCTAAAAAGGAAAGCTATTGGCTCATGCCCTAGAATGAGCGGGGCTTCAGGCATTGACTGATCCAGGGCTCAAAGGATGTCACCAAGAACTAGCTCCCTTCTGTGCGCCAGATTCTGCTCCTTGGTGTTGACTCCACGGAGCTGCGAAGTGGCTACCAACGGCTCCTCAGACCACCCTCTTCCAGCATCTAATCCAGCAGGAGAGCAAAATTCCACTTCTTCAGTAATTCAGATGAAAATAGGAGAACTGAGTCTCTCTGGCCCTGACTGGCATGGCATGGATCCTGTGGTCACTACGGCCAAGGAAATGTTGTATTCCAATCAGCCAGGGTGGGGGTGACCTCTCCTACAACATGTGGACTGAGGCTGGGCCAAGGATGATCTCATAGAAGCATCAGGGCTGCTGATCAAAGAAAAGGGAAAGGATGCGGGGTGGGGAAAGCAACCCCTCTCCACCACAGTCAGCAATACCATCACCAGAAAGACGCACCAGGGAACTTCTTCAGCCCAGAAACTGGCGGCGGAAGTCCTAGAGATGTCCAAGCCACAGCGGGATTCAGGGATGCGTCCGTAACCTCCTCTCCCCACCTCCCCCCAGTGGTCCCCCCATGCCAGCCTTCTTCCTAACTTAGGGGAAGGGGTCACAGGGTGGAATACGTGCCTCCCAACACAACCACCTTCAGCTTTCCACTCAGTACCCGGAGAATTCCTCCCCCTGGCCCTCAGATCTGAGCTGGAACCTTGCCTTCTCCCTGAAGCCATCGCTAACAAGACTCCCCAACTTCCCCAAGAGCTACCATTCCCCTCTTCCAGGGACTTACAACATTTTGTACATGAATTATCTTCATTCGAGTGCTTCTTTTTCGTGCATCAAAATGATTGGTTTACACACCAGTCCCTCCTATTCTACACTCACTCACACACACACACGCTCACCCCTAACCAGATTAGAAACTGTTGGAAAGCAGAGATCAGCTTTTCTTCACTCTGAGCGCCTAACACGCAGCATAACATCTGAAATGGTGCTCAGAAACGGTGGGTGAATGAATGAGTGAATGAAAGCTTTCTACAGTTCTTGACCACCAGATAAAATGTGCAACACTCATTTGGGCATTTAGTCAATCAACAGTGCTTGGTAAAGAATGAAATAATGCCATTTGCAGCGATATGGATGGACCTAGAGATTATTATACTAAGTGAAGTGAGTCAGACAAAGACAAATACCATATGATATCGCTTCTATGTGGAATCTAAAAAAAAAAAAAATTGATACAAATGAGTTTATATACAAAACAGAAACAGACCCACAGACATAGAAAACAAATTTATGGTTACCAAAGGGGCGAGGGGTGGAGGAGAGAAATTAGGAGTTTGGGATTAACATATACCAAAAAAAAACCCCAAAAGCAGTGTTTAGCAAACTCCTACTGAGTATAGACTAGGCATGAGCAAACTGTCAAAAATCGAATCAAATAGGTAAAGGGAAAAGCAATGGTATGCTTATTCCGCTTGTTTTAAAACAGAAAAAACCCGAAATAAAGAGAATGTTCCTGGTCTATGGATTCTCGTGCGGGAGCTACACCGTCAGGCAGGGAAAGTAGACCCAGAAGGGCCGAAGAAGTCACCGTGAGATCCCGGGAAATGTGCCCGGTTTGTCCTCACGAGTGCAAACCGGTGGTTAAGGGCAAACTGTTGAGCTGTGAAAGCGCCCTTGAGAGATCCGATCTGAGAGGCAGAAAGGCCTGGGCTTGCTTCTCACTCTGCCCCTTACTAGAGGATCTCAGGCGGCTGATTCAACTGCTCTGGGCCTCGTCTGCTCATCTGTAAAACGAAGAGATGACCACCCACTGATCTGCCCGCGTGGTTCAAGCCTCAACCGGGTGCGTTGGTACCTCCTTCCCTTCGTTCCGCACATGCCACCTCCATCGAGCTCACCTGCGCAAATATGCCGGAATCCAACCGCCTCTCTCCCACTTACCTGCTGTGGGTCTGAGCCTCCGTAGACCGGTGCGAGCATCCTCGGTGTCCAGAGTTCTTCAGTTCCTGAGGTGCCCTGAATGAGCGGTGGAGCCAGCAGAGCGGGCCCCATCGCAAACAGCTGTTTGGTCCACTGGGCTCCTGAGTTTGGAAAGGGAGGGGCACCCGTACCCCCTGGTTAGCGTAGCTTCCTCGTCTCCTTTCCCGTCTTCGCTCCTCCTATCTCTTCTCAACCCAGCACGCAGAGGAACAGTGCAGACGCAGGACCGGTTCCGTCCTGTCCCGTTCGAACTCCAGAAGCTTCCAGGGCGGCCCGTGAATCCCTCCGCGCCTGACGCAAGTTCCACCCCGGCCACGCGCCACGCACCACGCGCCACGCACCACGCACCACGCACCACGCACGCACCACTGCGTAGTTCGCCCGCCGCCTAGGCCGCCCGCCGCCTAGTCCGCCCGCCGCTCCGGCGTGCGGCTTTTCTACGTTATCCTGGATGTGCAAACGCGTTCCCACTTTGTGACTTTGACTTTGTCCTTGTCCTTCCCTTTGCAGGGCAGCCGGGGTTCCCGGATCTTTGCAGCTGCATCCTTGCCGTCCCTCCGATCTCCGCCCAGTCCTTCCTGACCACGCGTGCAAGTCCAACAGGAGTCCTTCTGCCGCCTCTATTTTATTTTTTTCATCACACAGAGTCTGCCTGAAACCATCTTATTCGTTTGCTTAATTGCACCCAAACTGGAATGTCTGCTACCCGGTGTAAGGATGTACTTTGGCGTCTGCAGACCCTAGAAGAGTGCCTGACACATAATAAACGCTCAAAAAATATTTGATGGTTGAAAGAATGAAGGAAGGGAGGAAGGAAAGAAAGGAAGAAGTGGGGGGAGCACACCCCTCAAAGGATGATTATATAGTCTCAATTAGAGCGTTCTAAACCACTCAGCACAGTGCCTGGCACTCAGGAACGACTTAATGTATCAACTATTATTCAGTTATTAGGATAGAATAGGGGGCAGCACACAAGCACAGGAGAAAGAAAAGCAAAAACAGTCCTCCCCCACTTTGCTTGGATTCACCTGGCTCCTGAAGAGAATATTTGAGGTCTCTGACCAAGCAACATCCCCTTTGGCTTCCCTGGAACTTATGCTTGAACCCAGTTCAGACCCCAAGGGTTTGGAGTTCATTTACTTTTGGCAAACCATCGGCTCTTTTTTTCTAAGGGGAAAAAATAAAATACAAAAAGATAGTCACATAATATCTTGGAGATCAAATGCCTCTTGGAAAACTGCATTTTGATGAGTGAGGGAATCAAAACCATATGGATTGAATTCTCCTTAGATCTCTTAAGGGGAAATGGGAGCGTGAGCAAGGGAAGGGCAGGGAAGCCAGTGAAATGCCGCACTGACTTTTCCGAACATAAAGCTAGCCGTGAAGGATGGCCTGAGATGTCTCAGCTCCTTCAAAACTGTTTGCTGACCATGTGCCAGCTGACTCATCACAGAAGGAAATGTGAAAGGTTTTTTTAATCACCTCTCTTTCTTTTCTTCTGATTTCCCCTCCTCTATGGGGCTGACTTTGGGGTCTTGTGAGTGACTCAGAAAAGGTACTGGGACATTCAGTGTGTATAATTTCTCCCAGAAAGCAACCTCCAAGTTTCTCCCTGACAAAAGGGCCTTAAATATCTGCTGGAGCTAAATATTTGCAATCAGGTAGTTAGATGAGCTCCTTTCTTTCCTCCTCTCTCTCTCTCTCTCTCTCTCTTTCATGGTCATGTTTCTATCTGCATTTTGCTGATGCGGGCAAGTTGCTGAAAGAGACTCCACATCCACAGCGTGACTGACGCTGTCACTTGCTGTGAGAGGAAATCAAGGGGAACAAGTGCTTCCAACTTTTTTACCTCAAGCACAGAGAAACCTCAGAAGCCGTTTCCTCTGTTCTTCTCACCCTAATCTGAGAGCAGGTGACGCTGCTGACCACCCGCCTGGCTGGGGTACTGAACTCAGGTGACACTGACTGGACGTTTACACCGTAGGAGACCCCAAGCGTCCTCTCATTTCATCCTCCCAAACCGCTTCAGGGGAGGTGCTCTTATTGTTCTCATTTTACAAATGGGGTGACTGAGGCACAGAGAGGTTAAGCAACTTAACCAAGGTCAAACAGGGAGGAAGTAGCAGAGCTGGGATTTGAACCAAGGTTTTGCCACTGCCAGAGTCTGTACCCCCAACCATTATTTCCCTCAAAATATCCTGCATTTCTGGAATTTGTGTCTTTGCTCTTGCTGTGCCATTCATCTAAAAAGCCTTTCTCGCTACTCCTAACCTTTCTCCCAGCTGCCTGACAAGAATCTTCCCCACCCTCCAACGTGTGTCTCAGGTGTCCAGCAAAGCTTTTTGGAAGCCCCCAGGTTGGTTGACCTTCTCCCACCTCTGAACTCCAGGGCACCTGGTGCCTCTCTGCGCTGTCCAGCCCCCGCCCTAAGTCATAAAACCAGCCATTTGAGCCCTGGCTTTAAATGAGACACCCCTGCGTTTAATGGCCTGCTGGGACACTCTACATTTACAAAGCACTCCAAGACTCAGATTCCTTATCTACAGAAGGGGGAAAATGAGATGACCAGTGTGAGCAAGCGGCCAGCTGATACACACAAGGCACACGGCAAGCACGCCCTCCGCCTCGGCTGCTGTCTTCTGGTTCCCGGGCTGCTTGTTTGAGCTCCCGCACCTGACTGTAAATGCTGTGAGGAAACGTAATAGTCACTGATTTAGGCAGTGATTGGATTAGGCATTTCGCTGAGTTTAAAGGAGAGGGGAGAGGGGGCCGGTGGGGACAGCAGATGGAAACACGGCTCAGAGGGAATAAGGGCAGCCACTGTGGCCTCAGTGCCTGTTGTGTGACAGGGTTTTCAAGGATTAATTCATTTCATCCTCACAGCAACCCTAGCAGCTAAGTGCTGTTATTATTCCCATTTTACAGATGAAGAAACTGAGGCCCAGGGAAGTTGAGTGACTTGCCCTAAGCCAGATATGTATTCGGTAAATTCAGAGTCAGGATTTGAGCCCTGACATTCTGGGTCCAGAGTCCAAGGTCTTCCCTGTTAAACTAGATTACCCCTAAAAGGGGGGATTTTTAAGCTTTCAAATAGCAACGAAACAAAAGGCTGAGAGTCTCCAGCCAGGACTGGCAGCTATTTAGTGGGTACACATGCTGAGACAAGTTTATCAACACTTTCCTGGGAGTTTATTCAATGGGAGGAAGTGTTGGGGGCTCCCCCTGCAGCAAGCCATGTTGGCTTTGTGGTTGCACATGAACTTGATCATAAAACAGGAAAAATGCTGACTGAGGTGAGGAGGCTTTGGGTGGGATCGTATATATACGTATTTTATCATGCTTGTATATAGTTTCATGTTTTTTCTTGAAGAACTTGATTTCACATATACCTCAAGGTGAGGTTCAGCAAATAAATGCAAGACTGGGGAAAACGTAAAAGATCAATACGATGGTGAAACATTTAATGAGTCCTAGAAAGGTGAGGCATCAAGGGAGTCTTCTGAGAGGAAGGGACAGCTGGACTGAGACCAGAGGGTGAGTCAGAGTTGGCTTAATGAAAAGGACACTGAGGGTTGGATCATTCCATAGCCATTTCCAAACCCTTTCCCTTTTATTGTTCTCCACTATGGAAGCTTGAATGAGAAGCTTCCCAGCATCCCTTGAAGCTAGAGGGGTCTACGAGACCAAGTTTGGCCAATGTGACACCAACATAAGTCTGCTGGAGGTTTTTCTGGGAAAAAGTTTTACTTTCTTCATGAAAGAGACAGAAATGGCTTGTTTAGCCCTTTCCCATTCTTCTTATGGGAAAGGAAGGATGTAACGCCTGGAGCTGTGGTAGCCATCTTATGACCATGAGGCAACACAGAACCAGCCCTTGTTGTCATCATGCTGTTGAAGCAATGCTAGCTGCTACCCACCTCTATATTTCTTGTTATGTGAAAAAAAAAAAAAGAGCCACTATTTGAGCCCATCTGCATCCATTTTTTTTTCATTGCTTGCAATCAAAAGCATTTATAACTCATACACTAGGCAAAGCAGGAAAATAATTATGAAAAAATGAGCTGTTCAAGACAGAGGGTCCAATATGTGCAAAAACCTGGAGGAGAGAAAGACTGCAGCATAATCTGAAGATGAGAGACTCAGTGTACGTGAAGTATATGTTGCTGGTGCTGGTGTTGGTGGTGAGTGTTGGCTGCTGGCTGTGGTGAGCAATGAGACTGGAGAACCACACGAGGGCTAGAACACGCAGGGCCTTGCACAGCTTGTAACTTTAGATTTGGACATTATCTGTAATAAGGGGACACCATGGAAAGCCGTGTGTGTGTGTTGAATCAGGGGAGTGCCTGGGATAAAGTTAAGTTCTAAAAAAGACCCTTCTGGCCTGAGTTCGTTCCTTCAGTAAATACTTTATAAGCATGGGAAAGTAAACTGGTAGAATCACTTTGCAAAACTGTTTTGAAGTGTCTACAAAGACTAAACATCCGGTACCCTACAAACCCAGCAATTTCATGACATACGACACACCCAAGAGAAATAATTGCATGTGTCCTCCGAAAGACAAGCCCAGGCATACTCATAGCAGTTTTACTCATAATGGCCCAAAATAGGTAGCAATCCAAATGCCCATCAAGTCTAGAAAAGCAAACTAATTTGCATGTGTCCTCATACTGTGAAACAGTACACAGCAATAAAGAAAAGGGACACCTTGCTGCTGCATGCAACAACATGGATGAAAATCCAGACTTCGTGATGAGGAAAAGAAGCCTACAGAGAAGGGTGGACATTTGTCTGGGTCATCCAAGAAGGAGGTGCCAAGATTAAGTGTCCAAGAGATGCTTAAGGGAAACACCTCTGGGAAAATGGGGAGGGAGCCTGGAGAGGCTGGGAACCATCAGACTATGATGCAGATCTGCCCCTTGTGAAGGAGAGAGGGGATGAAGGAAGGTATGCAAGGAGGAATATTGGTTAGACGGAAACATCTTAGACCACCATGCAGTTCTAAAGAAGCTCAGCAAAACTGATGGGCAGTCCTTGAGCCAAAGTTGCCGGTCAGTGGAGTTGCCTATCTTCCAGGAATGGGCTGCACTCATGTCCCTTCCACACCCAGTCAAAGGCTGGAGCAGCCTGTGGGAAGCGTGTCCTCCCACGGACACGGTGATGATGGATTTCAGAGCCCAGCAGAATCGGCTGTAGGTCAATCCCCACAGTCAGAGATCAGAGAGATGTACTTTCATGACCACAACACTGAACAATTCCATAGATGAAGGTCAAGAGAGGCCAAAAATCAATGTTCAGTGATAAAAGTCACAGTGGTGTGTTTACTTCCAGAATGAATAGGGCTAGGGGTGTGACAGAGAGGGCGTGAGGGAGCCTGCTGGGGCGGCTGGAAATGTTCAGTATCTTGATGGGGGGGGTGGGGATTGAGTAGGTAAAAATCTTTTGAGTTATCACCTAGGTTTTGTGCATTTTGTAGAAAAAATGAAGAAGTTCTTAATTGAGCGAATTCTTTCTGTCAAACGCTCAGCCCTGGGCACAGAGGGGTGACTAAAGCAGACAGTGGTGCTGGCCCCGAGGGGCATGCAGCGAGAAGCATGGTCTGCAACACAAGACCAGGGCAGGGAGGCCCATTAGGAAGCCATGCGACGTCCCCGCTGAGCACCGTAGTGGCAGGGAGCCCGCGGCATAAGAGACTGTCTGCAGACAGCCGAGCCCAAGAAGCGTTTTGCCAAAGATTCTTGAAAAGAGAGAGTAAAGCAAAATGACTGACTTGCAAGAAACAAGAAGTGGAGATGTGAAAGCAAGTCAGGAGCCATCAGAACGGCTTACAGAGGAAAATGCTTTTAGAGAGATCAGTGACAGGAAAATTCGGTGTGACTGTTCGCTGCCGTGACCGCAGGAAGCGGAGCCCTGGGAATTGCATCTTTCCCGGAGCCAGGCTCCTCTCCCTGTGCCCAGCCATCAGGTTCACTGGGTTTACAGGGACCCACTGGGAAATTATGTCCCATATTTTTCAAAGCCAGCAAAAGATTTCACACCTTTGTGAGGACTGCTGGGTGGCGGGTAAGAGAATGTAGCCTCTGGGAGGGAAGGGGTGCCAATTAGGGCCAATTAGAACTAAACTGACCTGTCATTTGGCAGAAATGCCTCATGGAACTCACTCTGTTCTAGAAAACTGAGGATTTCTCCTGTGAGTTCATTTACTCAGAGAAAGTTCTCTATGGGAAGATGCCTGTATGGGTCATTCCTTAAGAAAAAAAAAATTTTTTTTAAGTAAACTCATCTCAATGACTCTTGTGTTTTTCCATTGCTTCTGTCATCAGTCCTGAATTTCCAACCACTTTCAACTTGAGAGGGTGATGTTGACTGTCATGCTCTGAAACAAAACATGTTAATATCTGTATATTCCAAACCAGCATGCCCTCAAATGTGAACTCACCACAGCTTTCCAGAAAGAACCAAAAATAGAACATTTTACACTTGTCTAACTTTTCCTAGGCTTTAAAAAAAAAACTCCTGTCTTTTCAGACCGTGATAAATGCAAAAAAACCCAAACGTATTTATTCAATAATTTACTGTGTGGAGATGGCAGCATAGTTGAGTCACCCAAGTGCTTTAGGAGAATTTCCATCAGGTACCATCATGTTCTTGGCCTAAGCTTTATGTAAACTCGCTGGATCGATTTGAATCAATTTGACACGTACACACTTCAGGGCACGGTTAGTTTCAAATCAATTAAGCTCCTTATGACTTTATGATTAAGAACCCAAGGTTATAAAACGTGAATATAAAAATCACAAATTATAAAGTGAAAAGTAAGATCTCCACCCAAGGTTTCATAAAAACCACCAGAATCGTTATGTAAGCTTCATGAAACAAACAAGGTAAGAGTAATTAGGTAGTAAATTGAGTACAGTGGTTTCAAAAGGTTCTAATTGGGTCGGACCAAACCGTTTAATGAAAATTAGGAAGCCAGGGTCCAGGGCAGCTTTCAGTGGGTTCAGATCTGAAAGGAGCTCCTCAGAGGTCTGGTGGCCCTTGCAGCAGGAGCTCAAGGTTCCAGTAAAAATCAGAGAGTGAGGGACTTCCCTGGTGGCGCAGTGGTTAAGAATCTGCCTGCCAATGCAAGGGACACGGGTTCGATCCCTGGTCCGGGAAGATCCCACGTGCCGCAGAGCAGCTGAGCCCGTGTGCCACAACTACTGAGCCTGCACTCTGGAGCCCGTGAGCCACAACTACTGAAGCCCGCGCACCTAGAGCCCGTGCTCTGCAACAAAAGAAGCCACCGCAGTGAGAAGCCCACACACGGCAACGAAGAGTAGCCCCCGCTCGCCACAAGTAGAGAAAGGCCGCACGCAGCAACAAAGACCCAACGCAGCCAAAAATAAATAAATTAAAAAAAAAAAAAAAGCAGAGAGTGGACCTTCCAGCCCTTCCCTGACCTTGACCAGCCTGCTCTTCACCACCGGAAGGCAGTGGACACAGGATGACGACCTCCTCTTGGCTGGAGCCAGCGAGCAGCCAAGGGAGAGCATTTTAAGGATCACAATGAAATGTGATTCCCACCTTCTACAGTTACATGGGATTTTTCTCTCCTGGTTTTGAAGCTCAGGAAAAAGAAGTAAGGAGGAGGGAGCGGATTAGAGTTAACATTAAAATAATAACGAGGGCTTTCCAAGTGCCAGGCCCCTTGATAAGTCTGATCATTGTCATCTGTCTTTACAACTCCCCATGAAGCTGAGGTGGGTTCTCTTAACTCTCATCCCATTTTAGAGACTGAAGCACAGAGAAGTTAGGTAACTTCTCTGATGGTCACACAGCGAGCAAGGGGCAAAATCCAGGCCCATGTGATTCCAGAGGATGGATTCTTCTCCTGCAAGGGTCGAGAGACCACTTGCATTCATTTATTCAACATGTATTGACTGGGGGCTTTTGCCTCCTCTGTGTTCTAGCAACTAAAGATACAGAGTGAACCGATCAGCCAGGTTCCTGCCTTCACGGGGCTTTCACTGCTGTGCAAAGACACAAGTGAAAGTAAATCGTTAAACAAACCGACAAAGTCAGGGAGTGATAATTCTCTGCAGAAAATGTTCAAAGTGTAACGTAAGAGTGACTGGTGGCTTCTTTCACTGGATGGCCGCCTCTTAACAGCTGGCATATGAGGTGAGATCTGAGTGACAAGAAGGTGCCGCTGTCCCGAGATCGGGGAGGAGGACGCGCCACACGGAGGGGAGGCCAGGCACGGAGGCCCCCAGGGACGAACGAGCTGGTCACGCGCAAGTAACAGAAGAGGGTCAGGGCTGTGGATTCAAGATGGCCACAAATCCTTTGTCAGCTTTCCTCCCTTTCAATCTGGGTGCATCTCGTGACTTGCTCTGACCAGCAGAATGTGAACAGAGTGGCTGTGTTTTGGTTCTGGGTCTAGGATTCTGGCAATTTCCTACTTCACTCTCTTGAAGAAGCCCCGGGCCAACGTGTATAGGGATCTAGCTACACTGCTGGAGGGACCACGTGGAGAAAAATAGATGCTCGGCTGGCCCCCAGCTGAGGAGCCAGTCATGTGAGAGAGGAGTTCCAGCCCCAGGAGGAATCCCAGCTAAATGCAGCCACATGAGTCAGCCCAGCTGAAACCACAGACGAACAGAGATGAGCCTCCCAGCCGAGCCCAGCTAATCCACAGAATTGTGAGAATAACCCATGGTTGCTGTTTTCAAGACACCAAGTTCCAGGGTGGTTGGATTTGCAGCAATAGATGATTAAAGCAGCCAAAGTGACTGCAGTTAAGTGGGGCAAAGGGATGGTAGAGAATAAAGCTGGAGGTCATTCTCCGTCAAGGGCCAGATCAGGCAGGGTCTGTAAGCTAGGTAAGCAGTCGGGATTTCATTGAAAGTGTGATCGGGAACCATCAGAAGAGGCATAACATGATCTGATGATTTATGTATATTTTTAAGCTTATGCTGGCTGTTGTGTGATGAATGAATAGTGGGGTGGGGAGAATAAGAGAAGCAAGGAGGTATCAGCTACGTGGCCACTGTGGGAAGGCTGGGAAGAGATGATAGCAAACTGGACCAAGATGGGAGCAGTGGAAATTCAGGGAACTGACTGATGCTGTGTTTTGGAGATAGAGTCAAAAACTGTTGCTAGATGGAGTACACTGGGACTGCGGAGGATCAATGCTCGATCTTTGGCTTTGGGAACTCAGTTGATGGTCCACGGTCCACTGAGATGGAGAAGACTGGGGTATAGGAGCAGGTCTGGAGAAAAGACAACAAGAGTTTTCTTAACCATGGCAAGTAGAAATGTCACATGGACAGTCGACTACAAGGGTGTGGCATTCTAAGGCGAGGTCACTCCAGGAGGCCTTTGGAAGTCCTGGGAAAAGCACGGTATCTGAAGCCACGGATCTAAAGAGAATGTTTAAACGGATAAGAAAAGGGGGCTCTGGATTGAGCCTCACGGCACTCGACATTTGGAGATGAGAGGAGGGTGGGATTCGGTCACACAGGCAGAGAAGGAACAGCTAGTGAGATGGAAGGAAAACCCAGAGAGTCTCTGGGATCACAGAAGCCAGGAGAATACAGTTGTTAAAGGAAGGATGGGATCGAATGAAGTCAAACAAGAACAGACATGGCCACTGGTTCACAGAACCAATGGAACTCCCTGGTGATCCATGAGGTCCCTGGTGATTCATAAGCAACCCTCCAGAAGCATTATGCGTTTCAGAGGATGAGGGCGTAGAACAGAAACTGGCTCCCCCTTGTCCCTAATCAATGCCATGATAGTCTTTAAACCTCCCAGTCTTTGAACAACACAGAGGAGGAAAGGAAATGAAAGAATCCTGAATTGGGTGAGTTTAAACTTTAAAAGAAAGGGTTTTCCCACAGATGTCATTAGGAAAAATGAAGGCTCAAAGGGGAACACATAGAAATGAGTTCTAGGAATGGGGAAAAGAGATGCAAAGTGCGTTAAACTTGAACGCAAAGCTCAAAACCATTGTGTCTGCACCATCACTTCCATCGCCGTCACCCCCATCATGACTGTGGAGAGGGGAAGTCACCTTTAGTGGCAGTGCAGCATTTTTCAAGAGAGGCCCTTTTCTTTTCTTTTGCTCCCTTGGTGAGGAAGTGTGTTCCCACATCCAAAGCCAGGAAAGGGAGGTCCAGAGGGTCTACACCCTTGTGACTGGGGGCACCTGCAGGCATAACACAGTGGAATTCCACTTGCTGATTGGAAGCCCCGCTGACATTTGTTTTTGTCACCAGAAAGGGGATGATAGAATTGGGGTAGGATGCCCTGGTGGAGTCCAAGAGTAAGAGAGGGCCCAGAGCACCCCACTCTAAGTCCCTAGTTCTTGAGAGGTACAGGAGCTGGATTTCATATGTGCCCAGAGGCCCTAAAGTTGGCCACAGAAGGTGGATGAGCAAGGACCCTACACGCAGAGGATGATGGCAGAGTCAGCCGTGGCCAGATCCAGGAAGGAAGCCGCAGCACTCAGTGAGGTGCTGGGAGACGAGCCCGTCGTAAGGCCAAGGGCAGGCAGCCTACAGAACCCTGGGGCAGCAACAGCACTGGCCAATGGGAGAGCAGTCTGTGAACACATCAGGAAAGGCAGGAGGCTTGGCGGTGCCTCCTCTCCTTCCTCCTTCCCCCTCCAGACCCTTAGAATCATAGTTCAGGCCTGACCCAGGGCAAGAGCAGGAAAAGGCCTTTCAATCCAAAACCAGATTGAAGTTTTCAAATGAACAGGATACAGCGTAAAGAAGCAAAACTGATGGCTTTAGTAAGGGAACTGGTACATTGTAGAATCCAGCTGGACTTCTAAGGATGCGTTTCCTGATGGAAAATGTCACATGGCTGGATTGGGGACAATTATTAGAAACAATAAAGCCATTTCTTATTTATCTCGCCAATGAATGGAGACATTTGAAAAAATAGGTTACAGTGGACTGAGGAGCGACCCTGCGCCAGGCACTGCCCAGGGCATTTTGCACGTTTTGCTCATCTCATCGTTACACACCCCGCGTGGCGGGTGCTGTTAGTACGATTACTATGGTTCGTATGGTTGCTATTCTCACGCCTGTTTTGCTGATAAGAAATTGAGGCTCACACTGAGGCCACATAACAACTAAATGATAGGGTTAGGGTTCAAATCCCGGGTACTGTGACTTAAAACTCGAATATTTTAACTGGGACCCTGATTTCTTCAGAATGCCTCATTTAATCACAATAGCCAGAACCGGACCACAGTGCAGTGCATGTAGAATTACAGGCCGCAAGCTCAACCACTGAGGAATATTCCTCCATTTTCTTGACATCCAAAGTTCATTTCTTTGTCAGGTCCCTGATCCTGGAAGTGACAGAAACAAAATGACTCTCATGTAGGAATTTCTCTGACTCTCTCCCAGGCTGAGTCCAAGCTCTGGGGCCCTCAGGAGTGCCAAGGTGTGAGAGGCAGAGGTGGGCAGAGTCTCCCTGAGGCTTCCATACCCTATCTGTGTTTCACCTGTCACCTGAGACTTTCTCAGACCCTTTCTACCTAAACGCCCGATTGACCATCATTAGCCAGTTGGTCCCACGCTAAGCTGGGCATAGGAACCCTGGGCTCTCCCCTCATCTGTCCCTAGAATGATTAGGTACCCAGGCTCTGGAGTCAGAATAGTTTTGTGACTCTGGGAAAGTTACTTAACTGCCTCAGTTTCCTTTTCTGTAAAACCAATGGTCTCACAGGATTGATACAGGATTTTTAAAAAGAGAAAGAATACTTGTAGAATACTTGGAAACAGCGCCTGGCACACCATAAAGGCTTAACTGAAGTTAAGTGTCCTTATTGGGGGGGGGAGGGAGGAAAACAATGACTCTTACTAATCAAGTCTTTTTTTTTTAATGCTTGGACAGTAGCTTGGGAAATTATTCCCTGCATTCTGTAGCACCCCTTCTTTCCCTAGGCAATACAGGCAAATTATCTGGCTTCCCCCAAATTGGGGAGTTTGGGGTTTGGGTGTGGTATTTCAAAATTCCACCCTGCTCAGTCAGAGGTGGACAGTTCTGGTTGAAACCCTATGAGCTGCCCTGCAATGCCCTTCCCCCGACACACACACCCCTCACTCCCTCCAGCATCCCTCTCTCCAGGTTAGAATTCTCTGGCATCTAACTTTCCTGCAACAACTCAGTTTACCCTGCAGCCACATCCGTTCTGTGGAGCCTTATCGTGACCTTTGAAAATAAAGAAAAGCAGATTTGGTTCTTAGCTGCCATCCTTTTTTTTTTTTTTTTTTTTTTTTTTTTTAAACAAAAATTTTTGCACTGTGGACAATTTCAAACATATACAAAAGTGGATGGAACAGGACTTAGAACACCCATGCATACACCATCCTCAACTCATGGCCCATCTGGCTTCATCCATCCCTACCCATGTATTTTGAAGCAAATCTCAGGGATCATATTCCATTTGTAAATATCAGCGTGTGCTTCCAAAGATCTGGAACGCTTTTTTTAAAAAACACATTACCGTTATCACAACTTAAAGAAAAAGACCAACAATGATTCTTTATCATCAAAAAGCCAACCAATGTTCAGATTTTTAGCAACATCCAATATGATCCATCAGGAGTGGGGTTGCCCCTCGCAAATTGTTTTAGGAAACAGCGTGAGGCTCTCCAGGAGAATAATTCCATCCCTCTGTTTCCTCCACAGACAGAAATGTCATAGCCAAACCCACTGCTGGCGGTGCCAAGAACTCCAAAATACAACCACGTGTCAAATAACCATGGAGACACGGTGAGAGAAGGAACTTATTCCTCGCTCCGTTGTTTAGAAAGAGCAGTCAAAAAGCTGCTGAGCGCGGAGGGAGAAGGCACACGCTGCGTGCGGCTGCACACACCTCATGATGTGCACCGGGGCATTCCTGCCGCATCAGAAGGGCCAGCGAGGGCTGGCGCAGCAGCTGTCGGTACCCGGGATTAGCACATGCGCCTGCGGGAGCTGGGCGGACCTCAGCGCTGGAAAATGGAATCGCCTTGTTCCTTGTTAATTTCTTCTACCGGTTCAGCAGCAGCAGTTTTGAGCTGAATCCAGCAGAGAACTCATCTGAGGTATTTTGATTTATGATTTATTTATTTATTATTTTATCTGGTTCTACTGCTGGTCATTTACATGACAAGTCTTGTGCTATCTTTAACTGAAGGGCAGTTCCAACCCTGATTCTTTGAAGAGGCCTGCAGTATTAGAGATGCAGCCTTCTAATGGCTTTCCTTTCGACACCTTACATAAATCGAGGTGCCGGTAAAGCAAGAATGGACTGATCCTACTTTTACTTTTAGAAAATGTGTGTACAGCAGTATTCCCATAGCCGACGCTCTGGTGCTCTGCCCCTACTGCTTGGCCTTCCTGCTGCTGTGTCTCTCTGCCCTGGGCTTTTACTGGGTTGCAGGAGGTGGCCAGGCCTGGAGTCAGAGAGGTGGTACCCTCAGTATCCACCAGTGAGGGACCCCTGTTGGTGGATAAAAGCTCTGCAAGCGGGGTCGATATGAGGGGCGTTCTACAGCACTGCCCAGAAGTCCTAAACCTTCCGGAGCCCCAGCTGTCCCCAGAGCTAACCTGTTCCTTGTCAGCTGCCCTCCCTTCCCATGTCATGGCCTCACCCCTCTATCAGTGCTTCCTGGCATCCCTCCCATTACAGGGTGACATCACTGGGAAACCTCCCAGCCCCAGACAAAACAGGAGAGTTGATCACCTTACCCCTCAGATAAATCACTTGTGCTCAAATCCTAGTCTCAGGCTTGGCTTCTGTGGTCCTCAATCCAAGGCAATCCATATGCAGAGAAGAGTCTGGAATGAGACATGCATCTTAACTCGGTATCCTTTGGGAACAGAGCGCTCTGAAGTAGGTAGGGCAGTGGGGTAGTGCTGGGCTCCTTGGGTGTTTGGGGGTGGGAGTAAATGAGGATGGGTTTTTCGCCAAATTTTTTTACGAAAAACATATAGCATTTGTCTATTTTTTTAATACACAATAAAACTTGGGTTTTTAAAAACTAGTAGCAGATATATGTTTTATAATTTGTAAAGGGTCATTTCCATTTAAATTTTTTTAAAAGAAGGAAAGAAACTAGGGTTTAAAACAATTTTTTTATAATGACTTAGGGCAAAAGTTTTCTAAGCCTCCAAATCTTTTTGTGATGGAATCCCTACCTGGCTCCTCCAGTTACCACCAGATGCAAGTGGCACTGCTGTGACTAAAACAGGGTGCTGGGGCCTCCCCCGCCAGCCCCCCCATTCTCTCCCCCTACCTTAGGTAACCACTAGGTACTGCCTAAGAACCTTGAGGTTTTTGTTGGACCCAGTGTGAAAACCACTGTTATAGATTATTTAATGGCATAAAAAAATTATTGTTAACTTTTTACTTTAAAATGCATTCTGAACTGAAAAGAGCAGGTCAAAAACAGCACGAACAGTGCCATCTTGATTTTTGTGGAGAAAAAAACCCCTGTATTCACGTACATTGAAAAAAGACTAGAAGGAAATATACCAAAGATATTCATGGCAGTTATCTTGTGGGGGCTGGATCCCCAGTATTTTTTTGAGTCTGGTTTCTGTGTCAATGCTATATTTCCTTCATTTTCTACGGTGAATATGAATTATTTTTTAGCAAAAAATAATTAAATAAAAGCACAGCACATGATTTTAAGGAGGTGAGAGAGTAGGAAAAATGATCCCAGAGTCACATGCAGACAGTAGCAGCATCGAGACCAGATTTTCATTGTTTTTAGGTACCAATCTGAAAAGCAGGGCCTTCCGCAGGTTAACAGGGTTTACACACCGATGGCTGCATAGCTCAAGTTATAGCCTGTCAATTCCATGGTCAGCCAAGCCTTTGATGTTTCTGATGATGATATATGAGTACTGTCCACAAAACAAGCAAAACAACGGGTTTTGCTCCCGCCTCCACTGCCGTGGAGTGGTTCAGGCTATGAGGTGGGCAGCGCCTCCCACAGATATGGGTGCACTCGGGTCAGACTCTCAGCCAGGGAGCCTTTGAAGGGAGATGGAAGCTTTACCAGACCAGAAGCTACCCTAGAGAATTGGAGCGTTTAATTCAGCGGTTCCCTCACCTGGCAGCCCATCAGAATTACCTGGGGAGTTTCTTAAAAATGGGTTCCCAGCCCCACCCACTGGTCCTCTGGTTCAGGAGGCCTGGACAGCACTCACCATCACCTGCATTTTTAACAGTCACGCTGGGGGATTCTCACGAGATGACTTCGTGAAGTTCATCCTCACTGCTGGGATGTAAACTCTGGGAAACCTATATGCCTGTTGGTGGCTGTAACCTGGATACCGTCGGCACAGCCCCCGATACCCTGTAAATATTCAGGGAGGCAACTCTTTACCGAAGGCCCACTCTGTACCTGACGTTTTGCTAAGTGGTTTCAAGTCCCTTTGCCTTAATTACAACTCGGAGGAAAGTATTCTTATATCCATTTTGTAGATGATGAAGCAGATTCAGAGAGACCAAGAAATTTGCCCCAGATCACTTAGGAAGATAGAGAGGCCGCATCCAAACCCTGATCTGAGGGCCAAACTCTAGCTCATCCCACTCAGCCATGTCACTTCTAGAAAGTTCCATGACATTTCCTTTCTTTTCCTGGGAGAAAAACGGTACCAGAATTCTCCACTCACCTTCCTCACCTCTTACCTTCTACCTGCTCCTCTGTTCATGTACCCCCCCCACACACACACACCACACACACAGACACACAGACACACACACACACCTTCTAAGTTTGACCTGCGTCTAAAAAAATAGCACTAGAACTCCACCCCAGGACATACTATACAGAGTGTTAGTCTCACAATTTTCTGACTTCCTGTCATAACACGTCTTTCCTAAGCTAGAGGAAACCAGTTATTCCTTGATTCCACTGTAATTCTCTTACTTATTTGAAAGCAATTGTTGCAAACTGTCCTAAGCAATTTGACTATTCAAATTATAAGGTGTTTGATTATAGCTTCCCCATCCCCCCAAAGTTAGAAGGCTATGAAGGCTACAGGTTTCCTCCCCTACCTCCAAACCGGATGGTATGATACAGACAGAGCCCATCTCAGCCTGAATTCCACCAGCAAGGAAACAGTTATTAGCAAGCAGGCATATCCACAGCCAGTCAACCCGTCCCCTGAGCCTGGGGACCCCTCAGCGATCTGCCCTTTTAGATACTTGGACAGCCTTTCATGAAAAGTTCATCTGAGGCGGATGTGACAATACCGTCAGTGCAGTATTTAGCTAACCCAGTCAGGTAGGTGATAAAATCAACCCTTTAATGTCTAGACTCAGGACTGATTGGACTTCAGAGCTCAGGGCCTTTCCAAGAGAATGAGCAACTGGTCTCACTCAATTCATTTGCAGAGTTCAGACAAGGCTGGTGCATCATGAAACATCTCTAGCCATCTACCTTTCTCAAACACCATTATTTTCATCAATGAAAAACCATTTTAGAAATCCATTATGCTAATTAACACACCCGTGGGCGCCGAGCTAAGCCAGATAATTGAAGCACTTAGGGAAACTTCCTCTGGAGTCTGGGGCTGTGATCTTTCAAATGTTAGATAACTGCCCCTACAATGTGGATGAAAGCACGCACGCGCGCGCACACACACACGTGTGCCACACATACGCAGGCACACGCAGCATATGATCTATGCTTTAGCTTCAGAAGTAAATTACAGACAACATAGCATAACCGCCACCATGCAATGAGAACTTACTGGATGCCAGGTACTGTGCTAAATGTTTGACCAGAAAGAAAACTGATCTCATTTCATCTTCACTGAGGAAACTGTGGCCCCAGGAAACCCAGTTAGGAAGGATGAGCTGGACTCACACGTTGGCTGACTTGAAAGCTCTAAATCTCAACCAGGAGACTGGTTGCCAGTGAGTTCTTCTGGGCCTCCCGGGAATTCCCCAGTCATCATCAACAATACGTTTTCACTGTTGGCTCAAAACTTTGAACAATAAATAAAACCCCATCTCCGAAAAGTATTCCACAGCATGACTTCTGAGCATAAGCAGTCCTGAAGCAGGCTTGGGAACTCCTCTCAGAAGACAACTGTGCGGGGCTTCCCTGGTGGCGCAGTGGTTGGGAGTCCGCCTGCCGATGCAGGGGACACAGGTTCGTGCCCCGGTCCGGGAAGATCCCACATGCCGCGGAGCGGCTGGGCCCGTGAGCCATGGCCGCTGGGCCTGCGCGTCCGGAGCCTGTGCTCCGCAATGGGAGAGGCCACAACAGTGAGAGGCCCACGTACCACAAAAAAAAAAGAAGAAGAAGACAACTGTGTTCTACATGCAGCCATGCAGGGCAGCCGGCTCTGAGAGACCCCAAGGCCAAGGGTGGCCAGAGTTTGAATGTTGTCTGCTCCCTGTTAGGTCTCCACGTGGATAGCCCTCTTCTGCCATCCTCTGCTTTGTGTCTCTATCTGAACTTATGAGCCACCCCGACAGGTCCATAGAGAAGCCAAAGAAGATGGCAGCCAATCACAGCCTGGGAGCACCCTCCCTCTCCTGCCTGGGAAGAACAAGGACCCCAGCTCCCCTGTAATAAACTACAGAGCTGTCAGGGAGTTTATGAAAGGAGAAGGGACAGGGCAATGCGGGTGGTGAAACGTGGTCAAAATCTGGATACATTAAGAAGGGAGAGTGGAAGGAATGTGCTGATGGATCTAATGTAGGGTCTACAAGAAAGACAGGAGTCAAGGCTGACTTTAAGAGTTTGGACCCGAGCCAAGAAGAAGCGAGCTGTAATGAACCAGATAGGGTAGAGTACGAGGAGTAGGTTTGAGGGAACAGCTGAACACGTTGGGGTTGAGATGCTATTAGGGGACCTCCCTGGCGGTCCAGAGGTTAAGACTCTGTGCTTCCACTGCAGGGAGCATGGGTTTGATCCCTGGTCTGTTGACTAAGATCCCACGTGCCGCACAGCACGGCCAAAAGAAAGAAAGAAAAAAGATGTGTTACGTATCCAGGGTGTAGCCGTTTTCAACTGCCACGTAACAAATTTCCACAAACTAAGCAACACCCGTGAGCCCAGTTCTGGAGGTCACAAGCCTAGCGGGTTGTCTGCTCAGGGTACCAGAAAGCTGAGGTCCAGGTGCTTGCTGGGCTGGGTTCCTGTCTGAGGCTCTATGGAAGAATCGAATTCCAAGGTCATTTCCTCATTGGGGGGATTCAATTCCACGCAGTTGTAGGCCTGAGGTCCCTGTTTCCTTGCTGGCTGCCAGCTGAGGGCCACTCTGAGCTTCTAGAAGCTGCCCACATTCCTTGCCGCAAGGCTTCCTTTATCTTCAAGCCACAAAGTCTGGGTCGAATCCTCCCGCTCTGCACCTCTCACTTGCCACCAGCCAGAGAAAACTCTGCCTTCCAAGGGTGCCTGTGATTAGATCAGGCCCAGGTGGATCATCTCCCTTTCTTAAGGTCAAGGGTATCTTGTAACATAACCTGCTCATGGAAGTACAATCCATCGCATTCTCAGTCTCGGGGAGTGTACAGGGAGTGCACCCTGGGGAGCAGGCAGGGGCAGAAAATCCTGGGGGCTTTCTTAGAGTCCCGCCCGCCACCCAGGGGAAAGCGTGGCGGAAACAGTGTCCTTCAGAAACTTCCAGGGCTCAAGGGTGGAGTGGGAGGGGCAGGGGACAAGCCCATCTGGATCTCTTTAGCCTCTGGAACCCAGAGCACTCAGGGAAGAAGGCCCAGCCCTTTGAAGCTGCCCCACGGGCTCCCGGCCTCACAACGGCCTGTGTGCCACTCCTCCCACTCCTCCCGCACGGGCCCTGAGGCGTCTTGGCTGCCGCATCCCTGTGTCTGGCAGGTGAGTCAACATTTGGCTTCTCTCCTGGGCTTTCTTGGAAAGGGCTGTGTTCCAGGTTGGCAGCTGGGCTGGCAGGGAAGGCGGAAGGAGAAAAGCCAAGTTCCGGGGGCCTTGCCGCCGGGCAGGACACCTGGGCCTTCTCCCCTGCAGCCACTGAAAACTACAGGAGGAAATTTTACTATCACTCCAGGGAAGCAGGAGGGATAGTAAAGCAGGGAGGTAAAACTCCAGGGCAATGGAGTCAGATGGGTAACTTAGCCTCTCAATTTCCCCATCCATAAAATGGGGATAATCATTAGTAGCTACCGCACTGGGCTTGGGACAGTTAAACAGCATGGCATCTGTAAATCATTTAGCACAATGACTGGAATATAGAAAGTACCGACAAAGCCCGCACGACGCGTACAATTAACGGAAGGAGAAAGAACGGGCACAGTTCATCCAGATGGGATTAAAAAGGAGGAAAGGATCAGGCAAAGAGTCAAGGGGATGGCCAACTTCCTTTACAAGAAACTCCCATGATATTGGAATGCAAGTTTGTTGTTTCTATAAAGACCTTCCTTTGAATATACAGGGACAGTTGCTAAACTTCAAGGCCTGATGGATTTTGATTGGGCAATGCAGTAAATCTGGATATGACGTTTCCAAGACTCCTGGGTAGCCAGATAGGGTTTCTACTTCCTGTAGAAATTCAGCAGGGAATGGAGGGACAAGCAAGGGGCAGATTATTGTGTCGCTATGTTGCATGACACGTTCGGTTGCAAGGAACAGAAATTCACCCAAGCTAGCGGGGTGGGGTAACATGGGAGGCATTAACAGTGGGTTCACCCAGCCCTTTCATACCATCAAATTTCTCTGCTGCATCCAGAGGACTTCGTTCCCCATCCCCACCCCCAGTGTAACTCAGCAAGAAGTGAGGTTACTCCATGGGGAAACAAAGCAAAGACAGCTTACACTCAGGGCATCCCAGTGGGAGGATAAGGATCACAGCCTCCCCCAGTGTTGCACGAAGAAGCTGGGAGTTCCTTGAGTTGACATCAAGGCTACTCTCTTATCTGGCAAGGCCCACCAAACCCCATCAGTCATCCGGTTTGCAGTGATGTGTCCCATGGATAACACCCTTCCCCCACCCAATGGCCAAGACAAAAGCCTCCCAGGACAGAAGGGCCCATGGAGACCACTGGACCCACTGAGAGCAGATGGTAGAAGATCTCACTCCTGACCACGCTGGATAAGCTGGGACCAGTTTGGAATCCCCACTGAGTGGGAGCTTTGACCATGCTTATTCTAAGGATGCAGCAGGCAATCCCATGGACACCCAACAACAGGAAATCAAGGTAGCCAGGCCCTGTCTGAAGGGGAGAGGCTGGTTGGCTCATGGATTGATACCTGGGTCAGGAGCTTACCTTTGATCCGGTTAGTGGCAAGGGGTGGGGTGTGCGGGTCCCTTGGCATAGGCATGGCTGATTAGACCCCCTCTTTCTTCCAGTGGGGTTGTGGGTGACTAGATTCTCAGAGGAGAGACAGGGCTTGGCAGGCACCCCAAATAGATCCACCACAAACCACCCCAACCCAATTCAGATGTCACAAGTCCTCTCTGACACATCATTACAGAGTTCTTGAAATCTAATCTATTCCAGAACATTCCCAAATGGACCAGGAGGGAACCCACACATCTCTGTATCTATCCCTCCCTTTTTTCCAGAATCAAATTTCCAGGGTTATTTTGAGACAAGTTATACCGAAATGCCATTCTGCAAAACAAAGTCTCTTGTGGTTAAATAATTATCTCCCATTCATCTTTTTGAGTCTCAGTTTTCATAGCATTGGCTTATATATGGGGTACACCCATATGGGTATTTCTGGGACAACAGTATATCACAGAACAAGCCAATTCATGACAGGAGCGTTAATGGCCTTGACCCGGTTAACAGTAATGCCAAGGGCCACTTGCTGAGTCTTCAAGTCTTCATTGACTCAAATCCCAGCTGTAACTTTCTGCTAGGTCTGGGAGTTCTGGCCTTCCTTACTCCACCAGACAGAAGCAGAGCCACAGGAGAGGCTGTAAGTACTCTGCCAGGGCATGAAGAATAACAACAATAAGGCATTCACATGAAGAGAGGAGATTCATCCACCACGGTTTGTTCACCGTCTCAACACCCAGTAGATTCGGTGTCGCCGTCTCTGCAGAAGCAGCTGGCGTAAGGAAATCAGACTGCAGTGAAAAGCATGTAGGCTTTGCAGTCACATGGGCCTCATTTCAAATCCTGGCTGAGGCCCTTCACTTCCCAGATGGGACAAACCTGTATGGCAGCTCTAATGGGCCAGTGCCCATGCCCTGGCCCGAGTTAGAGCTTCAATGTCAACCTGTTTGTCTTATCCTCAGTTTTTCTTCTGAAAAATGGGGGAATAATAACACCTACTTCATAGGATAATTGTGAAGATTAGACGAGACCACATATGTGAAAATACCTTGTGTCTCGTGGGTGTTTACTGTGTTTACTTCTTTCTCATTATAACGGACTTTTTAGAGGTTTGGGTTTGGGCAAATCTTCTGTTAAGGTTTTTGAAAGCTTCCTCCTATTAAGTTTTCATGACTGAACAGTGCAAAACAAAGAGAGGAAAGCCAGGCTTTCTTCATTCTTGTGAGAAAAAAGAATCTTTCTCAGGTAGGTCCTACCTCAGGTATGAATCCCATCCTTTTTTCCAGACCCTTCCTTTACTGTGGCAAAGGCTTCTCACTGTCCCCTAATATCAGCCCTTCCCTAATTCTATAAAAATATAATTTTCACACACACACCAAGTTTAAGCTGAACATATAGCCGACGAGAGAGAGAGACTACATTCCGCAGCATTCCCTGTAGCTAGACTTAGTCACCATGCGACTAAGTGACCATGCGACTACGTTCTTACCAGTGGGATGTGAGAAGAAGCGAATGGTGCAATTACCAATTACTGGAACTGACTGAGCTTCTCTTTCCCCTTTCCTATTAACTGGAAGGTGGACAAGGAACTAGTGAGCCAGCCCTGACCACAAGGATAAAGACAACACTCTGAGCAACAAGATAGAAGGAACCTGGGTCCCTGGACAACCTCAGGCAGCAGAGCCGTCCTGGACCATCCACCTACCTCCAGACTTTACATAAAAAAGAAACACACTTCTATCTGGTTACCAACGCTGTACTATAGTGTCTCTATATTACACCAATTCAACCTACTCCCTAACTAATACCTATCCTTGTGAGAACGCATCTTTGGAACTTGCCTTGAGCAAAAATGGTCTGGAGCTAAGATCAGCCATTAGGATGGATCAGACGTCATAATCTGTCTGCTTGTAAACCGGATACAGCCCACAGACATGCTCTGGTAAGCTTCTACAGTATATTTTAAAAATTTTAGGTTTGATAGGAGTGGGGGAGGGAGGAAGGTCCAAGAGGGAGGGGATATAGGTATACACATAGCTGATTCACTTCACTGTACAGCAGAAACTAAGACAACATTGTAAAGCAATTATACTCAACAAAATAAATAAAATTTTAGGTTTGTTGTCAACATTTACAAGTTGAGAAATTTCACATAAAAATCTAAATGTCCAGCTTTTCTTGGGAAATCAGAAGGTCTAGCAACCCTGGGACCACATTCTTTCTTGGCGGAATTCAGCTGCAAGCATGCTTCAGCTCACCACGGTCAATGCCTGTTGCACCCTCGGGTCTTACTAGCTTGGGGTCCAATGGCCTGACATCCAATCCCCAGAACCTGTGTTCCTTTGCCTGAGGGCTTTCTCTGGTCCCCTGGAGCCTACTCAGCCAGACGGGCCAGAGAATTAAAGCTCTGCCACCTGCCAAGAACCCCTAACCAACAACTGGTGGAAGTTGATGTCTAAATACCCCAGCTCCCTAGTCCTCAGATGGGCTAGCTGAAGGGCAGCTCTTACACTTGCTTCCAGAGTTTGCGTCCCAGCTGCCCACAGTGGCAGCTCACTCCACGAGGCATCCTTTATTGACAGGCTGCCTTCCTTTCCCTATCCTGGTTTCTAGTTCCCTCCCAATGTTTCCCAGGATCACCTTCCAAATAAACTAATTGCATCAAATCTTACTCTCAGAGTCTGTTTCAGGGGCAGCCCAAGTCACCAGTCCCCTTAGTTTTCCACTTGACTATTAGCACTTATTACCATGCTGCACTGTCGTTTTTCTCCTGGTAAAGAAATATTTATCTGTATTTGATCTCTATTAAAAGTGAAAAGAAAAGGGAACAATATTTCCAGAAGACAATGTGGTTTAGAAAAAAATAGGTGAGGGTATCTTTGTGGGAGTGAAGAATATTCCTGCATGTTTAACACGTAGATACAGGCCTGCTTAGTTCACTGACGTTATCAGCCTGACCCTCTGCTGTTCGTGCTGGTGATCCCTGCTTTACGGCACTGAAAACTCCTGTTAAAATTCAGGAGTCATTAACCCTTGACTTTGAATGAGGCTCTGAGATTAGCTAGGCAGCCATCTGGGAGCATACAGCGGGAAGAGGAAGGAAGACACACACGTTTCAGTGGGAGGAAGGACCAAAGGCAATCTTGGAACTTGGGCCAGGCAAGGGAGCCCAAGGTGGCATCAGGGTAGGGCGCCTCAAGGGAGGTGAAGGAGGGCTTCTCCTGATCTTGTGACAGTCTCTTACCCCACAGCATCCACGGGTCTGTGTCTACACCCTTCACTAGAGCTTGGCTCTCCTTAAGCCAACACAGCTTCTGGGTGTGTCTTTCTTGAATTGACAGTAATTCCTGGAGGGTACAAGCTATACCTATTCTACTCCTATCCCCAGGGCCTGACTCAGGGTTTGCCGCACAGTGGGTGCCTAATAAAGGTTGGTCTTAAATTTCTTTGGGCCAACTTGACTCTAGAGTGAGGGATCAGATTGCTATGTAAGCCAGAGGGCGCTGTGGTTCAATGTTTGTTTCTCAGTTGGGAAGCTCAAAAGGGTATTTGAGCTGTACACTGCAGTGGTTAAGAGTCTACTAGCTGGGCCCACACCATTAAAAACCAGGAACATGCGCTTTTTGGAAAACTAGCCATCTCTTACCTGGTTTGCAATCAGCAGGTTTAAGAATGTGTGCTCTGGAGTCAGACTACTCAGGTTCAAATCCCAGCTCCCCCAGTTACTAGCTGTGTGACCTTGGGCAAGTCACTTAACCTCTCTGTGCCTCCATAAAAAATGAGAATTAAATGAGCCAGTGCATGTAAAGTGCTTTGCACTATGCTTGTACAGAGGAAACGCTTAACACACGTCAGCTCCTATTGGCCCCAAATGAGGACAACAGGATCCTAATTAAAAAGAAAGCCAGAGTAGAAAATGATCTAGAGGGATATGCCAGTCCTAGCATTCCAAGCCCCCATACTAGACCTAAGACACAGAGAACCCACATGTTCCAGAGCAAGGCTCTGACCTTTCCCATGTTGGCATCCAGTGAGGTGATGGACCTCTTTTTAGAATAATGCTTTCAAATGCACAAAATAAAATACATGGAACTACAGAGAAAATCAGTTATGTGGCTCTCAAAATATTAAACAAATTTATGATAAAGTAATACTGGTGCTACTTTATTAACATTAAAAAACAAGATCTAGCAGCGGATCTAATTACGACTGTAATCTTTCAATGGTGATGAACATAAAATGTCATTTTCAGATATCTGACAACTGTAGTGTGATACGAAAATATCTCTGATTCTGATGGATGACAAAGTCACAGGCACGACTAATACTGTGGGATTTGATGTCTACATTTTGAACAGGAAGAAATGCCAACTTTCACTTAGAGGTTGGTGAATACAAAAAGCAATGCTCCCACCCAAGGTGAGAACCTCTTTCCTAAGGGAGCCAGAAAACAGCCAGAGCGCATTCAGGCAGACGCAGCGATACCCAGACTGGCCCAACCACCATTCCTTCCTTCCTTCCCTCCAACCTGCACAAACAAACATGGGGATCTGAGCAGCGCTCTGACTTCCGGGCGGGAGAGGTGAGTCTCCTTCTCTGAGTCAAGGAAGGAATGTTCTGGGAGAGGTGCTTAGAGACTCAGGGGGCTTGCACGGGAAGCCGGGCATCTCTTTTCCTGCTCACCCTCGTGAGCAACAGGGATTGCAGACTGATTCTAGAAGGGTCAGGAGAGAGTTGGAGACAGTGAGGGAGAGAGAGGGATAGTCAACCCTCCCACCACTAAAAGGGATGGGGCAAGGAGTCAGCCTCAGGCAGAGAGGACCCCATAGGCTTCAGCCCCAACCAGGAAGGTGGCCCCCAGGCAAGAAGACCCCAGGAGCCGGTGGCTGGGGGGATTCTGCTGAGGGGGAGTCAGGAGAGGTCAAGCAGCGGTGGTTCTCCTACATCGGAGATCTGTGCATCGAGGGGACGTTCCCCACATCCCACTCTGCCCACGCACACCCAGACGCGCTTCACGGGAGTCACGAATGGACCCATTTGGAGCTCATCGCGCAGAGGGAGCACGCAGACAGCTGGTGTTGGTGGAGAGGGGACTCCTGCAGTTCCTGCTGAGTAAGAACAGGCGCCTTCCCTTTCTCCAGACCCCTCTCCCTGTCTCAGCACCTGGCCCCATCGCAAACTCAGGGAACGCCCTTCACGTTGTCTTCTGCAGCCCAGGGGAGAGGAGGGGAGGAGGGGGTGGGAGAAGGAGGAAGGATCCTTAGAGGGAACCCGGCTCCCTCCTCACTGCACCCCTCAGGCCATGAGCAGGACAGAGGGAGGTGACGAGGCTAGGATTTTTTTTTTTAATTAATTAATTTATTTTTGGCTGCATTGGGTCTTCGTTGCGGTGCATGGGCGCGAGCGGGGGCTACTCTTTATTGTGGTGCACGGGCTTCTCGTTGCGGTGGCTTCTCGTTGCGGAGCACGGGCTCTAGGCGCGCGGACTTCAGTAGTTGTGGCTCGCGGGCTCTAGAGTGCAGGATCAGTAGTTGTGGCGCACGGGCTTAGTTGCTCCGCGGCACGTGGGACCTTCCCCGACCAGGGCTCGAACCTGTGTCCCCTGCACTGGCAGGCGGATTCTTAACCATTGCGCCACCAGGGAAGCCCGAGGCTAGGATTTTAAACTGGACCTTTCTACATCCAACGTGAACAGGAATGTATGGGCTCCAGCCAAGGTGTCATTAAGGGACAAGAACTGCCTGGCTGAATGTCCTTTCTTACTGCGGACCCAAGGTCCCTCTGGTAGGGGCACCAACCACCTGAAGCCTGTCCCAAAGGCAGCAAAATGCCTTTATAATTAGAGGCTTAAAAAGAAGACAAAGAAATGGAAAGTTCACAGCCCAAGAGAAAGTCCCAACTCCCGGGCGTCGTGGATGTGTAACTGGCCGGAGTGAACATCTGTGTGCGCAAGTCACATGAGCTCTGATGGAAACTTCCACAGATGTTTCCCAAACTCCACCCCTAGCACTACTCAGGTTTCCTCCAGAGCCAGGAAAGGCCGCTTGGTTGCACAGGCACAGATAGAAAGGCAGGGAAGTTCGTTTTCCCAGGGACGCCCCTCCAGCAATGGGGGTGGCAGGCAGCGGCTAAGTGCTCAGCCTCGCCACCCTCCAGTGGGACAGCACAAAGGTCCATTCCATTCCTACAGTTCCCTGCAGGTCACCCAGTGGGTACCCAGAAGATGAGGTGGCCGTCTGGACCCTTCTCCCTTCCCTCTCTCACCCTCCCTCACTCCTGCTTCCTGGATCACTTTCCAAATCAACTACTGTCTCTGTGCCCTTCTCTCAGGGCCAGCTTTTGGAGGAGCCCGAATTAGGACAGTGATGGTCCCCACGGCTGAATAAGTCAGGCCTCCTTAGAGGGTCACCTGCACGGCTTTGGCGCCCCAGGAGAGTGGCGATGGAGAGGAACCCTGGCAGGCGAGGAAAATCATTGGGAAATTATAAAACTAAGCAGCGTTTAAAAAGCTGAAACCTGGCTGGGAAATCACTGGAAGAGCACAGATTGAAAAATGTGCTCGCGACAGCTGAGAATCCGTCAAGTGCCAAGAGAGGGCTTTGCGGAGAAAACAAAGCAGAGCGTGGTGTCAGGGGGACAGATTGGCCCAGTTAAGGACGGGGGAGGCTGGGGAGGAGGAAGGAGTTATCGGGCGGCAGGGAGAGATGAGCCCAGACGGGAGGTGGGCAAGAGGCTCTGCGGTGTCCGTGTGCTCCATCCCCAACGTCAGACGACCCTAAAGCAGACACGGATGGATGAGACACTGAGTCTCAAAGGACCAGGAGGAGGGGAAAGGACCTGAGGAGAGCTGTGTGTGTGTAACTGCCCCCTGCGCCTGTGGGTACGTCATTTCATGGAGGTGAGCTCGGCGTTTCCTAAATGTGCGCTCTATGGAATGCTGATTGTGTAAGAGTCTCTAGAAAAAAGAAGATAGGGTGAGGGTTCCGTGGAAAGCCCCTCTTGGAGATTCTTTCCTTTGACCAGGGTCCATCCATCGCATCTGTTCTGGACATGGCGCTGGGTACCAGGACCGCAGCAGTGGACGGTACAGGTGACACCTCTGCCCCAGGAGTGCCGAAGTCCTTTGGGGGAAACAAATATTAAATACCCAATGCATGGGGAGCCCTGGTCTAGGTGCTCGGCATGTACTACCACATTGAATCCACACGACAACCTGTGAGGTCGTAACTACATGATCATTATTTTAGAGGTGAGGAAGCAGAGGCACAGAAAGGGTAGGTAAATGGGCCAAGGTGACAACACTGGTGAGACGTGACCCAAACCCAGAGTGTGCGGCTCCCAAGTCTGCGCTCTGACCCACTAGAGCGTGGTGCCCTTGATGTTACAGGATCTGACAAGTTCCACAGGTGGGATGCCAAGAAGAGGGAGAATGCACAGCCCTGGCGGGTGAGGGGAGGGGGCAGGAATTCACCTTCTCTTCCCATAGGTGCCCCGACTCACAGCAAATGGGTGATCCCCAAGGGATTACAGCCTCCTTGGTACCTGGGTCAGAGGGAGGCAAGAGGCCCCCACCAAACTGTCTGCCCAGCGTGCCGTGGCACTGCCAGCCCAGCGTTGGGAGAGCTGCCTCCTTGCCCTGCGATGCCGTGGGATGGGCACTGGACCCCAGCCCTCCCCCTCACAAGCACCCAGGCCCAAGCATGCATGCAGGTGGCAGAGGGTGACAGCAGACCAGTCCACCCCTCCAATGAGAACCAGTCTCCGTCCTGAGCTCCGTGATCTGGGTGCTCTGGTGACGTGTCTCTGGGCAGGGCAGGGGGAGCCGGTGGGCAGAAGGAAAGGGAAACAGGCAGTCAAGAGCCCACCTTTAGGATACAGTGAGAAGGGGGCTCCTGGGAGTCGAGACACCCATTGCCCGGCAAAAGCTCTATTGTCCCATCAATCATCACTTATAAAACACAACTTCAAAGATTTTAAAAAAAAAGGGTACAAATGAACTTGCTTGCAGCACAGAAATGGAGTCACGGACGTGGAGAACAATCTTGTTACCAGGAGAGAGGCAGGGTGGGGAGGGATAGATTGGGAGATTGGGACTGATGTATCCACACTGCTACACATAAAATAGATAACTAATAAGAGCCTGCTGCAGAGCACAGGAAACCCTACTCAATACTCTGTAACGAATGACCTATATGGGAAAAGAATCTTAAAAAAAAAAGAGTGGATATATGTCTAAGTATAACTGATTCACTTTACTGTACACTTGAAACTAACACATTGTAAATCAACTGTACTCCAATACAAATTTCTTTTCTTTTTTTTTTTTTTTTGTGGTACGCGGGCCTCTCACTGTTGTGGCCTCTCCCGTTGCGGAGCACAGGCTCCGGACGCGCAGGCTCAGCGGCCATGGCTCACGGGCCCAGCCACTCCGTGGCATGTGGGACCTTCCCGGACTGGGGCACGAACCCGCGTCCCCTGCATCGGCAGGCGGACTCTCAACCACTGCACCACCAGGGAAGCCCCCAAATTTCTTTTTAACGTATTAAGAATTTCAAGACAGCAACAACAGGGCCCTTCTGAGCTCAGGGCCCTGTGTGGCTGCCCTGGCAGTAAGCCCACGAAGCTGGCTGTGCCTGTCATCAAGGAAGGTGGGAAATGGCTGGAATTTGCTTAACACGGGAAACCACGCTCACTCCAGCACAGAACACCTTTTGGGGTTAAAGCCCATGCTGCTAGCGTCCCATGGCCCCGCCTCTTGGAAATGCTGCATCAGCTCATTCACACCAAGTAATATCGCCCTGTGAGTCCGGGAGGACCAGGGTTGTCACCACTTTTATACCTTCGGAATATGAAGGTAGGTAAGAGGCAGGGCCGGCTCTCAAAGCCAAACATCCAGCCTCTGGGTCCAGCACTTTCCCCTGTGATGTACCAACCTCCCCAACCCTCTGAGATGCTTTACACATCCCTTGTTTGTCACTCAGGAGAGGGCTGTAATGCTGGCAGGTTGCCAGCCTGAAGCTACTGTTTATTAGGAAATCTCCAGACGTGGCAGGAAATTACAGACCAGCAAATTAGTTTAGTCATTTCACTCGTTTATTTAAGGAGCTCTTTGCAAGCTCTGAAAAAAAAGCTCTTTCAAGCACAAGTTGTTGGAAGGGGTGTTTTTTGGTGCCTCAAAGATGCCATGTTATCGTGAGCACCCACAGGCCTCCTTGGTGAAGAGAAGTACCATCAGACCAAGAAGAAACTTGAATGAGAGCTAAGAATACCACTGCTCCCCTCATAAGCGTGGCAGCCAACCTCTAAGACGGCCCTCAATGACCCCGACTCCTGGTACTCACATCCTTGTGTAGCCCCCTCCCACACTGAATAGCTCTGAACTGTATAGTCAGAAGAATATTGCAGAAATGATGTTTGTGACTTCCAAGACTAGGTCATAAAAGGTATTGCAGGGCTTCCCTGGTGGCGCAGTGGTTGAGAGTCCGCCTGCCGATGCAGGGGACACGGGTTCGTGCCCCGGTCCGGGAGGATCCCATGTGCCACAGAGCGGCTGGGCCCATGAGCCATGGCTGCTAAGCCTGCGCGTCCGGAGCCTGTGCTCTGCAACGGGAGAGGCCACAACAGTGAGAGGCCCGCGTACAGCAAAAAAAAAGGTATTGCAGCTTCCATCTGCCTCTCTCTTGGATCACTCACTCTGAGGAAAGCCAGCTGTCATAGCCTGAGGACACTCCAGCAGCTCTGTGGAGAGGTTTATGTGGCCAGGACCTAAAGTCTCCTTCCAACAGCCATATGAGTGTGCCATCTTGGATGTGGATCCTCCAGCCCCAGTCAAGCCTTCAGCTGAAAGTAGCTCTCTGGCTGATGTCTTGCCTTCAGCCTCTTCAGAGACCTTGAGCTAGAGCTACCCAGGAAAGCTGTTGTGGCATCCCTGACCCACAGAAGCCAGGTGATAATAAATCTCTGGTTGTTTTAAGCTACTAAGTTTGGGGCTCATTTGTTATGCAGCAATAGATAACTAATACACTCTGTAAAAAAGGTAATGGGGAATCAGTTGCTGTGGAGTAGGAGGGAGCTGGTCTTCTTAAATTAGATCTAAACACAGTTACATCCTTCAGGTCATTGCGTTCTGTTTCTGTCACCGTCACTTCAAGAGAGCCCCAGGGGACAGAGGAGTCACAAGTTTTGGAGGGAGATGGGGAGGGAGGGAAGGGGAGCTTGAGTCACTACCTGAGGCTTTTATGCCGGATCGTGAAGGTGGTGTATAACGCTTTGTGGGGTAATAGGAGACTACACACAGGAGGTGAGAAACAGCACACATTCTAGTTATGTATTCCACAGCTGTGAACTGTGACCCAAACAGTAAGCCTCGATGGTGATTACTAAGCACTCTGCAAGGTGAGCACTTCACACTTGCTTTTGGTTCTTTACCTAAATTAACCCTCACAATAACCCAATGATGTGGTTCATTGGTCAGAACACATCCATTATGAGTGACAAAACCCAACTCAAATTGGCTTAAGCCTGAATGGGCACTGATGGGCTCACTAACTAAGTGCAAGCGGTGCTTTGGGCTTCAGGAACTGTTGCATCCAGCACCTCAAAGTTTTTTTTCTCTCTCTCTCTCTTTTTCACTCCTCTCTTTTTTCCTCCTCTCCCTACCCCACTCATCTCCCTTATTTTTTTCCCGAGAAAATTGGACACCAGTAGGTCAAGTCTATGGTCTTATAGCTCGTAATCTAAAAGCAAGAAAGACCCTTTCCTCCAACAGCCCCATATCAGATTCCACGGAGGTACTCTGACTGACCCTGCTTGGGTCCCTGAGACCAACCCCTGGGGACAGGGAGGCGGGGTCCAAGGGGCCTGGATTATGTGCCCGGAAGGTAAGTGGGGCTGAGGGATCCCCTGTCCCACCAGAACCACATGCAGTGGTAATTTCCTAATCAGAAAGGGGATGATAGGCAGACAAAAACAACACATTTATTACTATTAGTATCCTCGTGCTACAAATAAGGAAACAGGCTCAGAGAAGCTGCAAACCTGCCTGGGATCTCACAGCTGATAAACAGCAAATCCAGATCTGTCTGACTTCAGGCCTGAAGCTTTTTTATCCATAGTCAGTGACGATCCTTCCACCTTCCTTACTCGTAGGATCCTCTGACCCACACAGGAGGTGTGCAGGCAGGATACCTCCCTTTCAAGAAACCAGAACAGGTACCAATCCAGCCCCTGGGACCAATGCTGTATCCAACCCAATCTGCTTCTTTCCAGTCCAGGCAGTTCACCTGAGGCTAGCAAGGCTCCGCAAAGGACCCACCTCCCACCCCGCCCTAGACGGCACCAACAGCCAAACCATCACACCCATCCACCACCCTGCCTCCTGGCCCCCAGGGAAACTCTTCAATGGCATCGCCTTGTTTTTGGAGTGAAGACTCAAAGTCTTCCCTCGGGTGCGAGCCGTGAACATCTGGCCTCTGCCAACCTCTGCCTTGTTTTTTCCACTCTCTGTCCCAGCCACACTGTTCTGTGAAAGTGCCTCGCTTCCTCTCAACCCGGGGCCTTTGCACATTCTGTTCCCTCTGCCTGGCGTGCTCATTCCTCTTCTCTCTCATTTAGAAAACCCGTCCTTCAGATCGGCTCCTCAAGGAAGTCTCCACGTCCACACGGGGTCAGTTCGTCTGTTTAGATCCTCACAGAAATTCAGAGCTTTCATTGAGGTCGTGAGAATACATGAATGTGTGATTTGTGGTGAAAATCTGTCTCTCCCACTAGACTGTAAGGTCATCAGAGCAGGGATCATGTCCATGTTTCTATTCACTGTGTCTAGCACTTAGCTCAGAGCCTGGCCCAGAACAGACCCTCAAAGAACATTTATTGAATAAATGGAAGGAAGGAAAGAAGGGAGGGAGGGACTTTCCTTGCCTCTTATTAAGGTTCCGTGGAGTAAATCACAAGTTTTTCGAAGATGTTGATTAAACTCTTAAACTAGGATGAACATGAAGAAAATGAAACTATTACAAGCATTAGAGGATTTATTGGCTGAGCCTGGCCGCTTTTCAGTATTATTCCCTTCATTCTCATTTCTCTGGAACCACAGGGTGAAAGTCCTGCAGGGGGATGGGGGAGTGGAGGAAAAGGAAAGAGAAATAAGAAAGGAAAGAGTGAAGGAAAGACAGGTGGAAAGGGTAAATAAAGGGAGGGAGGGAGGGAAGATGAAGTGGAGAAAGGGAGGTAGAGATGAGGGCAGAAGACAAGAGGAGGGAGAGAGGAAGGGAAGGAAAGGGAGGAGGGAGAGGGAGACAGGAAGGAGGGAGGGAGGGAGGGAAAGACAGAAGGGAGGGAGAGGAGAAAAGGAGGAGGAACGCACCCAAGCCTAAATGAAGAGGGACAGGAGATAAAGCAGGACGATTCTGGCAAGCCCATCACGGAAACCTGTGAGCCCCACCATACCCAGGAGATGGCCTGCTCTGGGTCCCTGCCAGGGACAGGCCGGAAGCTGGATGGAAAGTAGGATCCGTGCAATTGAAGCCTTGAGGTAGGTGTGCTCCGAAGCCAAAGGAAGGAAACCAAGATCGGGGCTGAAGCGCTGTGTGTGTTTGTGTGGAGGGGGTGAGGTGGAAAGAATAGGGCATGTGTCCCTCCCTTCCTCTGCTGTGGGTGACCCCCAGGTCCTCACATCACCTTGGCGGCTTCTGGACCTCTGTTCTCCCCTCTGGTTGTGTCGACAGGATGAAGGGACGTTTGTTGCTAACACAGCAAAATGTGGTCCAGTGGCCGGGAGTCTCCCTGGCACGATTAATTCATGTTCCGAACAAATGAACAAGACTTTACAGTGTTGGAGGGGTGCTGTACACATGGGGAGGCGGGGCCAGAGGGTGGGGAACTGGAATCGGACGCTGGTTGTCTGTCGGCAAGTCACTGAAGGCACAGACACCGAATGAGTCCCTGCAATGCACCAACTCCCATCTTGGGTTCTGGGAGCCTTTCCTGTTAAAAATCATAAGCACGTACATTGCCTCTGGGGCTGAGAGGGGGCCTCCAGCACAGCACTGTGCATCTCAGGTAACGTTTTTGAGCAAGGACAGCTTTACAAAAAGGTAGGAATACAAATGGGAACAATGAATGGGATGACTACGAAAAGGAGGGGGAAATTCCTAAGGCAGAAGCAACTTGGTGAGTGAGGTGTCCAGGGAAATGCCTGAGAGGAAAACGAGTAAACTTCCCCTGCCAACCCCACCCTTAGGCCCCCACGCCTTGGCAGTTTGCTGCTGTCGGGACCACTCATTCATCACTAGAACTGACACAGCCCTTTCTGACAGGCAAAAATGGGGAATGTATTGGCTTATGTGACTGAAAAATCCAGGGATTAAGTAGCTTCAGGCATGGCTGGATCCAGGAGTTCAAGAATTGTCATCAAGCCTGTTTTTCTCCTTTTGTCTCTGGATCTGTTTTCCTCTGTGCTGGCTGGCTGCTTCCGTGTGGCAGCCACTCCTGCCTAAAGAATGCTTCTCTTTCCTAATAGCTTCCCAAAAATCTCAGGCCTGAGTCTTATTGGACAGGCTTGGGACATGTGCCACCCCTGGAACAAGGGATGAGGGATCAGTCCCACTCAAACTGGGATGCCATTAGCCAAATTATGATGAATGGCCATTGCACAGACAAAAACAACAGATGTGACCACAGAGCTGTGCTGATAGCCACAAGATGACAGCATCCCTCCCCCAAGAATTTAAATACAAATGCTGGTTGCTAGGGGAGGGATGCTGAGGACAGCCCACACATTGGTACTTTTCCGGGACAGAGAGAGTTGGGCAGAAACGATTCCTCCTAACTGGTCTCTTTGCAGAGTGTACTTGGCAAGTACATCCTGGTATCTCCAGAATTACCACACCTGCGAGGAGGCATGTAAAGGCTTTCCTGGGATGCTATTCAATCATTCATTCATCCATCCACCTAATCATTCATTCATCCATTCATCACTCTCTCACCTTCTCTTCACCCCTCAACTCTCTGCCATCTGCCTTCTCCCTATATCTCTCAGGGAAGCTTGTCCTTGTGAAAGTTGCCAGTGAGTTCTTTCGTTCAATCCCCTGGACAATGTCGCTCCTCTTCTTCCCTGATGTCTCTGACCATTGGGTACCGTTGCCTGCCCCCCTCCTGAAACCTGCCCGCCTTCTCCATGGCTCTGCCCCATCGCGCTCATCCTTCCCCTGTGAGCACGGACACACCTGTGGTTTCAGTTTCCATCTCTCTATCGGTCCCGCGTCCATATGCACAGCCCAGACCACTCTGCTGAGCTTCGGTTTCGTGAATCTAAGCACCTCCTGGAACCTCCACTCGGATATCCCCTTGGCATCTCGGCCTCAACGTGACCAAAAAATAACCTCCTCACAGCCTCACTCCAAGCCCACTCCTTCCCTAGGGTTCCCTGGCTGAGGGTCTGGTACCACCATGCCCCTACTCGCCTAAACCGGAGAGCAAGCCTTGACCCAGCCTCTGTCTCGTCCCCACCTCCATCCAGTCCTTGGAAATACCCACCTGTTCCCCCCCATCCCCACCTCCTCCCACTGCGGCTCTGGCCCCCATCGTCTCGCATCAATATTTCTGCCAGCAACGTCCCAACTGGCCTCCCACCTTGTCCCGCTCCAATCCATTACCTACTCTGCAGTCAGGTTCTTCTAAACACATACGGGTTAGGTTGCTTAATTATTGGCTTCTCACTGCTCTTAGGAATAAGTCAAATTCCTTGAAGTGGCATTGAACGCCCCGTGACAACCCAGACCCTGCTTGCTCCTCCAGCCTCCTCTTATATCTTTTGAGAAGAGAGGGACAAAAGGTAAGCCTTTTGTCACTCTCTTCTCAAAATCGACGTGCCTGGGCTTCCCTGGCGGCGCAGTGGTTGAGAGTCCACCTGCCGATGAAGGGGACACGGGTTCGTGCCCCAGTCCAGGAAGATCCCACATGCCGCGGAGCGGCTGGGCCCGTGAGCCATGGCTGCTGAGCCTGCGCATCCGGAGCCTGTGCTCCGCAACGGGAGAGGCCACAACAGTGAGAGGCCCGCGTACCACACACACAAAAAAAAATCGACGTGCCTGCCACCCTGAACTGCTTGCCTCCATCTTTGCATAGGCTGTCTCCTCTGCCTAGGGTGCCCTTCCTTCTGCCTCTTCACCCTGCTTCCTCTTGCTCATCCTCCAGGTCTCCTCTTATATCTATCACTCCCTCCAGGACAACTTCTCTGACCACCCAAGACTAAGCTAACTACCTCTTCCATGTGCCCCCAAGTGTGAATGAATGAATGAATGAATCAATCAATCAATCCACTCTCCAGGCAAGATGGTGGGAGTGTTTAAGTTCTTGATGAAAAGGAAAGGTCATAAGAGGAGAAGGGAAATCTAGGAGTATATTTTTAGGCAATAAAGACTTTCTTTTTGACACTCATTTTCCAAACAAAAATGTATTTAGTTCTTACCCTGAGTCAGCTGCATCTGTGCTGGACACAGATATACCAGCAAACAAGCCAGATACATACCTTACCCTTTAGGAAATGATAATCTAGCAGACAAGATAGATACTAAACAAATAATTCAGCAACATTTAATGTGTACCAGCCCCAACCCTCTTGTAGTAGAGTGTATTTTCCAAAGATGGCTGCACCAACATATATCCCATTTGATACGCCCTCTCACAAATGTGACACTCGCCATTGAGATGCGGGGTCTGTGTTCCCTCCTCTGGAAACCAAGTGGCCTGTGTAACTGCTCTGGCCAACAGATTGTTGTAGAAGTGACACTGTGTGACTTTCAGTTCCATAAAGGTAACATGGTTTCCACCAATCTCTCCCCCCGCCCCTCCTTCTCTCGCTCCATCTCCCCCTCTCAACTCTCCTCTTTGGAGCTCTGTCCACCATGTTTGTGAGGAAGCCCAGACCACACGAGAGGCCATATGAGGATATTCCAGCCAACAACTCCAGCCAGTGTCCCAGACGACAGACAGCAACAACCTCTACTCATGTGAATGAACAAGGTTTCAAATGAACCCAGCCCCAAGCCTTTGGCTCTTCCAGCTGAGTCCCTAGACACCCAGGAACAGAAAGAAGCCGTTTTCATTGTTCTCCATCAAATTCCCGATCCACAGATTCCGTGAGCATAAGTGGTTGTTTTATGCCACTAGATTTTGGAGCAATTTGTTCTGCAGCCATGGCAACCCTATTACCTCTCCAGGCTTACTTGCAGAAAAGAGCACTGGACTTGAAAGAAAGAGCATGAAATATACTGCTGTCTCCGTCTTTTAACAGCTGCGGATATTCATGTGCTGGGTGAGCTTGGGCAAGTCGTTTCCCGTCTCCGGGTTCTTAGTCTTCCCGTGTACAAAATAAGGGGATGGGGCTGGTTGATTTCTAAGAGCCTAGGAAGTCTGAAAATTCTACCAACAGAGACTCACTTATGGGATAATCCAGTCAAAAGCACCTCAACTGATATGGCAAGAGGTGAGCTTTTGATTTGAAATTCCTGATTATTTAAAAAAAATCTTTCTAGGAGATGAACTCAACTAAAGCCATTAGAAAAACAAAAGGATTCCTCTAATGCATAATTCATGAAAGGAGAGTGGGTTTGACCCAGCAGGTCATTTGGAATAAAAGTGCCGTAAAGATAAAATATGTTTCCCTCCCCTTCTCCCTCCTCCCTCCCTTACACTAGCTAATGGAGGGGGAAGAGTGAATTAAACTGGAGTTCAGGTCAAAGGTTTAGTTGATTCATTCCAGAATGGTCATCCCCTCCAGACGCTGCTCCAGTAACGAAAGGCACTGCAGATGTTCAGGCTGGTTTTGTGCCCACCCCAGGGCCCCTCTCCTGAGTGTTAAGGCCCTGCCTCCTTCCCTGGGGAGATGACCTCACCTTCTAATGGCCTGCCCAATTAGGAAGCACAGGAGCCTGTCCCCTCAAAAGAACACACCCTGTCCCCTTCAAAAGCTTTGGGGAAAGTCCCCAATGGGCCAACCTGCTTCACAGAGGCAGAGGGAAAACAGTAGACAGCCCGTAATTAGTATAATAACCTGTTCGGATTCTACCTGCCTGTGATTTCCCCAGCTTGTTCATCCGTTCATGTACTCATTCACTCAGGCAACAAATATTTACAGTGCAGCTGTGATGTGCAAGCCCTGGTGAAATGACAGGTCCCGCAGAAGGAGCTAACAATTTGTGTGCAAGCGACTGATTAAGGAAGTGCTCCCGGGGGCGTCTGGTGGGGAATGGGGGGAGGTGGAGGAAAGGAGGAAAGGAGAAGACTCGGAGCAAAGGTTGATTTCAAGCAAGCCCAAAGCCTCAGCCGGATCCTGCAGGGAGCTCTGGCATGGAAAGTACACCTCACCATTTGTCCCAATCCAAAGCAAAGGAGTTGAGCTTTCACACTTCTGCACCAGTCATTGGTAAGGGCTGCCCAGTAGGAGCATAAATCCTAGGTACTCTTGTGCCCTGCACATGCAAAGTGCCTCCGAAAGTCACTTTGTAGAAGTGAAACAGCACAGAGGTCAGGGGCAGACATTGTTCCATTCTGCCATCCCCAGTATATCAGCAATATCTCACCTCATGGTTGCAAGACGGCTGCAGCAGCTCCAAACATCCCATCCTCTCACAACAATATCCAAAGGCAAGAAGGGAGCTAGTTCCCCCTATAGATCTGACTTGTCAGGAAGCAAAATTTCTCCCAGAAGCCTCCAGCACACTTTGCATCACGTCCTACTGGCCAGAAGTGGGCCAGCGCACACTTTTAAACCAATCATCACCAAAAGGTGACAATTACCACGAATGGTTTCCTGCATTGAGGAGGGGTCACCTTCCCTGAGCATCTTGCCCACCTGCTTGATACCTAATGGGTTCTTGTCGACAAGGAAAAAGAGGAAATGGCTTTTGGGTGGACAATGACCTGTATGTGCTACACTGGCCAATCAGAGAGCACCATGCTTTCTGGGCTACAGTGATTGGTTCAGGGATGGGCACATTACTCAAGCTAAACCAATCAGAGTTAATTCTGAGAATTCTGCTTTAGTCACCAGGAAGAGACACTTACTCCTTCCTGAACGCATCTTAGGCAAGAGTTGTGGCAGCCACTTGGCATCATGAGGAGCCTGAAAATAAAGCCAGTGCAAGGAGGAAAATGAAATGGAACCAAGAATGGTAGAGAGATCAAATCTGGATGACTTATATTCAGAATCCCTGAATCCAGGATTGTCCAAAGCCAATTCCAAACCTGGGCAGAAAAAAGTCCCTTTTTGCCTAATCCAGCTTGGGTTGGGATTTCTGTTCCTTGCAACCAAAAGATTCCCAAGTGATACAAGTGGCGAACAAGGCAGACCCAGCCTCCGCCCTTATGGAATTCACGGTCAAATGGGAGAGGCAGGTGCTGAACAAAGATTACAGGTGTAATCTGGGCAACAAAGGTCAAATGCAGAGGACTGACAGCCAATAAAGACAGAGGAGCCAAGCTGGTCTATGGTCTGAGAAGGCTCCTTGGGGAGGGAGGTGTGGTCCAAGCTGAGATGGGAGGGGAGACAGCTGTGTTTTCCAGTGTTGAACTCCAGCATGACCCCTGTACGTCACAGTCACTGCAGGCTGTCACTTGGGTAGCCCAGGGATTCCATCCCTCTCTGACACGCCCCTCCCTCACTCCTTCAGCCATTCTCCCAATACTCCAGTTTGTTCAGAAGCGGCCAAGAATGACCAGGTGTTTTTTCTGCACTCCTGGAAAAGCCTTTCACTCTGGAGAAAGACTGTGGTGTCTTTCATGGTCAAGAGTGTTTTCTTTTTCATTCCTTCATTCCCTGTAGAAATCGGAGCCGTCAAGTCAGGTCTTGAGGTAACAGAGGGATATAAAGAACTCCCAGCCGAGCACAGGTTGTTACTGCAGCTCCAGGAGAAGTGGAACGTATGCCTCCCCAGACAGAAAAAACACTCATTGTTCTCTCCTAATCTGGCCCAGGGATGTTTGTTCTCTGGCATCAGTCACTGACTCAGAGAGAGAAAAACTCCAGGTTCAGATGCCGTGGTGCCACCTCCTCTCCCTAGCTCTGTGGTCTCACACCGCACAGCTGTGAGCCCTCACTCAGAGGGCTCGGGGGGCGCCAGAGCTGATTTTCCTGGTGAATATGTTGCTTCCCCAGCCCCCGAGCAGAGGGAACAAGCTTCCTAGTTCCCCTGCTCTGCTGACCGCACCACCAGTGGCCCAATCTTCTGTTCAGCACTGCAGCTTCCATAGCAGGCACTGGACCAAAGTGGCCAGTTGGAAGGGTCATTTTATGGTTCACCACCTTGGGATGGGAAGACTTGCGTTTAAGGGCCATCATGTGCACTGCTTGAGGCTGTCTCATTGGCTCCTTTGGGGTCCAACTTGGCCACCAGGCCCCTCACCCTGATTCCCGAATGGAAGAGCTGGGGCAGGTCCTAGGCATTTTACCATTCCCTTTGTAACGTATAGGACTCACCCCCGAAGCCCAACTCCATTCATGTAATGGGGATGAGGCCCCTGCAATTGTGCCACTCAGCTTGGGGTTGATACTTGAACACAGCAACTCTGCCCAGCTTTGCAATCACCACTGGAGCCCGCAGGCATCTTAACGCATCAGGACAACCTCGGAAACAGCCCCAGGTTAGTCTTTAAAGGTAGGAGGCAGGCAACAGTCTGGGCGCCTGTGGGCAACCTTGGCCTCCGCTCCTCAACCATCCCTGGCTTTCCAAATGGTGTTTCGAGGTTGTTTCAGAGTTCCCAGAGGAAGGGGGCCTTGTTGGGGGGGCCTCTCTGCACCCTGCATATACAGCACTCCCGTATCCCAACTTCCGAGAGAGCAGCTCCTGGGCTCTGAATAAGAATGTGTTTGAAAGAAGGGAAAACAGGAAGGAAGGGGGGCTGACAATTAGACTAGTGGGTTGTCAAAGCTCGTCTACTTTTCCCATTTGATGACTCGCCTACAGCTAAGAATCTCTGATCGACATTTTCGTTCTAATGACTTCAAGGAGATGAAGTCCGTTCACGGCTGATGTGGAGTCAATGGATCAGCTGTTTCTTAATCCAAAACAACGCAAGTGGCTCTGAGATAAAAGATTCTTTAGAGCAGCATTACTTCTCTTGATGTGCTCACGGATCCCCTGGGAGCTTGTTAAAAATCCGGATTCCTGAGCTCCACACTCCAAGGGTAGTGAATGCAAGTTTGGGTTCAGAGCCAAGACCGGGGGCCTGGAGTCCCCTCCACCCCCAGCAGCTCTGTCACTTGGAGCATGTCAGTAACCTGCTCTGTGCCTCTGCTTTCTCGTCAGGGAAGTGGGTGTGATCATGTACGCATCCTAGGGTTTGCGAGGCTAAAATGAGTTAGTAAGTGAAAAAGGCACTTAGGACAAGGGCCAGCACATAAGACATGTTCAATAAATGTGAGTTATTATTACTATCAGGTTACAATCTAGGAAGTTGTCATTTAACAAGCAGCCCCGGGCGACTCGGCTTCAGAAGACACCCGGGCCCCAATTCAGGGACCTCAGCTCCACAGGTACACAGAGCAGCCTTCACCACCTGCAGGCGACTCCTTTCTCTTTTGTAAAAAAATAAGGAGTAAGGTGCTTTGGGACCACCAAGCCATCTGTGCGTCTGAAGAGGCAGCAGCTATTCTGCCCTCAAATGGAAATAGCTTGTTATTCCAATTAGACGTGTAACACATGCTAATTACCCGCCAAAATCAGAAAGGTCAGAGAGACGGAAAGAAAAAACATCTATCTATAAGTAATCCCAAAACCCAGAGAAACCAACTAGTAAGTAATGTGTTGTTTCTATGCCTACACACACACACACACACACACACACACACACGCACGCACGCACGCACACACAGGGAAAGAATTTTTTTTACTTTTACCATAACCATTCTTTTCCCTTTAATAATGTGATGGAAACATCTTGCTATGTCAGTAAACATAGTCCTGTAACATAGTCCTGTAACATTCATTTCAATGCTGCCCAGTATTCCTAGGTATGGACATAACATAATTTAGCCAAACCCTAATTGTCAGACATTTAGGTTATTTCCTTTGTGGCCAGGCTGATGATCGACCACGAAGGGATGTCCGAGGCACAGGTTCCCACGGCGCCCTGCACTTTTCCTTCAGTAACAGTGAACATGTCTAGGTTTGGCCCAATGTCGGCCTCACCTGGGATGTTGAAAGCTCTAACATGAAATGGTTATAAGCTGACACTCTCGAGTCAAACCCAGCTCCAATGCCGGTCAGCTCTGTGACTTTGGGCAGCCAGTGAACCTCCACAGGCCTCGGTTTCCTGGCTATGAAATGAGGATGGGGATGGTGGCATCTCAGGGGCTCGTCCTGAGCAGTCTATGCGATCACGCGTGTGAGGTCTTAGCAGGGCACCTGGAACCGGTTAAGTCTCGGTCACTTACCAAATCTTAGTGTACTGAAATATCACTAAAGAGCTTTGCACTTTAGTCAAAACTCCTTAGGATAAGTTGCTAAATTTTTTTTTTTTTTTTTTTGTGGTACGCGGGCCTCTCACTGTTGTGGCCTCTCCCGTTGCAGAGCACAGGCTCCGGATGCACAGGCTCAGCGGCCATGGCTCACGGGCCTAGCCGCTCCGCGGCATGTGGGATCTTCCCGGACCGGGGCACGAACCCGTGTCCCCTGCATCGGCAGGCGGACTCTCAACCACTGCGCCACCAGGGAAGCCCAGGGCTACACTTTTTAAAGACTTAACTGATACTATCAAATAAGAATCCTGGTTTCTCTTCAACCCTCACAAACACAATTAGGTATGTGCTGGGTTAATAAGTCTTCCTTTTGTGCTGGGAGGGAGGGCCTGGAGCCGGCATAGCAGTTTCTCGAGGCTGTAGAGGTGAGGACTCCTGAGTCGAGTGCCTGTAAGAAACAGCGAAATGGCCAGTATCCCCCGAGGGCAAAGAAGCATTCACCCTCCCTCACTGTGACTAAATCACATTAGACGTGCCTGGACCTTGGAGTCAGGTCTGCCAACATGTAACAGTGGAACACTCAGGCCTCTCTATCCTGGACTCCGGCCCCCAACCTGGCCTGTCTCTAGTGGGCGAGGGAAACGTCTGGAACCAGCGCCACCCCTTCACAGCGAGGACTAGGGACCGGCGCGGACGGTTCTCTGGCTCTCCCAGCCACCCGGAACCTAGGCCTCCCTCCAAGCCCCTTCTCCTCTCCCAGCTGTGACCAGCTGGGGCTGTTTCCAGCCGCCAATGGCTAATTCCAGGATTACACTTTGTAAGTTGATGAAATGTAATATCCAGAGTGTAAAAACTGTGGACTTGCTCCCAGCAGCAAAGCCCAGGGCGTTTCTCCAGGGTCTGATAGCGTTCAGACCACAGCAGAGTACAGCCTGCGCTGCTAAACCCTTTCACGACACACAGTCCCGGGACCCAGAGGGAAAATGCGGGCCCAGAGGTATCAACTTTATCACAACATGTTTTCAGCTCTGGAGGAATTGAAAAATCTGCTCTGAGTCATGTTCTCCAAAATGTGTGGGAAAAGGTCGGGGCGGGGGGGCGAGGGGAGATTTCTTCCAGGTGCTCCGACATCCTCACTCCAAAGTTTCACACTCAGAGCGCAATTAGGAAAGGGGTTTTGAGGATCATAGAACGAAAAGGAACATTTTCAAAACGGAGCTCTCTCTCATCTTCTGCGGTGACTTGACACCTACCACAAAATAACTTCAACCCACAGAAAAGCCTTTTATAGGGCTTCCCTGGTGGCGCAGTGGTTGAGAGTCCGCCTGCCGATGCAGGGGACGCGGGTTTGTGCCCCGGTCCGGGAGGATCCCACATGCCGCGGAGCAGCTGGGCCCGTGAGCCATGGCCGCTGAGCCTGCGTGTCCGGAGCCTGTGCTCCGCAACGGGAGAGGCCACAACAGTGAGAGGCCCGCATACCGCAAAAAAAAAAAAAAAGCCTTTTGTAGGGCTGTTTTTTCAATTTCTTTCTCACTTGAAGAATCTGGGGACATTTTCCCCAGATTTTTTTTTCTTTTAATTAGGCATTCAGAGAAATCTAAGAAAAAGAAATTAGTAAAAAAACAATAACAAGAATCATAATTTATGAAGCACTTTAACGTGTTTAAGGTTTTCAGTATAATGCTCACATCCACTGAATCTCAGTATAACAATAGCCCTGAAGAAGAAGGCTATATTATCCATTTTTTTATGGTAAGGAAACTAAGCTTACAGAGGCAAAACCATTTGATCAAAGTTGGCTAGCGTGTTTGTAACCTTTTATTCAAATACACATCAGAAAAATATACACATTATAAGTAGCCAGGGAAGTGGATTTCATGAGGTGAACATTTCCATGTGAAGTGAACATTACCAGCATCTCAGTCAAAAAGCAGCAGATCATTACCAGCCCCCCAGGAGCCCCTTCTGTTCCTCCCGCCTACTAACCCCCGAGGGCAAACGCTGCCCTGACTTACACCATAAACTAATTTTGCCCGTTCGAAAAGGCACAGAAATGCAATCGTGCAGTAGTCACTCTTGTCCACAGTTTCCTGCGACGTCCTGGAATGGTGTGGAGACGGAATGGTGTGGTCAGTAACTGACCAGCTTCCGGGTTGTTGCCCGTGGGTGCCTCTTACAAATGGTGTGGCCACGCCCATTCTTGAAGGTATCCTCTGCTGCACATAGGTGTGCTTCTGTCAGCATGGACTTCAGAGGGAAAGGTTTGGCTTTAGTAGAGTCTGTTTTCCTAAGTGTTCGTTCCCAGCTACACTCTCACCAGTGGCATAGGAGAGTTCCAGTTGCTTTATTGCCTCATTAAGATTTGGGATTGCCTCTCACTTTTGTTCTAGCCATTCTGCTGGGGTCAGATAAACTTTGGGTAGAGGGGTCGAGCATCAGATCTAGGACACGCATTTCTAGGACAGGGTCTAGCCTGGTGTCTGGCAGCACTTGGCGTGCTCACGGGATACTGGTTGAATGGACGAATGAAGGGCCCTGATGCTCACAGCGTTTTTTCTACAGCACTCTGTTTGTTGCCGCTCCCTCAGTCCCGGACTCCTGCATGTTACAGCTCCCAACTTCTCCTCTGAAACCACACGGTTTCACACATCAGGCAAACCAGCTTGAGGTTACACCTTCAGTCTCTAAGACTGGGAATCAGTAGCAAAAGGAAGCCAAGGCACAGCCGTGGGCGGCGTGGTCCTGGGCTGCAGACCAAGGCAAACATCCCCGGTGTCCACCTGGGACTAGAAGTCAGTAGAGACTGTTCCCCTCAAAGAAAAGTCACTGGAGCAAAAGGAGGGAGAAAAACAAGAAGACAGCTGTGCCAACAGCCCCGCGTGCGTGCACTAACACATCGCACAGCAGAGGAGAGTGACCTCAGGATGGAGAAGAGGCTCTTAATTCCCTTGCAAACTACACGGCTTCATTAGGGCAACCTTTCAGAGGAAATCAAATAGATGACTGTTCCAATTTTAAATGCCCTCCTGAGAACAGGATTAAGTATGATTAAGACAATTCTATTCATTGGGAAAAGCAGACGGCTGCCCAGGGCCTCTTGCCCTCAAACACACAGGGTCTGAGAGCTTTCCTCCTTTTGCGTCTTCTTCGTCATCCTGCCAGCAAAGTCTGAGAAGGGAATAATAACAGTAACAGCATTCTGGAGCGCTTACTATGTACTAGGCACTGCCCCGAGCGCTTTGACAGAGTCACTTCATGTCATCTTCACTAAGATCCTGCCAGGCAAGGACTGGTCCCATCCCCATTTAAAGGTAGGAGACGGAAGCTTGCAGAGGTAATAGCTAAAGATCAGATAGCTGGTTAGCAAGTGGTCAAGGCGGGCCTCGGACCCTGGCGCTCCAGTTATGTACCACGGGTAGCAAATCACCCCGATATTTGACGACTTAAAAAGACAGCCATTAGGGCAGGGATCCACTGCATGTGGCATTGACTGGGGTCACCTGGTCGTATTCAGCTGGTGGAGGGGCTCATCGGGAGAGTACGAGACAGCTTCCCTTACGTGACTGGTGCCTTGGCTGGGAGGCTGGGTAACTCAGCTGGGACTGTCACCTGGAGAAAACAGGTATGATCTCTCCAGCACAGCTGTCTCACAGCAACTGCACTTTGACATGGCAGCTCAGGGCTCTCAGAGAGTTCTGAGGGAGCCAGTGGAAGCTGCCTGAGGCCTGGGAGAGCGTCTCTCCAGTGCTGTCAGAGTCCAGCCAGACCCAGGGGAGGGGACACAGACTCCACTTCTCAGTGGGAGGAGTGTCAGAGTCTGCAGCCGTCTTGAGTCACCACATTTTGTCTTTGTTGGATTCCAGAGCCCTCGGCCACAACCATGAATTTACACTGCCTCACTGGCTATTGCTGACTTTCTCCTCTGTGCCAGGCATTTCATGCATTTATATATCTTGTTTCACTTAGTCATAAAAGAATGGAAAAGGGGTGGGGAAGAAGAAGGAGAAAAAGGAAGAGGAGAAAAAGGAAGAGGAAGGGGAAGGGGGAGGGGGAGGGGGAGGGGGAGGGGGAGGGGAAGGGAGGAAGGAGCCCAACATTTTCCTCATTTTATAGATGAAGAAACTGCAATTCGGAGAAGGGAAGCCCCTTGTCCAAGGTCACAGGGCTAGTGAGTCAGGATGTGAAGCCTCTGTTCTTTCCATCCTCCACGCTTCCTTCCTTCTGGGTCCATGAGCCCTTTGCCCTGGCGAGTCTGCAGCCGTACTTTTGCCAGGTCCCAAATACCGCTCTACCTGTAAGAGTTAAGGGTATCTTTTGACCCTTCACCCTCGCTTAAAGAATCCCCAGTTTCCAGAACGGCCTCTCCCAAGAGTTTCCTTCCCTGAGCAGAAGCTCTGATTTGTTCAAAGGTAGAAGAGTGATTACGGGGATCACCTCTGACAGCAGAGAACTCCGTCTCGCTCCCTTTCAGGCCCCACTTCCCCCAAAAATGCTCTGTGGAGACACATATTGAAACTACACGTGCCATTCAGGGACAAAAGATATATCTATCCTAGTGGATGTCCAGTGCAGGGGCAGCTTTGAGGATGTACACAGAGCACCCAGAAAACGACCAACAAAGCGAAAGAGGTTTCTGCGCTAGATTTCTCATCTTCACGCCCTGACATAACACAGGAGCTGCTGCCTTTCCCGCACTATTTATCGCTGTGATGTGATAGTGCAGGTAACAGAAAGCAGGCAAGGAAGGCTTAATTATAAAAAGGAATCTTTTCAAGACACGTTAATTCCCTCTTTTTTTTTTTTTCCTGACAAGAACTCACACACGGACACAAAAATGTGAACCTACCTTAATCTGGGGCTCTCAGAATCACTGCTACTGTGATATCTTAATACCCGTTGGTTCAATGGTAGAATTTCAAAAATTTCTGGCTCAGATTATCTGTGGCTGAGGGCAATGGAGCAAGGAGGTTGAAGGTGTGGGTTCTAGAGACAGCCTTCCTGCCTTCGAATTCTTCCCCTACCCCTCAGCACCCATGGGGCCTCGGCACCTCATGCCCAAGCCTCAGTTTCCTCACGTCTGAAATGGAGAGACCAAGAGAACCTGCCTCCCAGCCTTGCTGCGAGGTCAAAGGAGACAAATATGAGAAGAACCTCACACAGTCCCTGGCACTTGCGTACTAAGTGTTCGTGTTTATTACATATCAGCTATTTCCATGTCATTATTATCAGGTAGTCCAGAGAGTTCAAATATCTAAAGTCACATACGCCACGTGGATACGTGAGTCTCAGTGTAAAATGACCAAGTATACATGCCTCTTGTCAGTCACTTCTAAACATGTGAATTATTATAAAAGTAATTTGTTTACTGTGGAAAATGTTTTGAACATAGAAAAGTGGAAAGAAAAAATAATCACCACCTATTATCCAACTACCTGCAGATAAACATTTTTTTAAAACATTTTGGCCTATGTCCTTCCAGTTCCTTTCAGTGTGCATACCTATATTTAATTTTTTTTTCAAGGTACTTGCCTTTTTATGAGACTGATGCCTTTCCTATTGTGCTGAGGAGACAGGTTTGTACTTGCTTTTTTATAACGTGCTCTCTTCACCAATCACATATCATAAATATAGCCACGTGTCATTAAATATTCCTAGACAGCATCATAATAAACAGCTGTGTAGCCTTCCATCTCCTGAATATATCACTATTCATTGAACTGATCCCCTACTGTTGGACATTTAGGTTGCGTCCAATATTTTTACAATATTAAAAACAACACTGAAATGAAGTCTCGGAAATAAACTACCGTGCACTTCCAAGGTCTGTTCCCATAGGAAAAATTCCTAGAAACAGAATTCCCAGGTCAAAAGTTCTGCACATTTTAAGGTTATATATAGGACCGTAGCACCCTCCAGGAAGGGCGCATCACTCCCCGCAGTGGCGAATGAATATTTCTTTTCCCTATATTTACCATCCCTGAGCATTCCTTGTTCAATTCTTTCAACAATTTTTTTTATTGAGCTGCCACTGTTTTCCAGCACTGTTGGAGATGTCTAGAACACAATCTCATTTCAGTCTGGCAGCTTTATCTCTCAACTTTACTGTCAGAGAAATAGAACTGTCTGATAAGTGCAACAGCGCGGGAGACAGGGCTTCAGCCTCTGAGACTATGAAGGGCCCATTCTTTCTGCCCCTTGGCCAGGAATGTTCCAGTCCTAATGCCCCCTCCTTACTGCTCTTGGGTCCTCTGTGCCTTAGTCTGCTCTTCTGGTCCAAGCCTTCTCCATAATGCGTGGCAACAGCTTACAACCCGGACAGGAAGAGGGTTTCAATGCAAACACTTACTCTAGTGGATTATAACCTGGATCTCTGATTGAGAAGGATTCTGAGGTTACATTTAAGCTCAGTTGAAAGAGTGCTATGATTGATTAGTGATGTCTGCCACTGACATAGGAATGGCAAATAGTGGCATGTGTACTTATAGATTCTGTTATTTACTCAATTTCCAGGCTTTGGCTGGCCTTAGGGCAGAACCTTGTGGATTCATGTGCCATTTTCCTGTACTTCTGATTTCTTTTGCTCCTTTCTTCTTCCTTATACTCTCCCAGTTCACTTTTTCCTTCTTTTTTCTTTCTGCACTTCACACACATTTCACACCTCTGTAAATCTTGTTTCCTACAGACCACACCCCCATTGTGTTAAGCTTGCCGAGAAAGCTCACTGTTGCACTCTCTCTTGTCCCTTGATCTTTCTTTCTCTGCCTCTCCGCTCCTACCGATCGTTCACTCAGTTTCTCCTTTCTGTGTTACCAGAAGCTCTCACAGGCAAACAGTGATTCACTCTTGCTGGACTGACCACAGGAGAGGGCTGTTTCCCTCAGGAAGCCCCACTGTTCGGTCAGGAGAGGCCTGACCTCTGAGAGAGTCACCAGGAATCCACCTCCACAGGAAACAAAGCACATCATTTATGATGCCTTGTTCACATCACAGCATCCGCTGATTGCTTCACAAGCTCCTGGAGACTGGTAAAATGTCACTTGGAGAACAACTCCACGCTGGCCCGAGGCCTGTGGATAGCATTGCAATAGCCTCAAGGGGTCAACAGTCTTTGGGTTTAGTATTACGTTTCCCATAAACAGCCTCCCCTGACTGAGCTCTGCATGCATTATCTCAAGGGATCTTCCTGCTCTTCTGGAAGCTGGTATCATCATTGCTCCATTCTGTAGATAAGAAAACTGAGGCTCAGGAAGTCTAAGTAACTTGCCCAAAAAATCACTCTGCTAGGGAGCTGAGGAGCCTCTGGCTGGTGTGTGCAGCTCCACATCATACGTTAGTCAATATAATACATTGCTCCTTGCTTGTTGCCAGGTGTCCCACCTATCCATCCTGCACCACCAGAGAACTCAGAAATAACGAAGACAGAATTGCCATTTTGGAGTTAAACCATATAGTCAGCCCACAGTGGATCCAATCAGCAAACTGCAAGGTGGTTTTAAAGAGATAGTCTGGCTCCCAGGTTTCTAAGAATGAAGACGTTAGCATATTTAAAGAAAATCATTGTCCCTCTATAGGAGGCTGGGCTACTACCAGTAGACACCGTCAAAAAGGGGACTTAAAGGATGCCCATCAAGCACCACCCAGGAGAGAGGTGGGCACACCTAGTCCACTCTGTTAGGCTGCGCATTCATTAAACTATCACGTACAGAGCACCTGCTATGCGCCAGCCACTGTGCCGGGCACTGTCCCCGCACTCACGGAACCTACATCCTAGACAGAGGGTGATGTACATGAACTAATGAAGTCTGAGCATTGGGGCCCTCACCTGCCTGGGCCCCTTCCAAGAGCCCTAACAGTGTGTTCATGTGGTCACACGTTTTTGTAAAATTTGTCAGTGTAAGATCCTTCAGTGGCCGTCAGTTAAGGCCACTGTCTCCACTTTTATTTCCTCTCTGTATTTAAAATAAATATTCAATTCTGTGCTGACTTCGTTTGGTTCCCCTGGACGCAGCCCCTGGGACAAGGATGGGAATACGGCTGGTTTATTTGGGAGGTGTATTGGCAGGCCTGTGGGGAAATGAGACCTGGAAGGGCACGCAGCCAACAAAGGCCACATTATCAAGGCAGCTCCCACTGTGGGGATCTGGAGCTTAACCCCATGGAGGCCTTTGGGGAACAGAATGTTTTAAAATAGCAGATTTCTCACTATTTAGCTAAGGCAAGGCCAACAGATCAGGGGGCGACTGCCATAGAAAGGGTAGCTTGTTACTCATAGTTCCCAAGAGGAGGGGGCACAGCACATGGGAAGCCACACAGAGAAGCACAGGCGTTGGTCGAGAGGCAGAGGGACGGGGGCGGGGGGCCATGAAGAGCCTTTACTGTGGTTTCTGCAGGAAGGAACAGGTGAGGCAGGGTAAGGATGCTTAACATTGGCTAACTTGACTCATTTCTGTGGGCTCTGGGCACAGGGCTGTTCCTAGTTGGCTGGTACCTGGCCCTGGAATGGTTAGGGAAAGGGGATGGTGACTTGGCGTGTGAGAGCCTGATAGACAAAGAAGGGGCTGGATTGGTTGGTTTGCATTTGAAAGATACATCCGAGGGCGCATTTTTGAATCCACTAACCCTGGGAGGGAGTATTCCCTCAGGGTCAGCAAGGCCTCAGAGGTCAAAACAACAGCCTTACAGAAAATAAAGACACAGTTAATGCCCAGGGTAGAACACACACCTCAGAGCAGTCCCACCCCGGAGAGAGGGAGCCACTGGCTGAGGGCTTCTGGTGGGAGTTATTTCCCCAGCACTGTTGGTGGCCAAGGGCACTTGGAGAAAGCTGGGGGTCCTGACACTGAGTGCCAGAGCCTGTGGGACATGGGCAGGGCACCAAGGGCTCTGCTCCCTGCACCAAATTCTACATTCACGGTTGTATATTCTTTTTTTTTTTTTTTTTTAATCAAGAAGGCTTCCAACATTGTATAAGCTTCAGACTCTACAAAACGGGGTCTGCCCCTATGGAGAGACAATCAATACCTGATCGTTAGGGGCTGAATTGTGGCCCAACTCAAATTCGTATATTGAAGTCCTACCCTCCTACACCTCAGAATGTGACTATATTTGGAGAGAGGGCCTTTAAAGAGGCGACCAAGTTAAAATGAGGTCATTAGGGTGGGTCGTAATCCAGTACAGCTGGTGTTCTTATAAGAAGAGCAGATTAGGGCAGAGACGCCCTCAGAGTGAAGACACAGGGAGAAGACAGCCATCTGCAAGCCAAGCAGAGGCCTCAGAAGACACCAACCCTGCTGACACGTTGACCTTGGACTTCTAGCCTCCAGAACTGTGAGGAAATAAATTTCTGTTGTTTAAGCCACCCAGTGCGTGGTACTTTGTTAGGGCAGCCCTAGCAAACCAATACACTGAGGAAGTTCCGTCAGGCTGGTACCCTTCCACGTTGGTATCCAGGAACGTCCCTGGCTGGCCCCAGCCTCCCTGTGCAGCTGTGGGATCATGTAATTTCCCATAGAGCAGGCCCCTGGCTGAGCGGGGGCCATGGCACTCCAGATGGTTCCTATTCTTCTAGAAAGGGCAGTCATCCTCGGCTCCAACTGACTGTTCCCAGATCTTCTGGTTTCCCAAGAGGAGCCAGAAATCTGCATTCTATGTGAAAACTCCCTATTTTTAAGAGCTGGTAATAAATTCAAACGTTCTTAAAGAAACACTCTTCAGGCCAAACAAAACAACGCTGCCAACAGGATTAGACTTGCGTCCATCGTTTGCGGCCTCCAGCTGTATTTCTTCCTTACAGGGAGCTACCAGGTTCCCATCCGCCGGACATTTCTGTTTCTTGTTGTCAGTGAATCACTTGGTGTTGACTTGGGAGCCAGATCAACCTGGGTTAAGAATCCCAGCTCCACTGCTTACTCCTGCAGAAGCTTGCACAGCTCACTTCTCCTCTCATGCCTTGGTTTCCTCATCTGGAAAGTGGGCATCACAAGGACTGCTGAGCTGTGAAGGTCAGAGGATGGCCTCAAAGGGCCGAGGGTGCAGCAGGCATCCAGGAGATGACAGCACTTTGCTTTCCTAGCTGATGTCTGCCTCCCAGGGATGCTGCAGCAGGCAGTGTCTGAGCCCGTGTGGGACCTGATAGCTGACTCACAAGGTAAATATCTCCTGGCCGTGACCTTGTCAGGCTGCTGTCCTCTCCTGGGGGTGGCCTGACCTTGAGACGTTCTCCTTTCCAGTGTCCGCACGTTGGAATGAAGCACTGTGGGTTTGGCCTTAGAGGGTCCACAACGCTGAGGCGTAAAAGCTGGAGCGTTTTCCCTGATCGAAATCACTCTTGAAAACACACACCCGGACACTCACTTCCCAGGTCCCGGATCACGATGTCAGTGGGCTCCAGGAGGAGGTCGGCTCCAAAGCCATCCCTGGTTCTGCCATTGGATTCACTGCATCACACATGTTCGTTTTTAATTCCCATCCAGCCGTGTAAAGACAGGAAGGACTGCCAAATATTGATCCCGGGAAACGAGACATTAATAAAGCTAATTCTGTCCACCCGGGCCCTGTTCCCGCAGGCGGGCTAGACAGGCAGGCAGAGCCAACATCTTCCTTTTTTTGTATTTTTCATAAATTAAAACCGACACTCGGCCCCGTGGATCAACCTGAGAACACCGGCGACGGTGCAGCTGCGATAGGCCAGGTTCCCTATGGATCTGGGGAATGTTTTTGTGAGTGTTTCGTTTGCAGAAGGGAGATGGCATAGCCAGCACGTGAAAACAAGTGTCTCAATCCTAGCTTGATTATTTCCTTGCCGTGTGAGGACTCTGAGCAAGCTACTAACCTCTCCGAGCCTCAGTTTTCTTATCTGTGAAATAGGTAAACAGTAATACCTACGTCATTGAGAAGGTAAGAGGAATAAACACGAGACTGTGAAATGCTTAGCCCAGAGCTGCCCTTAGCTGCTAAAACAATCATGTGCAGCTCTTTACGTGAACATGTATTTTCCAGACGATACGGTTTTTATGGCACGTTCTCTGGTTTATCTCACAGAGTTCAGCAGATGTTTAAAAATTGAAAAAAAAAAATTGTGTTGTACCAACACATGCTATGACATGGACGAGCCTTGAAAACATTAAGCTAAGTGAAAGAAGCCGGTCACAGGAAAACATATCATATGATACAACACAAACGAGATGTCCAGAAGAGGCAAACCCATAGAGACAGAAAGTAGACCAGGGATTTCCTAGGGATGCGGGGTTTAGGGGGAAACAGAGCATGACTGGTAACGGGTATGGTGTTTCTTTTCAGGGTAATGAAATGTTCTAAAATTGACTATGGTGATGGTTTCACAGCTCTGTGAATACGCTAAAAACCATTGAATTATATACATTAAATGGATGGATTGTATGTCATGTGAATTATTTTTCAATCAAGCTGTTAAAAATTATTTGTTAAATGAATGTATGATTTAATAATTGGATGAGTCCACGTATGAAGGAATTTTGTTTCCTCGGCTGTTGAATCATTCCAAAGCACTTCGACATTTATCTGTAATTCAACAGGCTTATTGGACATTTATTAAGTGCCAGATATGGTGCTAGGGGCTGGGGGTTCAAAGACAGAGGAGACACGGGATCCATCTTCTCAAAGACACACACTAGAGAAAGGGAAACAGATTGTAAACGCAGCTGCGAAAGATAACACTGACACATCACTTACAATGAGCCAGGCACTTATATTCTAATTATAAATATAAGTACAAATATGTTTTTTCATTTAATCTTCATAGCAACCCTTGAGGAAGGTACCAGCATTATTTGTAGTCTTTAGATGGGAACACGGATGCACAGAGAGGGTCAGTAACTTGCTTAAGGTCCCTCAGCTAGTAAATGGTCAGCTCGGACTTGCAGCCCAGAAAGCCTGGCTCTATGCCCACGGCCTTGACTCCTGTGCTCCACTGCCCATGCAGGGTGACACTGTTCCAACGGCGAGGGTCCTAACCATGCCAGTGATGTGAGAGCCAAGGGCACTGTCACATCCCCCCCACCCTTGGGCTTGGGTTATCAGCCCTGCGAAATCTGTCTTTACACTTTCCCCCCGCACCCTCCTCGCTCTGCCTGGCCGGCGTCTGGCCCAGACACACTCTGGAGACCGCAGGAAAGGATCCCCAGCCCTGCCTCTGGCATCAAGTCACCTGTCTGTTTCTCTTCCTTTCCTGTGGCAGAGCAGAAACACCACACTGCTTGTTATGGACTGAATGGTGTCCCCCCCAAATCCATCTGTTGATGTCCTGGCCTCCAATGTGACTGCATTGGGAGATAGGGACCTTATGGAGGTGATTCAGGTTCAATGAGGTCATAAGGATGGGGTCCTGATCTAATAGGACTGGTGTCCTTACAAGAGGAGGAAGAGACGCCACGAGCGTGGTGCACAGAGAAAAGGCCATGTGAGGACACAGCAAGAAGGTGGCCGTCTACAAGCCAGGAAGAGAGGCCTTGCCCGAACAATGCTGCTGGCACCTTGATCATGCACTTCCGGCCTCCAGAACTGTGAGAAATAAACGTGTGCTGTTTAAGCCACCCAATCTGTGGTATTTGTTATGACAGCCCAAGCGGATTAATATACTTCTCTGCACCTGCTTCTCTCAGAGAGGAAGTGGCCTGGCCCTGGCTGGGAGGGGAGAGTGACATGGGACGCGAAGTTCTGAAGTGCTGGCCCTTCTTGGAAGTCTCACCTGGCTATGGACACTGGGTTGAATCTCATCAAACCACTGTCGTGCTGTCACCAGCTCATACCCTCCCGAGAGCTGGCTCTAACATTTTTAGGAATTTTCCAAGCTGGTTATTAAAACACAGCCATAATTAAAAATTAAATTATATAAATTTCTATTAAATAAATTATATTAAAAATAAAGGTCATAAATACTCAAACCACCTCTTCCTAAGTATTTTACTATGTTTTACTATTATGTGTACTTCCGAGGTTATTTATATCTCCTGTATCTGTAAAGTGGGTATACCACATAAGGGCATACAACCACACAGCTCTTCTGAAACCCAGTTTCACTGACATCACGTGGGTAGCTTAACACAGGTCAAAGTAGGAGTCTTTACACCATAGACATTGGCCAACACTACACATCAGAGCTCAATCTATTGTTTTGTTGATTGTCTAGACTTAAGAGAATAGTGGCGAAAATGTCAACAATTAAGCGCATCGTATATACAGCTGCTACACTGTGAATAGAGCAAAAATCAAGGAAACAGTCTTCAGTATTCAAACGCTGTTATCCAATTCAGCAAAGAAGTCACTCATGCCACTGATGAATGCATAACGTCCTGACATATGTCTTTGTTGTTTCACTTTCATCTTCCTCTTTAAAATAAACAAAAATATCAACCAATATTCATGTCAGAACCGCATTCACTTGTCAGTTGTAACTGCTGGTTGGATTCTGATAGGAGAGTTGGGCAAAAATCAACAAAAGCATTTTGTGAAAATTATTTGGCTATGTGGAATGTATAATATTCTATGTTTTATTATTTTAAATTGTATCTTATACGTCACTAATATCAGTAACTTTATAAGCACATGGTATATATATGCAAATACATATATACATGTGTATATACACATAGTACATATATATACATGTATACACATACATGTACCTTTTTTTTTGAGAAGCATTTATTAAGCGTTAAACGTTCACCAACACATTGCTGCATCAAATCCTCCCCACGTGAGGAGGTTGGGGTCCAGAGGGGAGAGCACCTGCTCCAAGTAACACATCCAGGTCTCCTGACAGCCCCACCCCTGCCCTGTTCTGCTGTTTCCACTGCATCACAGCACCACCTCCCACCCTGTGGGGTTACAGGACAACCCAGCAAGACAGGAAAAGTCCCTGGGGTTCCATCACTTATATTTGTTCCTGAAATCCTCTCCGTGCCATACCAATAGCTAAGCCATAAATCCTAAGAGGTGCATAACTTCATTACTCTTATTATGCTTAATTAAAATAACACTGAGCCGGGGCTAGTGATTAACTCTCTCTCCACCTCCCTCAGCCTCACATTAGGGAAACTTGCTTCTGAACCCACTGAACAAACACAGGCCAGGATTGTGTTTTTCCTCTGGGTATTTTAGTTATTTTTCACGATTATTTTCTTACCCCTTGAGGGTCTAATTCCTCGAGATGGACCTTACTTGGGAAAGTGGAAAGGAATGAAGGGCAGACAGATCTTGGTTCAAAAGTGGTTCTGAGGGCTTCCCTGGTGGCACAGTGGTTGAGAGTCCACCTGCCGGTGCAGCGGATGCGGGTTCGTGCCCTGGTCTGGGAAGATCCCACATGCCGCGGAGCTGCTGGGCCCGTGAGCCATGGCTGCTGAGCCTGAGCGTCCGGAGTCTGTGCTCCGCAACGGGAGAGGCCACGACAGTGAGAGGCCCGCGTACCGCAAAAAAAAAAAAAAAAAAAAAAAAAAAAGGTGGTTCTGAGACACCATTAAGGAGATGAAAAGGCTGGCCACATACTGGGGGGGAAAATCATATTATATAATGTAAATGTGTAAATGTGTTCACAATGTATAAATGTACAAATGCATAAAAATAGTATATATAAAGCGTCATTTAACCTCAGTAATAATACGACAAACAATCCAATTAAAAATGGGCAAACGATCTGAAGAAATACTTCACCAAAGAGGAAACATTACTGGCCAATAAGCACATGAAAAACGATCAACGTTATTAGTCCTTTGGGAAACGAAAATGTAAGCCATAAGGAAGTAGTGCTGGACACCCAATTCAATGCTGAAAGTTAAAAAGACTGACCACACTAAAGGTTGGGGAGGATGTCAGCCCGTTGGAACTCTCACATGCTGCTGGTGGGAACGCAAAGCGCTAGAAACACTTTGGAAAAGAGTTTAGCCATTTCTTCTAAAGTTAAACACAGAGTGACGATACAGTGCAACAAGCCCACTCCTAGTCATCTACCCAGGAGAAATGATAATAGATGTCCACACAAAGCTTGTACATGAATGTTCACAGTGGCTTTATCTCTAATAGACCCAAACCAGAAACAATCCAAACATCCAGCAACAGGGAAACGGATAAAGAAGTTATGGTCTACCCATATAATAGAACAGCCCCAGTGCTGAAAAAGGAATGAACGGTTGTACACAGAGCAACATGGATGAATCTCCAATAATTATGCTGGGCCAAAGAGCCAGGCATAAATGAGCGTTCGCTATATGATGCCATTGTATAACACGTTCCAGAAAAGGCAAAAGTATAAGGGCAGAACACAAATTAGGGGTTACCAGGGGCTGAAGGATATCGACTGCAAAGTAGCACAAGTGAATTGTTGGGGGTGACAGAGAGGCTCTGCATCTCGCTTGGGTGATAGTCACATGGGTGTATCCACTTCTCAACTGCACATTGAACATGGATGTCTGTATTATATGAAATTTATACCTCAACAAAATTCATTTTTAACGTAGCTTTAGAAGTGTAACCTTGGGCAAGCTATTCTACTTTTCTGGGCCTTAGTTTCCTCATCTGTAAAATGATGATAATAACAGTTGCTATGTCATGAAAATTAAAGGAGAGAATATTGCAAACACTGAGAATTTGGATGCGTACAATAAGCTTGGTTTGCTTTCCTTGTTGATTTTCATTAAACTATAAGAGGCCATATAACGGGTATTCATTCATTCATTCATTCAAGCAACAAGTATTTAGTAAGCACCTCCTACATTCCAGACCTTGTTCCAAGCAAATGAAACACACCAAAGATTCTTTCCTTCTTGAGATTTAAAATTCTGTTTGGGGAAGACAAATACTAAATAGTAAAGATAATACAAATAACTTATATATGTTATACACAATATTATATAGGTATGTTAGAAGACGACAAGCGCTATGGGGGGGGAAAAAAGAAAAAGTAGAATAAGGTGACAGAACGAGCATTCAGGGCTCACACAGATCGCAATTTGAAGTAAAACAGCCACGAGACGTTTTAGTGAGTAGACGATGTTTCAGCAAAAACCTGAAGGATGCATACTGATGAGAAAAAGGAAAGAACAGAGGCAGGGAGGAAGGGAGGGAGGAATCATTATTTCCCAATTCAATAATCTATCAGTTGTCTAAAGCTGTGTATTAATTCTACCAAGTGGTGGTGGGGGGAATCACACTCTTTCTACCGTATCAGTTGGAATGATTTTGCTGGAGTATAAACACTGAGGAAATGACAACTAAAGTGAAGAATGTTCACAAGTCACAGGAAGGCACACTGGCGTCAGGAATTCGAAACACCTAGACCGAAACGTCAGCACAGCCACCTATTAGCCACATGACCTCTGGCAGGTCACTCAACCTCTCGGACCCTTAGTTTCCTACCTGAGGGAAGGTGATAGGGGCCCCCCAAAGCGCTGTGAGGGTTAAAGGAGATAACGGAGGAAGGTTCTGGCATAATTCCTGGTGCCCTTCTTGGCTGAGACCCACTTGGATGGGCGTGGCTGCCCCAGGGAGCAGGGCCCCCTCACTCTGCCCGCCAGGGAACAACAATGACTCGTCTGCTGTCTGCAGTCCCAACACTGCTTCCCCGACTCGCCAATTAGCTTGTGCAATTTCAACACTTCTCCAACGAGAAGATGTTAAATTCACATTCAGTAATTTATGGAAATGGATGCTGGTATCTTCCCCTCCCTTTTTTCTTTTTTTTAAAGAGATCGCCCAATTTCTGACACTAGACGCAGTCGATGAGCAATCTGCCCGACGGCTGAGCGGTGCCACCTTTGTCGGAGCTGGGCCTCCTGGGGAGACCCAGGAGAAGAGAGCTTTCTCAAACATTCTAATTGTAAGTGGAGCTCATTAGTTCAGATTCCTTTACAATAAATTATTAGCCGCTGCTTTCAATCTTAACAAAAATGGACGCCGCCATGATTAGAGTCTCCTATGTTTGTAGAAAGACCCTATAATAAACCTACACTTGATGATAACGGCAGCAGATTGGTCCTCAACCAAATCGGTTATTTGTCCCAAGAGGGAAATCCCCCCATCTGACAATCAAAATAGAAGCCTGGTTTGCTTACACTCAGAACATTAACACTGATCCACACGCAAATCCAATCATGGCAGGTGTTGGCTTAAAACCCTCCATGGTTTCTCATCATGCTTAGGAGAAAGTTCAGTCAAAAAATAATGTTCAGAAAATAAAAACCCAACTCTTTTTTCCCCAGTTTCATTGAGATATAACTGACATATAACATTGTATGAGTTTAAGGTGTACAACATAATGATTTGATATTTGTATGTATTATGAAATGATCACCACAGTAAATCTAGTTAACATCTGTCACCTCACATAGCTACAACTTTTTTTTTCTTAGGATGAGAATCTTTAAGACATACTCTCAGCAACCTTCAAATACAACGGTACTGTCAACTGTAGTCACCGTGCTGTACATTACATCCCCAGAACTTATTTTGTAACTGGACGCTTGTACCTTTTGACCCCCTATATCCATTTCGCCCACTCCCTACACCATCTCTGGCAACCACCAGTCTATTTGCTGTATATTTTTGAGTTCCGGTTTTTTAGGTCCCACGTATAAATGAGATCACATGGTGTTTGTCTTTGTCTGTCTGACTCATTTTACTTAGCATAACGCCCTCAAGGTTCATCCATGCTCTCACAAATGGCAGTATTTCCTTCTCCTTTATGACTGAATAATATTCCATTTATATGTATACCACATTCTCCTTATCCGTTCATCTGTCATTAGACTCTTAGGCTGTTTCCATGTCTTGGCCGCTGTGAATAATGCTTCAGTGAACACGGTGGTGCAGATATCTCTTTGAGATACTGTTTTCTGAAAACACAACTCTTATTGATATGGGATAAAAATGTGTCAGATGTTTATTTAACTCATTAATGAGAGAACCAGTGATATAGTAGAGCTGGTTCAAAAAGCATTTGATGACAGGGGGTTAAACAGTCCCTCAGGAAAGATGTATGGAAGTCAAGTTTTATTTACTTGTTCCTTTTTTTTTTGGCCACGCTGTGCGACTTGCGGGATCTTAGTTCCCCGACCAGGGATCGAACCCGGGCCCACAGCAGTGAAAGTGTGGAGTTCTAACCACTGGACCACCAAGGGAATTCCCTACTTGTTCATTTTTGTAAGTTAGAAACAAAACTGACTAAAGTCCTTCAAGGCAATAAAGCGAGAACCTTTGGGGTGGTCTTCTCTACCAGACCAAAAGCACTGACTTCTCTGCAGAAGGGCAGCTCTCTGCAGATATACATGTAACTTCAGAGAGATCAGGCCCAAACAGTAAAGAGTAAAATCAAACAAAGGTACAAGCTCATAGAGAATTAAGTCATCCTTGGGTGGGCTGAGTAAATAATGCTCTGGTCTGACATCAAAGCATCTGTGGTCTTCCTTTTTGCCCTCTTTCTAAGTTTTGGATCGTTTTTCTCACAAGTTCTAAGTTTTCAACGTGGCGGACAACATCAGCTCCTCCCCCGGCCCAGCCCATCCGTAATGCTGCCCTCCTGAGACAGCTTCCCCAGCCTGCAAGACCACGGTCGCTTCCTTTGTCTGGAAGCACAAACCTCCTTACTCCTCCCCTTTCCTACTCCTCTGCTCAAGTCTTCAGCTGAAGTCTGTCCTCAAGGGAACTTTCCTAACCCCCTGGACTAGGTCACACCCCCATGAACACCTAAGGCAGCCTTCGGTGGGCCTCCCTCCGGCACTTCGTACAACTCCGGTCAATGACCTCATTGTGCAGTTAGCTGTCCAAAGTCTGGCTCCCTGACTGGACTATAAACCCCCTGAGAGCAGGGGTGGGCCTGTTTCACTCATCACCGGATACCTGGGGCCAAGCACATAGCCTGAAACGGGAGAATGGGGGAGGGCAGCATCTCTCCTTAGGACCCAGAGTCTCCACACCCGGGGCTCTTGTGCCCAGATCTGGACAAAATCCCAACTGAGCCCTTCGCGTTCCAGGAAGCTCCCGTGAGGCCGGCTAACTGGTCATGGGGACACAGAAGCTGCACCCCCCTGGCTGCAGCCGCCTTCACCCCTCACCCCCATTTTGCTGGGCTCTTGGAAAGTTTTCAGACAGATTTCAATTCGTTGTCAACACTCAAGGTTTGGAGTCCAGAATTTCCAGTTCCTCTTGGAAAATCATTAGGCCCAAGAGGCCACACTTGGCGGGGGCTGAACAGCAGCGATTTCCTATGGTCTCTTTGCTGACCGAGCTGGATCACCAGCTGCGTCGACCATGGTGTAGGCACCCAGCCCATGTCACATGCATCTCCCTAGTACGAGGGCATTTGAGTTTTTAAGCCTTGCGCTGAAGTCCCTACGAACCAATGAGGTCATCAGAAAGAGACACATTACTCTGGCTCCCACAAATATATCCCGCCCAGCCCACTGCTGAGATTCCGTGATGTCCCCTCCCTCTACTTTCAGAACTCCCCAGAAGGGAATCTCCACACATTCAGAAAAACTAAATCATCTGAGAAATTTAAATTAAAAAGTTGCTGAGAACCTTCCATCGTATTTCTCAGTTCCCCTTCCACAGAGAACCTCTCAAGAATGTCCCCTTAGCTTTAGCGGAAGAAAACGCTTTTCTCTTTTAGTGATCTGCTCTGCCTTGTTTTATTAGCAGATGAGAACTCTGAAACCCACTCATGTTTCTTTCTGAGCTTCGGCTGCCAGGAAACTCAGGGTTAAATTCTGAGCTTGCTTACAGCTACATTCTTTAGTTTCTGGTTTTCTGGCAACTTGGACACTTTGCTTACTCTGCCCTATACCCTCACTTCCCTTTTGGAGAGTTATTCCTCCTGCCCAGACCCCCATCCTTACTCAGAAGCAATCAGGATGTCAAGCGTGACCCCACCCCCACTCTGGCCATAGCTGATGGGTCCAGGAATGGACTCCGGGCTCCAGCCAGCCCCTAAGTCCTTAGCTGAGGCATGCTGGAACTGAGAGATGCATTGCTCTTGAGACGCTGGACTGTGGAAGTCAAGTTCATATAACAAAGGAGCTGTTGGCTCCATGTGGATTGGGGTGTAGAGAGCGCAGAGAAAACCCAACACGGGGGTGGAGAACTCATCCTCCAGTGTTCAAGCCCAGATCTGTTTTTGCCCATAGCTTCTCTGAGACATTCCCACAGTCTTTTAAGAAATCTTCCCTTTTGTTAAAGCTACCTAGAGTTGGATTTCTAAACGTTTTAAAATGGTGAAGGAGGGGACTTCCCTGGTGGTCCAGTGGTTAAGACTTCGCCTTCCAATACAGGGGGTGCGTGTTTGATCCCTGCTTGGGGAGCTAAGATCCCACATGCCTCACGGCCAAAAAACATAAAACAGAAGAGGTATTGTAACAAATTCAATAAAGACTTAAAAAAAAGAGAAGAATGCAAAATACTAAAAAGAAAAGATTTAAAATGGTAACGGAGACTATGCCATTTGTCTGCTTCGAGCACCCGAAGTCCTTAAAATGAAAGTCGAACACTTTCCCCGATAAGGCCCTGCGCGATCTGGCCCCACCCAACCTCTGCGCACTGCTCTCCTTCCTTCATTTTGCTCCAGCCACAACAGCTTTCTTGCTATTCCTCCAGCTCTCCCAGCTCCCACCTACCCCGGGGCCTTTGCACGTGCTGCTCCCTCTGTATGGAAAGTTCTCCTCCCAGAGTGTCACATGGCTGGTTCTTTCTTGTCACGTCACCTTGTCAGAGAGGCCTTTCCTGATCACCCAACATGTATTTGCCCTCCACCCCACTCCGCCCTTTCACTCCATCCTGTTTACTTTCCTCATGTCTCTGTCACTCTGCAATCGTCTCATTTATTTGGTTGTTTACTTGGGCTTTGTACAAGTAACACTCAAATGCAAGCTCCACGAGGTCACTGCTGTTAAGACCAGCAACGAGCATGCTGGCTGGTACGCGGTTAAGTGATCAGTACATGGTCATTGGATGAGTAAGTGTTCCTTGGAGCCCAAAGAGCCCTCCTTAATACAACAGACGACAACCCCCTCTCCTTACCCCTTTCCTTAGGTGGTTCTTGAGTTCCTCAGTCATTTTACTGGTCTTTGTGTACCTTCACTGGTGGATTCCTCAGAGCCTTTCTGGAGTGGACAGAAAAAAAGTAAGAGAATTTACTTATTTGACAAATACTTTGTGCCAGGTATGTTTCTAAGCACTTTACCCATATTAACTCATTTAACCCTCCTAACAACTCTATGAGGATTGTAGCATTATTATCACCCCATGTTACAAATGAACAGACTGAGGCGACAGGGGTGGAGTCACTTTCCCAAGGAAAGCAGCCTATTAGGGGTGGAGCGGGGATTCATGCCAAGGAGTCAGGCTTTGAGCCCACGTCTGTGACCTTTCGGCCAGTCCCCTCCCGGGTGAAGGGGAGGAAGCGTCCTCACTCCTGGTAGGTGGTCATGAGTCCTTGGGCCCTTTTCTCACTCTTATATTTGGGCTCTTGAGCAGGACCCAGGAAAGCATGTACTCGTCCCAGCACAAAGCCAGGGTGAAGCACGTCTGGTGAGGACTGTGACAGATTGCAGCGCGACACTGCAGGATGATTGAGGGCTTCGTCTAATCACACCAATTGGTATAAATTACTATGTTGGCCGCCCCGAGCGGCATCTGTGGGATTTACACCTCATTAGATCAGCAGTGCCAAACGAAGCAACAGGGTTGGGCCATCCCCTCCTCCGGAGCTGTGTCTGTGCTGGGCAAGAATCGTCAAGGGGAGCTGGAAAGTAGGATCATAACCCTCCAGGGAACGACGGCAACAGAACTGGAGGAAACAGAAACTAAAGTAGTCGCAATTTTGCGTTTGGGCGTTTCTGATTTGAAGCAACTCTTTACACTTCTGCCAAACTCCTGCTTCAGCTCTTCTGCAGTTGGCCATTTAGCCTGAGAACAAGCAAAACTGCAGCCCCAGGTGGTCCGGGGAGAGTGCTGGAAGGCGCAGAGGGTTCTGAGGTTTGGGGGTTCAGCCGAGGCGAGGATTCAGCTTTGTTGGGGGAGATGCCAAGGGTCAACTGAGCCTCCTCCAAGTTTCCACTGGCCACCACCCTCATTAAACAAACAACGTCAGAGAAAGTGGCACACACAGCTTCCAGATCACCCCAGCACTGCGCAAGCCCCACTCCAGAGCTTCGTGCAGTCACTCCAGGCAGCCGCCTCCTGCTCCTGCCAGCCCTGCCGGAGGTCCAGAGGATAAAAACAGGAAGGCAGGAAGCCAGGAAACCTGGATATCCTTATTGGCTTCCGAAGGTGGGGGGCGGGAAGGGAAAGAGGCAGAAAACGAAGAAAGGGTACATCAGAGCCAGGAACAGAGCCCAGACTTCATTATAAAGTCAGGAGGCTTTATGTCATGATGATGCTTTAGCGGCCATGGGCTTTTTCTCCAGACAATGTCACAGATGGGTGTCTATGCTCACCCTGCAGTTGATGAATGGGCTTGGAGAGGGGGAGTATAGATAATCACTTGGGTCGATTAGATCCAGCAGAATAGAAGTCTTGGACCCGGCATCAGGTTCACGTAAAGGGCGCCTGGGTAGACACTGGCTCTACCCTGCCCAGACGTCCTCTGCACACACCTGCAACCAGGGCAGCTCATCAGGCAGGAGGGCTGTCTGCCGCCCCAAGAGCACAATCTGCGTGTGGGGTAAGAGGAACAGCCCCCCAGAAGCAGCCCTGAGTGATGGCCGATGAGGCACTGGGATGACTTCAGGGCAATGTTCTCTGCTGTTCCCCAGAGCTCCCCGCGGCGACCTGGGGCTCTGGTTGTCCACAGTGATAACCACCTTGATACATACCTGGATAATTCTGCCTCCCCCTTCCCTGTCTTACTTCCCTCCTCCCTGCTAGTGCTTCCTGGGATCCCCTCCCAGACAAAAGACTTGCACTACAATATTGGTCTCCGGGTCTGCTCCCAGGAAAACCCAAACTAAGACAGTGTCTTTGTACAACTTATTAAGAGGCACCTGTCTGGGTAGATGTGGTCTCAGGGGCATAGGACTTGACAGGCAACCCTCTCTGGCCTGATGAAGCCCAACGCCAGTGTACCGACCAGCAGGTGACATGCGGGCTAGACTTCAGCCCCGATTCCTCTGCTGGGCATCTTTGCCCGACACAGAGGCACCGTGGCATCTACCTCTTCTCTCTTCTCAGTTTCAGGGAAGGAACAATTTACTGGAAGGGACGCTCATCTTTTTAGAGGCATAGCAGAAATCCCACCAACATACTCTTGAGAGCCAAGGAATTCCGGGCAGCAGCAGAGTATGAAAGAAACAGTGCAGGGTTTGAGTGTGACTGCTCTGAATTCAAATCCCGCCACTGCCACATCCTAGCTGTGTCACTTTGGGTTCATCATTTTAATGCTCCGTAGCTTCCACTGCCTCAGTTGAGAAAGGACACATGTGGCTTGAGGCATAAAGTTAGGAAGTAAATCATGGGTGCAGTGCCTGGCAGTCAGAAGGTGCCCTTTCAGTACTGGTCCCTCCTCATTCCTCCTGCGCCCCTCTCCCCAAATAGCCAGTGGGGCTCGCCGAGTGGTCAGGGCCAGACTGGAATGCATGCGCATGCGTCTCCGAGGCCCCCTGATACTCAGAACCGGGTCAACCCCATGCTAGTGTTGAATGATCCCGCTGTTAGTGCCAGGCTATAAAATGTTAATGAAAGGAGGCCACCGATCAGGTGATGGTGACAAAGCGCCCGTCCCATCTGTTCTTCCCCTCCCTCCTTTTCGGGCTGGCATGAAAACAACTCCTCCACTACTCCTCTGCTGGGTGAAGTGATGCACAAACACACCCCCCTCAGGAGACCCCACGCCAGGAGAGGGTACCCGCCTTCTCTCTGTATTTCTTGACTTTTGTGCTGTGAGTGTAAGGGCCATGGTTGTCACTGGATTTCTTAGCAGGTCCTCCTGGGTTTGGCACCGTCTAAGGTTTTCCTCACCTGGAGGTGCTGACTGACCATGAGTCCTGGGCCTCTTTACCTAAGCACAAACCTTGCCAAGCTTATTGTTTCACTCAAGGGAAAGAGCCAGGAGGACCTGCAGAAATAAGATTCTGGAAGCCTGAAGACCCTGACAGCACCTCCTCCAGGCTCCCCATCGACCCACCCCCAGCCAAGCAAGCCTGTTTTATCCATTAGGACACATGCATAGACACACGCACGTGGACACACGCACGTGGACACACACACACACACACACACAGAGGCACACACGCACACGCCACCTTCCAGGTCTCACAAACATGTCAGAGAAGAGGAAAAAATAAAAGGCACTGGCTTGAAACATTTAAAGAAAGATATGCAAAATCAGAATGAATAAATGTCTAATTCAATGTTTACAAACATTAGGTCCACTTTGTTCACTGTCAAGTTTAGTTTTCATAAAGATTGTATTACATACGAAGACAATCTGTGAGTTGGTTACCTTGCTTTGCAAGAGCTCTTGATTATGCGTGATGATTACTTAGAAAGCAGAGCCAATAGCAAATTAAATGAGTGACTATTCATAGCCGAGTAAGTTCAAAAGTGAACTTCTAAAACTTCTTTACAATAGAGATAACGTATAAAAATAAATATATCTACATATGTACATATGATAGGAGTACGTTATAATATGTATGTGGTATATATAACATAGGTATTATATATAATATATATTGCATATATATTATATAAAATATAGGTATTATATATAGTATATACTGTATATATATTATATAATATAGGTATTATATAGTATATACTGTATATATATTATATATAAGATAGGTATTATATATAATATATATGTATAATATATATTATATATAATATAGGTATTATATATAATATATGTGTAATATATATTATACATAATATATATATACTTATGATGTGGTGCGATGTAATGTTTGATACAACATATAATGTAGGGTGTGTGGCTCTAAAAGGGGAAGCAGAGCCAGTAGCATCTTTGAATGGCCTGCTATGAGGCAAAAGTCACAATCGTTACTTATTCTTGGGGAACTCTTTACTAGAGTATAACTCCCTCCTGAGGAAACCCCTATTTTTTTTCCCCTGGAGACTCTCAGTCACTGGTCATGAAAGATGCACACGAATAATTCCTGCCTATTATTTCAACATAGGAAAATGGCCATTTTGTCCCTTAGAATTAACCAGCAACCCATATATATGCCTTCCTCTGCCTCTTGTCCATTTGACAGATTTGCTGCCACATCCGTTACCTCCAGAGATTTCTAGAAGCTGGTTGCGTTCACAGGCAACTGAACCTCTTCTTTAAACCTCTGAAATCTTACTGCCTTTCCCCCACCCCTGCTCCACCCCAGGAGCCAGCGGGGTGCACCAGTCCTCCCAGGGCGGCCACCGCAAATGTGCAAGAGATCAGGCCCCCCATCTTCTGTCCGTGATTCTCAGAGGCTGTGCCCTGTGAAACCTCTGAGACTAGAAAGCCACGTGCCCCCAACCCCCGCCCGGCTTCTGCCAGCCTCTTCAGAGCAAAGGTGTGAGGGGGCTGTTGGCCACAGGTCATTAGCGGAGCCTGAGCTGACGCGGCGCCAGGGCGATCCCCTCACAGTGGGCGTCTCTCAGCCTTTTGTTTTCATGCCGCTTCAAGGAGCAAATTGATTTCAAATACACACTTTAGAGCCTCTTGTTCGCCCCATCATCTCTCCAATTAAGGCAAAAGGCTCAGGGGCTCGTCTTCACTCTGAGGAAACCACGGGGGTGCCCTGCGCAGCTCTGGGTGCGGAGAGGTGTCAGCAGAGCTGACTGGAGACAGATGGGTGCTGGGCTTGTCGATGAATAATTCACACCCTGAGAGCCCTGCCGATACTTGGCGTTGAAGAAGGATTCTTTCTGAGCCCGGCCGCTGTGCAGATGCGGGGGGGTTCTCGTAGGCGGAGGACCGGACAAGTCTGGGAGAAGGAAGAAAGAGGCACGGCTGGAGCTGCATCCACTGACTGCTTCAGGACACGCGTCAGGCATCTCCAGCAGCTAACTCCCAAGCTGCTCTCCCAGGCAGGGCGGCCAGGGCTGAGCTCTTAACAACACTGCAGGCCACTAGATCTGGCTCCTGGACGGCTGTTGAGTGAGATGAGCATGGATCTTTCCCCTCCTCCATGCAAAGCTTTGCTCCTGGATCCCCCTCCGCCCCCTGGTCCCAACCACTGTTGGGAAGCCACTGTTAATCACATGTGACAGAACTGCAGACTCACAGAAAGAGAGAATTCAATTCAACAAACACGTATGGAGTGCCTGTGATGTGCCAGGCACCGTTCTGGTGCAGGGGATACGGCACAAACAAAATGACCAAAAACCAACTTCTCAGGGAGCTTAAATTGCACTGCATGGACTCTCTGGAAACCAGTATGATTCAGTCTACTCTGGTGGAATAAAAAGTAAAAGGGGGCTTCCCTGGTGGCGCAGTGGTTGAGAGTCCGCCTGCCGATGCAGGGGGCACGGGTTCGTGCCCTGGTCCGCAAAGATCCCACATGCCGCGGAGCAGCTGGGCCCGTGAGCCATGGCCACTGAGCCTGCGCGTCTGGAGCCTGTGCTCCGCAACGGGAGAGACCACAGCAGTGAGAGGCCCGCGTACCGCAAAAACAAAAACAAAACAAAAAAATAAAAATAAAAAAGTAAAAGGGATTGAGCTCCAACTGTGGCCTTAACGATGTGTCAGGAACTTTATATTTCTCATTTGATTCTCTCCCTCAAGATGAAATTATCACCCCTCCTCTAGAGACAAAATCGAGGCCCAAGGAAGTTTGGTAAGATGCTCCAGGTCACAGAGCTAACGGGTGGTAAATCCTGACCTGTCTTCAAAGCAGGTGATGGGTGTCCTTCATGAAAGCTCCCCATTTCTCTAGCCCATTATTAGTCTTTCTTTAAAATAAAACCAAGTTTAGTTGCTAATGCCAATATTTCATATCTTTGTGAGCTTGGGCAAGAGACTTGGTTTTGTCATCTGTAAAATCGGACTCATGGCGCCCGTATCCCTGAGTTGTAGTAAGGATTAGAGGAGATCAGGCCAGTAAAGCCCTTTGTCCAGAGACTGGCACTTGGTAAGTGTTCAATAAGTGTGAGCTGTCACTAATACTAGTAGTAGTATTTTTGTACATGATATGAACAATCTCATATAGGGAGAGAATTAGAAATTACACCTAGCAAATCACCCCTAATAAAAGAAGAAAAACTAAGTCAGAGAGACTTTTATACTAAAAGTAAAAGCATACTGTCAGGCCTAGAAGAACATGTGCTGGGGCGCATTATGAATACAGCAGGTGTTCAATACACTGCAACCTTTTCACTCTGACGGTCACAGCTTTAGGACACAACTAAGAAAAATTCGAAATTGTGAGATGTGTATCTGACCACTCCATCCTAAAGACAGACCTGTGCTGGCTGTGAAAACTGCAATGAACACTGCCCAGAATGGCTGTCAAGGGGCAGGGCCAGGCACGGTGCCTACCTGGGTGGCCCCTCTCACAATTCAGTAAGTGTCAGGGGCTCCATGCTTAGTACAGATATACCTCATTTTATTGTGATTTGCTTTACTGCCATGGGTCCACCCCTGTGGTGGGACCAGAGTGTAGTGTCAGCCCTTCAGACAGTCAGGGACAGAGCACCATTATTACAGAGTGGGACAGGAATGGTTTCCCCGGCAGGATGTCACACAGACCAAACGACATGTCTACTATCGCCCAGGGGCTCAGGTGATTATGGGAAGATGCTTCGTCTGACAAGCTTTTAAAAATGTTCAGAAAAGATGGGAGAAGGACTCCAAAAAGGATTAGAAAAGGGCCACAGCTTTTGGAAAGACGATCCTGAAGCAGGACTCCACCATTCCTAATCTCAGGAATGATAAGGTAGTTCTAAGTCACTTCCCATCCTAGGAAAACAAGTATGACCCTGGCTGGCCCCTCTGACAACTACCAATGGGTTTTTTTTGTTTTGTTTTGTTTTTGAAAGCAGCCTCCATCCCCTTCCCCTTAATTGCCCTCCCAGACTAGCCACAGAAGCCTCACCCCTCTCACCCCAGCCTCTCTCAGACCCTCCCCCTAGGAGGGCCTGGAAAACCCCAGAAGCCCCGGGCCCGCACCCCAAATGCTACTGCATAAGTACCCATATCCCAATTCTAAACCAGGGGTCAGCAAACTTTTTCTGAAAAGGGCCAATTGGTAAAAGAGTCTAGGCTTTGCGGGCCAAGAGGCAAATTCAAGGCTATTACACAGGGAAACACACAATGAGATGTAACATAAGACAAGAGAAAAAAATTTCTACAAGTTCTTTTCAATCATTTAAAAACATATATATATATATATATATATATATAAATTCTCAGTTTATGGGCTGTACAGAAATAGGTGATGGGATGCATTTGGCCAGAGCGAGGTCTGCTTTGTGGACTCCTGCCCTAAACCATCCAAGGGGGAAGGAGCCATAAGTGAGCAGAACTTATAGTGAAGGGAAGGGGGTGCTCTAGGATCAAAATCACAGCCACAGAGGGGGAAGGAGGAAGAAGGGAAGGTAACTGTGGGGACAGAGAGTGAAAGAGAGAGTCAGAGAGGTTTGGAGGGGAAAGGTGACTCTTCATTTGGGGGCAGGCAGAGACTATGATAAAAGAGCGATAGAAAACAAGAGAGTAAGAAACAGAGAGAGGGAGGGGGACGGATTTACAATATTTGCTGCGCCTTACAATGAAATTCACCAGGGACTATAATATTCAATTGCTTTTCACTTACTGTGTGTACAGGGTTTTCTTGCTCTCTCCCTCTCTCTCTCTCTCTCTCTCTCTCTCTCTCTCTCTCTCCCTCCCTCCTCCCCCCGCCCCCAAGTCTGGGCCCACAGGGGCATGTAATTTCTATGGGTTGCTTTTCCAGTCCGCTGGGGTAGCTAACTCACCCCCCCTCTCTGTCCCAGCCATTAGAGCAATCTGGCTCCCTCACCCATCACCGTCCCTCCACCTGGGACACGCTCTTCCCACCCCACCCTCCGCCTGCTTAACCAACTCCCGTTTATCCTTTCTTCCGCAATGTTCCTTGACTCCTACTGAGTCCTCGGCTCCCGCTGCGCGGTGTCCTCCCCCGGGAAAGCCTGAGCGCCTCTCCGCTTCCTCGCTTTGAAATGGGCCCACCCCTGTTGAAAACCAGGCAACGGAGAAGAAAACTGTAAAGCTCATATTGGCGTTTGGTTCCAAAGACAGCCTACTTCCGATCGTCCCCTCTGTGCCTTCCACCCCAGGTGGTACTTCCATGGGCCCCTGGAGCCAGGTCTCCACACACGGAGAAATAACGTTATTGGGAGGGGAATGAAATACGCTTGTAATTTAAGGATCTGCTTCAGGCCAAACAATGTAGTCGGCTTTGGGGGCGGGCGCGGGCGCTCTGACTTCTCCATTACAGACTCCCGGTGTTCCAGGTGATTATTTTTACATATCAGGAAATTCTGAGCGCGCCCACCCCCAATTAAAGACGCAGATGTCTGCCCTCCCCGGCAGCTCCCAGCCTGCTACCTTCTCGAGCTCGGTTCCGAGCTCCATTTGAACCTGCCTCCTATAATTCTTAACTAAAACAGCCCCCTTCGTCGACTGTAATTAAGCATATACTCAGCCGCGGCGAGCTTGGCATCTGCACCTGCCGCTGGGATCCCCTTTCTCCCGGCACCTGCGCTCCACCGCCCTCCTGCCCCGCCCCCGCCCTCACGCACGCGCAGTCGCGCAGCCCCGCCCGCGCCCCCTCGCCCGCCTCCCGATGGCGCCGGAGGAACAGATGGAGCGATCATCCCCTTCATTCTGCCAGAAGGGCCCCGTTGCTCTGGGGGGAGTTCTGCGGTTGTAAGACACATAATTAGACACTTCAATGGACAATGCGGCGGATTAGAGGGGGTGGGGCTCGCGTCACGGAGGACAGGCGTCCTCATTGATGTGCGGCCCTCACACCCCCGCCCAGCCCGGAGGGAGCAGGGGCCAAGCGAGCGCATCCCGGGTGGCGGACCTCCCGCCTGCTCCCGCGCTTTGAATTCCCGGCCCTCTTCAGCGACGTCTGACTTTTCTTTTAAAACACTGTGCCAGGACGAGTTATGCGCAAAGGATGACAGGCATGTTGACGGCTCACCTGTCAAGTCCCCAAGCTCCGCGGGTCAGTGGGTCCCGCAGCCTGCGCGGTAGACAGTGACGATCTCCACCGACAGCCCTCGTCCCCGAGGTGTGAAGAAGTCTAGAAAAGCCCTCTGCAGTGGACACAGGCTGGGACTCAGCCTCTCCTCCCACGAGGAGCTGGGTGACCTTGAGAGACTCAGGCCACCTCACCAGGCTCCTCGAGGACAGCATCTAAGGTTGTAAAGGGCTGCAGAGAGGTGAAGATACGATTTGGAATCCAAGGCTTGCCCCTTGCTGCCTGGGTGACATCAGGCAATCTACTCAGCCTGGAACCCTGGTCTCCTCGTCTGTATAGTGTTGGGGATCGTCTCTGCCCCTCAAGCACTGTGGGACTCAGTACGTTTGAGCTGAGCTCCTTTGTGAAATTAGAGGTTCACTTGGGAAACCAGGGTATGTCAAGGGGGTCCTGTGGGAAGCAGAAGCCAAGAGAGAATTACAGGTGCAACCTCTGTGAAGGATAAAGAGGAGAGGAGACAAGAGTAGGAGGAGAGGGCCTCAAGCAGAAAGACGACTGACATGTGTGAAAGAAAGGAGGCAAGGAAGATCCGGTGGAGAGCCCCACAGGGTCCTCAGCCTGACAAAGTCTCAGAGCTGTGAAGGAAGTCCCACGGTGGGTAGCAACGGCCCAGCACTAGCACCTGGGAACAGCCTGGGGAACATGTGGCCCCCACATGAACGCCGTGCTGTATCAGGAAATGAAGCTGTGGCGGCCTGTAGCTGTCGGCTCGCCACATTCCCCAGCAGGTTTTCCCTGGACTGCGGGCTGAGCTGACACTCCTCTGCCTATCCTGCTCCAGGGCTGGCCACCTGACTGAGAAAAAGCCAGCCAGCACATTTCATTGGCCAACCGTGAATGACTGAGTGTGTCCCTAAACTGATCCAATCAGAGTGAACCTGAAGACACGTGCTGCGGATGCTGGAACACAAATACTCTCTTTTCTGGATGGATGTTAAGAAGAAAGTAGGTAGTTGCAGGGGCTGCTGGCAGCCGCCTTGGGATGTGAGAGGTGTCCAAACTGGGATGAAGCCAACACTGAGGATGGTAGAACAGACAAACAAGAAACAGGGCTTTGGTCACAAAGTCAGCAGCTGGGTTAAGCCTCTCCTGAAATCTACGCTATTACCGGACTTTCATCATGAACTAATAAACCCTCGTTACAGTTTGAAGCAGCTGTCTCAGGTTTCCTGTTACTTTAAGAAAGACCTCTGATTTGACCAGCAATAAGGGAAACGGATGCTCTCTGATCTCAAAGAGTAAGCACAGGCATACAGTCAAGCCTAATGGAACTGGAATTGGTGAGAGGGTGGTGTAGGGATCCAGCGCTGCTCTTGGGTCCTCTTAACAGCTTCAGGTGTCTGCATCCATCCTTCTCCATCCAGCCACTCTCCTTTCCATGACCAGCTGGTGTCTTCAGCCCTCTCTGCTGTTATCTTTTCTCCACTGCATAGATCCTCCTAAACTCATACATATTTCTTTGCCCTCCTCTCTGAGCTTGCAAGACCAGCTCTAGATCCCGTTCAGCGCATCTCTCACCCTCAGCATCTGTTGCCAAGGGCCTGATGCCCTCTGCACTTCCCAGTGCAGATTTCTGAGAGCATGAATTTTTTTTTTTTTTGTCAAATAACAGTTAAGTTATTTTTCTTTGCAGTTCTTAACCAGCTGGGCATTCCACCACACAACTGTTGATTTCATCTATGATGTCATGAGAGTGATGGTCATTAACACTGCAGCCCACAGACTGGGCAGTCCCCAGGATCTTTTTAATGGTTCCAGAGAATTCCCTAGCTAAAAACCGATGCAGCATCTGTAGGGCAATGCTGACAATCTCATCAAAAGTGATGTTTCCACTGTGCTTAATGTTTTTCTGCTTCTTTCTGTCTCTTGGTGGTTCCTTGATGGCTTTGATGATCAGGGCAGAAACAGAAGGTACCACCTCAGTCTGGGCCTGTCTGTTCTGAATGGTCAGTTTCACTGTAATCCTCAGAGTCTTCCAATCACCAGTTGCCTTGGTAATGTCATCACCAGTGTTTTTTGGAGACATACCCAGGGGGCCGATCTTGGGGGCCAGGGCAGATGTCGCACTGACTTCCCTACCAGTGCACCTCAGGTACACGACTTTGACCTCGTTGGGGTGGAACTTAGGCGGCATGGTAGAGGTGGCTGGTGTCAGATGAACCCGGATTTGGGAGGACCGAAGAAAGTCACACCTTGACCTCCTCTGAGCCGAAAGCCGAAATCGCACAGGAATCTTATTATTCCACTTTTTGCCTGTTTAGACATCCCCAGAGACTCTGATTCCATTGTCTTCAGAGAAGACTGGGTATCAGTATTTCTCTAAAGTTTCTCAGATGATCCAAGGGTGTTGCGAAAATCGAGAATCCCTGGTTTTAATAAAGCATTCCGGACTAGCAGATCCCACCCTGGGTCAAGTTCAAGCCCGATCCAGTCAGCTAAGAACAGAGCTACCTGGTCTCAACATACCCAGAGCTGCCCCCATCGGCGGGTCTATGCCTATAGAAGGATTGACGGGGAGACAGGCCCTGCGTGACATGCTTAGGACAAGACGAGCCTAGCACAGAGCTTGGTACCATGCAGTGGCTCCACAGTGACGGATGTTATGAAAATCCTGTCTCTTCTCTAATTCAAGGGTATTCTTTCTATAAAATACACCAGGCTGCAGTAATGCAACTGAGGAAAAGGAAGTACCTAGAGAATCTGGCTAATACACTACACAGCAGGAAAACTCTGATTAATACAATTTACATTTGAGAGTAATCTCTTCTATTTCAATAAGACTACATCAGTGCAGCTAGGAAAAGCCTCATTTTGGGAGGTTATTCAATGACTTATGAAAATAGTCATGACCTCTTGTTAAGAGAAAAAAATGGATTTACAATTTATGTAGTGCATGATTCTAATTTTTTTTTAATGTGAGTATATATATATATATATATATCTGTATACAAATACACAGAAAAAAGACTGGAACTACAGATGCCAAGCAGTTAACTGTGATTCTCAGGTGGGAGGGTTTTTCTTGGAGGTAAGTGTGTTGGATTTAGAGGACTATTATTCTGAAAGGTCCTTTTACATTTTTGATGCTAACACGTTTGTGTGGAAGCATGGTTTCAGTAGAATACGGCCTGTGTACATCCATGAACAAAATTAACCACTGGCAGCCTTGTACTCCTCCCTGCCCCGCACCCTCGTTTTCTTGTTTCTAATTTTAATTTTACGGAAGTCTGAATACAGAACTCTGGAACCCACTGCCCTAGGGGACAGCCTGGTAGGAATCTCTCTTCCCTGCTCCAATCCCTTCGTCTTTCCTTGGATTCCAGGCTCTTCCAGCAGGACCTGGCCCTGATTCAGTGGGAGTTCAGAGGAGGGAAATTATTTCCAGCCAGGAAGAATGAAGGGTGACCTCCTGGAGGAGGTGGCATTTGCATGGGCCAATCTGGGCAAACTCACAGGGAGAAGAGAAAGCAGTGCACGAGCAAACAGGTGGAGGTGGGAAAACACAGCATGTACGGAAACAAAGACAGTAAATATGGAACTCTGTGCTGTAGGTGAGGCTCCACGGGAGGCCCTGGGTTGCAGTAGGGCTCCTGTTTTCCGGGGGGTCTCTGGGCTGGTGGTGAAACTGCTGGGGCCTCAGGCTAGATGGGACTATAGACAGGGCTCTCCAGTCGCTCAGCTACTCCTTCCCCTGAATGCTCACTCCAGCAAGAGGTGGGGAATGTCCCCCTGGAAAGAGCATAAGAGACGATGGCCTACCACTTGGAATACCTAAAGTAACCAGAGGCAGAGCCTTCAGCATGTGGTCCCAGCCAGGACCGAGGCTCGCGTGGCCAAATCGCTGCTTCCAGCATTTTCTGGGGGGAAAGGAAAGCGGATCCACGTAGCAAGACTCTTCTGGGAGGTCCATCCTTTCTGTTTGTTTTTTTTCCAAGTGCTAAGGCATCTGCTCCCACATCCATCCTTTTCCTCCAGCTTATCTTTTCAAGACTTTGGAGAGCAGTCTTCCTTATCTAGGAAACAAATGGTCTCTGCAGAGAGTTCAAAACAGCCGAGTCATTTATCTGTTTGACATGTGTTTCCCTGTTTGTTTTCTCCAGCCTTGAGACAAGAGTTGTGTCAACTGTGGATGGCTGAGCCCCAGTCACTGGAGAGGCATGAATCAATTTCCAGCTGCATTTATCACTTGCTGCCTTAAATCAAGTCTAATCAATGCTTCCTTCATTTGCTATGGATTGAAACTATACATGACGCACTTAGAAAATGGGCGGGAAAGGGAGCAGCCGATCATGAACAAAAACTCCATCGGGGATTTAGATGGAATGATGTTAAGGAAAGATTTGCAATCTCTGATTTGCTTTCATGGAGACGCCTGACCAAACAGTCACAGAGGTTTGTGTTTATGAAGCTTTAACTTCAATCTACCAGACAGGCAATGACATTACATGACAGATCATTTTATACAAGAGGAAGAGGATGTCTACATCTTCCAAGATTTTATAATTAATATATTCTGAAGAGTTGGTATATTTTTAATACAGCGGCAACTCTAAAGCTGCCTAGAGTTTCCTTCCTATATTGTCTTTCATTCATTTCCATTTCTTTTAGATGTATCTTTTGTCACCATTGACTATATGGGTCAATTTCTAGTTACAAGATAGAAAATAACAATCTCCTTATAACAAAATAGATATCCAGGAGTTCCCTTTGATTTAGAAGAATTTTATAAAGTCTTATGGCTGAGAAAACTTGATCCTTTCTCTCATATGCCCAATTCTTGGTAATAGAATTTGATCCATGCAACCCAAATGGATTTTTCACTAGCAGGTGTGAAAACCACCCCCCAGCTGTTCAACCAATTTAGAATGTGGTAGGGAGTAGCCCTGTGTCATCTGTAAATTAATCCCGTGCCAGTGAAAGATGGTATCAGTGTAGTCCCTGGCACCTAAAACCGATCATGTCCACGGCGAGGCCCCGTGTCATTCTTCAAGGATGATGGGAGGAGAGACAGAACACAGAACACAGGTCAATGATCATGCCCGCCCAGAAGATGAGGCAGTGCTGTGATTCACTGACGTAATTAATATTTCTGTCTAATCTGCTGAACTGTGTAGACTTTTACCACGAGCATGCCTCAGAAGCGACTGACAGGGCTCTCATTTTCCAAGGGCTGGCTCCCCCAGAAACCTGTTGTCAGGTAGCTGAAAAGAGCCCTGTGCAGCACTGGGGAGTGGGACAATAATAATAAACTCTTATGCTGGTTTAAGACTTTCCAGCTGATAAAATGATGTTTTGAACATGCAGTCTCATCATCCTGTAAGATAAGCAAAAAAAGTCGTTGTATTCCCATTTCCAAGAGGAAGGGAGAGGCTCAGAGGTTGGCGTACCTCCGAACCATGGCTCTGGGACTCAGTGCCTTGTCTCCTCAGCCCCGAGGCCCTGGTTCTTGCCACTGAGCTGCAGCTAGGCAGTGCTGAGGTCTCCTCTCTGTGCTTTCCCTAACTTTTTATTTTTTCTTCCATCACCCAGGGTTCTTGGGAAATGCATATGGTTATAGGAAATCCCTCGAGTTGCCTGGCAGGTCATCTAGTTAAAAAATATATTAAAGGCAGCACCCTTGGATGTGTTTTGGGTTAGAGACATGGTATAGTGTTCTTAACTCATCTTAAACAAAGACAGGGTAATGCGATATTACAAAGCTTTAACCCTCTGAGAACAAAGAAAGGGTAAAAGTAACGCGGCAGACGCGGAATCTAAAATTAAGGCGCTCACTCACATTGTTTTTAAAACTCATGAGAGTCGTTCAGCGAGTTCCTCTGCTTTGAGGATGTCCGGGAAGGATCATGTTTGCCCATCCTTTGAGGAAGAGAGCAACAGATTTTTCTACCCAAGACAATTCTCACCAAAGTAGATCCTGTTTAGATTCCTAAGTAAGGACAGAAGGTGATGGAAGGAGAAATTTCCACGGCTTTAAACTTTTAGACAAGAGTGGATTTGCTCAACTTGACGTCAGTAGAAGTAAATGAGGGGAATAACAGATAATGCATTTTCAAACTGGCCTCAGGTCATGTGCTACTGAGGAGAAATGCATTTTCAATGGTCACAGGGATTCTGAAGGTCTCTGGGGAGCCTGAGAAAAGTCTTGAACACATTCTAAAAGAGCTGTTATGGTGTTCAGGAGTTAACATGTGTGTCAAATAGCACAGTCACCCCAACTATCCTGTTAATACAAACTGGTATTTATAGTGGAAATACAAATACTTGCAACCTATACAGACCCAGAGTAAAAGGGATCATACCCTTTCCTGAAATAAAAATGCTACTGAGATTAACACATATCAGATTTCATTTCATTTCCTCCCTAAAGCAAATTGGTTTATTTCATTTGTTCATTCATTCAGCAAATATTTATGGAGCTCTGAGAATATGGGCACTGATGATTCAGTGGTAACAAGACACGACACAGACATCACTCCCTAGGAGCTTACACTCAAGTAGGAAAATTCACATTTAAATTATTAATGGAGGCTTACGTTTCCAATCAAGATGGAGTAATACGGACCAGATGAATTTTCCCTCCTGACATAACCAAACAAGAAAAACAGAAATAATACATGAAACCATGGTTTTCAAGACACTGGACATCAGGCAATGAAAGACAGTGATCCCAAGGGATGGAAAACAAACCCCAGGAGCAGTACGAGGGCCTCGCCTACTGCCCTGGAAGAATGTCTAGGCTGCCCAGGGAGGGGCGACCCAGGCAGAACCCAGTGGACTCCGGAGTTCAGGAGACAGAGCTGGGGGCTTGGGGAGTCCAAGGCAGCCCGAGTCTGCAAGACAGAGTACGGGAGAGGGGAGAGCTGTAGAGAACCCCAGATACCTAGAGAGGGTCGAGGACTCAGAGGAGAGCCTATAAATGAGGCCAGGCAAGAACCACATGAAAGGATTAGAGGGACCAGTGCTCAGCACTCACACAGGTGTCTACTTCCATCAGCCGGACTGGAACACTCATAATCCCTGGGGCACGGGAAAATCGTTCCTTACGACGGGGAAACAGTGTGTCCTAGACAGAGCACTGTTCCAGACCTGCTAACAAATTACAAAACCAAGACCCACAAGGATCAAACTATTTCCAAGTAACTTAACTGCATCCCAAAACAAAGCTAAAGAATATTTATAAGAACACATACCCAGTACCCAATGAGGTAGAATTCACAATGTTTATCCAATCAAAGATTATCAGGCATGCAAGGATGACTCCTCTGGGGATTTGTATCTAGGATTTATAAAGAACCCTCCAAACTCAAAACTAAGAAAAGCAACCCAACTTAAAAAAATTGACAAGAGATCTAAACAGACACTTCACCAAAGATGACAAATACACATGTGAAAAGACGCTCAACATAAGAAGTCTTAAAAACGCAAAATAAAAGGAGATACCACTTCACACCTATTAAAATGGTAAAAATGTTAAAAATGGACCACACCAAGTGATGACAGGAATGAGAGAGAAGCGGAGCTCTCACAGGCTGCTGGTGGGCGTGTTAAATGGTACAGCCACTTTGGAAAACAGTTTGGTGGTTTCTTCAACTGTTAAACATACACCTACCATACGGCTCTGTCATTCCACTCCTAGATATTTACCTAAGAGAAATAAGAGCATATGTCCACACAAAGACTTGCACACAAATGTTCATAACAGCTTTATTTGGAACAGCTGAAAGCTGGAAACAACCCAAATGTCCATTTAATGAACTACTACTCAGATATGGAAAAGAAAACACCGCCAAACCTCGATACACGCTACATCAATGTATCTCAAAATAATTATACTGAATGAAATAAGCCTGACAAAGAAGAGTACATGTTATACGATTCAATTTATATTAAATTCTAGGAAATACAACCTAACGTACAGCGACGGAGCAGACGGAGGCTTGCCTGGGGAATGGGGGTGGGTGGCATGCAGAGGCGCGGGGGGGAGAGGGGTGACGAAGGGGCAGGAGGACACTTGGAGATGGTGGGTAAGTACAGCATCTCAACTGCAGTACTGGTTTTATTCGGTGTATGTATCTGTCACCACTTGTCACACTATCTGCTTAAGATGTTTGCGGCTTACTGTATGTCCTGCGTATCTCTGTAAAGCTACTCAAAGTATTTTAGGGCTCTACCTTCTAGAGATTCTGGCAGAACTACTATTCTTATCTCCAAATATTAATTACACTTTAAGAAAAACTTTAGAACTTTATTTTTAAAGGTGCAACAAGAAAACCGACTGGTGTCAACATTAGCTCACTGACAAACAATGTTGTATACACTAAGGAAAAGTACAAAGTGAAAATGAAGAATTCTCATTCGGTCAACAAAACCAAATCTGACGTAATTCTCAATAACGAATGAGACCACTCGGAGTCAATTCTTGGGTGTCTGCCGGCTGTCTCTCTTCAGCACGCTGTCCAGCAGCAGAGCCCTTGGGCTCAGAAATCTGAACCGAAGTCTCCAGTTGTTCTCCAAGCTCCTGGATTAGAGGCTCAGATGCCCCAGGAGCCCGGGGAGAGGCGAGCGGCTGTCCCTGACCATCATCAGACCCTGGGAGGACCACGCTTCTGCACATCCCACCATGGTCAGGAAGCAGGGCCGAGCTGCTTTCCTCAACAAAGGGACCGAGCAAGGAAGGCCCTGCCTCACGTTCACCACCGCTGGGCTCCTCGTGTTCCGAGCCTGAGTCCTCGGTCTCAGACGATGTGCTGCTCTCTGATTCCTCCGAATCGCTTGTCTCAGAGCTGGAGGAAGGCGTCTGCTGCCCGGAAATGCATCGGGCTCCTGCGTTCGATGCAGCTTCTTCCTCCTGGACCAAGAGTGCCGCTGCTTCCAGTTCCTGCAGTTCCAACCCCAGCTGGGCCTTGGTCGGGGATGCTTTCTTTAAGGCTTCCGCAAGAGCTGCCAACTTTCTGGACCTTGAAGACCATTTTAAGAAGAAATGTTAGGACTATTCATTAATTGGTCTGGGGATAACAGGGCCCACAGCTTAAAGAGATAACAAAATAAAGCTGGATCCATACTTCATACGGCACACAGGATGAATCCCCAAACAGATCAATGATATGGATGGAAAAAAGGAACCAAGTACTACAAGGACACGCAGGAGATTTCCCTCATGAGCCTAGAATGAGGAAGGCCTTTCTAACTAGGACTCAAAATCCAGAAGCCACAAAAGAAAGGCAAAGATTGATAAATTCTAATAAAAATCTACAAAAACTAATAAAAATCAACAAGTTCTGTAGGGCAAAAAGAAAAAAAGATTACAAGAAAAGTCAAAAGGCTAATGCAAAATTGAGAAAAATATTTGCAATTCATATCACAAAACAAGGCCTAGTTCCCCTAACAGAGTTCTTAAAAATGCAGATAATAATCCATCAGGAAAATGGGCAAAAGACACAAGCAGACAATTCTCATACAAAGGAACACAAATGGCTCTTAAATATACGAAAAGATGTTCAACAACTTCAGTCAAATAAGAGAAATACAAATTAAAGTCGTGCTGAGATATATTTTTCATTTATCAGATTGGCAAAAATCCAAACGTTTGGTAATACTGCCAGCAAGGCTGTGGAGGAAAGGCGCTTTCATACACTGCTGGTGAGAGAGTTAAAAGCTTCAGTCCCGATGAAGGAGAACCTGGCAATACCTTTCAAAACTGAAAACGTAACATACCCTTGACCCAAGCAAACCCGCATCTGGAAATTAAACACGTAGGCTACACGACACAGGCCCAAGGTACTATTTACTGTGGCATTGTTTCTAATACTCCAAAATAAGAAACACCCAAATGTCCATCAACGTGGCATACGGCTATGGCATATCCCACGAAGGAAAAGTCTACAGCTATGTAACAGATGAGGTTCTCCAGGGGCTAACCCAGATATATCGTGTAACAACAAAAGGCCTGCCACATGTATACGCTGCCTTCTATGTTAAACACACACAGCAAAGGAAAGACATAAAAACATACTTCATTTGCTTGTACACTTATCCATGAACTCTGGAGAGCTACAGAAAACACTTGTATTTATGTGGAGGGGGCACTGCAGGAGCTGGAAAGATGGAAGATGATGGTGAGAGGGAGACTTGTCACCACATATTGGGTCTTATTTTTAAAATTTTCATTAGAGTATAGTTGATTTACAACGCTGTGTTAGTTTCTGCTGTACAGCACAGTGAATCAGTTATACATATACATATATCCACTCTTTTTTAGATTCTTTTCCCATATAGGTCGTTAGAGAGTATTGAGTAGAGTTCCCTGTGCTATACAGCAGGTCCTTATTAGTTATCTATTTTATATATGATAGTGTGTATATGTCAATCCCAATCTCCCAATTTATCCCTCCCCCCGCTTCCCCCTTGTTAATCATAACTTTGTTTTCTACATCTGTGACTCTATTTCTGTTTTGTAAATAAGTTCATTTGTACCCTTTTTTTAGATTCCACATATAAGCAATATCACACAATATAAAAATATGGAACACTTCACAAATTTACGTGTCATCCTTGCACAGGGGCCATGCTAATCTTCTCTGTATTGTTCCAATTTTAGTATCTGTGCTGCTGAACCAAACACTATTGTTCATTTTTAAACCTATGTGAATGGAATACCTATTCAAATTTTTTAACTAAGAAAGAAAGAAAAAAAGCAGTCAGAGAGCGACATGGAGTGCTTTTCATTTTTAGCAGAAAACCATCTCATGCTATTTCAGAGGATATTTTTGCTACATTTATAACATTACATTATACTGAACAGATAAACTTTTTCATTAACCTGGATTCATTTTAGTAGTTCTGTTTCTGAAGCAACGTGTAAAGCATACTGCAGTTCTCCAAAAACGGTATCTTTGCTGTTCATAGAGGAAAATCTGGTGTGACAAGTGAAAAAAAGTGGCAATGAGTGACATGTCTTCTGGGTTTCCCTAGCTCCAAAGATTAAATGAGTGGCTTGAGACAAACTGGATGAGGTGAGTTCACAGGATAAATTCATTTGTCAAAGCGAAGTCCATCCCATAATACTGGGGAAATGAGGCTTCATTTCAATAGAGCTTAAGTGATAGATGGGGACTTGGGGACTTTCATCTAAGTGCCTGGATGTACCTGAGACCCCTTTGTCTCAAAATACTTAACGTTAACAATGAGCTTCCGCGCCCCGCCCCCGGCCCTCCACAAGTGTAACCAGGACCCGAAGCTTCCACTGCAGTCAGTGTCCAAGGGAGGGTAGGACAAGGACAATGGCCGTCATGGATGCACAACTTTCTCTTAAATGAGGAAAACCCCATGTATCGGTGCTGGGATTGCCAGAGCTTAGAAAAGGAAAGATGGTCCGGGGTAGAGAGGAAAACTGGGATGAGATCCACTAGAGTTGGTGAATGATTCCCAAAGGGCTATAACTCTGAGTGAACCCTGGTGGGTTTGAGACATCTTTAAAAACACAGTTATGAAATAAGATGATTGCAGTATAATCTACATCCACGTCCAAGACAGCTGTAGATGATGCCCACCGTATATTTTGAAACCTTGGCTACCAGTGGCCACGGATCTGGTGAGAGCCAGTGGACCAGTTTAAACCCTCCTTACTGCAAGGCCCTGCCAGCCTAAGGACTAGTTCACTGCCATCTTTCTCACTGAAAAAGGTCCTCTCTGGGTAATGACACACAGCTTCAAGAGATAAAGAGCCATGAACTTGGGCAAGGAGACAATGCCTCACATTAAATTATCATATGCAAAATAAAAATCTGAACTAAAAGCCTTCACACTTCAGTAAGCACACACCTCACATGTTTAAGAGCCACGCTAAACACTTTCAACAATACGTGAAGGACGGCGCTCCACAAACGTCTCCTTGCGCTGGCTCCTAACCACAGGCCTATGAATCGGCTTCATTTTTATCCCCACGTGACACATGGTGAAACAGAAGCTTGGAGAGGTTGAGACCAGCTGAAGTTCACCCCGCTCATGAGGGGCAGTCAGGACGGGAAGCCCAGGCCTCTGAGCTCCCGCACTCTCTCTTCCCCACCACAGGGGCTCCCAGGAATTCTCAGGCTCTGAAAAGCTTCCCTTCTTAAGCCCACATTCTTGATTCCTTCCCAACGTGATACCACTCAACACCTCAAAGGAGCAAGTTCTGACTTGCCTAAGGCCCAGAATTCTCCAGAGAAACTAGGACTGGTCCCTTTGGCTCAGCAATCTTAAATGGAGTATACATTTAAGCTTTACCTACAGGGGTTGTAGAATCCCAGGGGGAAAAAATGTGAATTGTTTTTGTGGATATTCCTGAATACAGTAGATATATCTACTCAAGTTAAAACTATGTATATATTTGTTATTGTCTACTATAAAAATATTACATCTATCACTTATAAGTGCATGAATTTGGAATTTCAAAGCTCCCTACCTGTCATCTTGGCTCTTTTCAGAAAGCATCCCTCACAATGCTGGGACTAAAAAGTGTCAACTCTAACAGGCAGGAAGGTGGCAAGGATGAGGCCCAGGACCCAAACAGAAACTCGTGCCTCTTACCAGCTGAGATGACTTTTTATGCTTCCGAGAAAAGTTTCTCACTTTTAGCACTGTATTATGTTTAAGATGACCCATTTATATAATGCGTGTAAAAAACGGATTATATGTTTCTGTTTTTTATTTCTTGCCACCCTGATTCATCTCTCTCTTTTTTTTTAAAATAAATTTATTTATTTATTTTATTTTTGGCTGCGTTGGGTCTTTGCTGCTGTGCATGGGCTTTCTCTAGTTGCGGTGAGTGGGGTCTACTCTCTGCTGTGCTACTCTCTGCTGTGGTGCGCGGGCTTCTCATTGCGGTGGCTTCTCTTGTTGCGGAGCATGGGCTCTAGGCACGCGGGCTTCAGTAGTTGTGGCGCACGGGCTTAGTTGCTCCGCGGCATGTGGGATCTTCCCAGACCAGGGCTCGAATCCGTATCCCCTGCATTGGCAGGCGGATTCTTAACCACTGGACCACCAGGGAAGTCCCTCTATTTCTTATTATCCCACTTTTACTACCTCAAGCTGTCTAGTTTCCCAAGTTGATATTAAACTTCTTATAGAAACTTTACAGAAGAAGCATTTTGACCTCTCAAAGAATGCTGGGATAAAAAACTAATTAAAATGTTCAAAATATCATTGGTGTAGAATATGACCCAACAGCCTGAGGAATGAAAGTTGGGTTTGTTTCTATTCAATCATTTTACACAGATAACGTAGCAGTCACTGTTCACAGAAAAGGAAATTATTCCTTTGGAGAAAAAAATTAAGCCATGAAAGAGTAGCCTCTTTGTTCTTTCAAGCACGGGCACAATTGGAGTTGGTTCTAACTCTGCCACTCCTAAATTCTAACTCTGCCACTTCTAAATTCTAGAATCTAACTCTGTAATGGCCTTTCCATTTCAGAAAACACCTCATTTAACGCAGTTAGTGGTTTCTCACTGTCACACTCAAAACAGACCAGGCTAGGTTGTGTCAAAAAGCCTTGTCAAGTGACATTATTAGTTAACTAGAATGCTTACAAAAACCAGGTACATGTGGATATACTCAATGAACACATACACTGAGTTACTAGTTGTACTTATAGTATATATTTTATATCTAAGTGAAGAACTCCTACCTGTTAAGATGTATTAATTACAGAGTGAAGAGATTCAGCATTTAAAAGACACATGATAGATCGTACCAATGTCGTATTTTAATAGAATTATACTCAACACAGGTTTTTCTTAGAAAAGTTTTGGAAATGTAATCCTGCCATGTAGCTTTAAAAAAACCCAAAACCCTGCCATTCTGTTTATAGATGTGAAATAATATCCTATCTGGAGGAATTTTTTTTTTAATTAAAGACTGCCTTCTGACAAGTTACAGTAAATCCAACTGCCATGAAAGAGTAACAGTAACAGCTGAGGGTATATGCCTTTACTGTGGCTAAGCTGATATAAAATTTCCTCAATTATTTTATATTTGGCAACTGAATTTAGGGGGAAAAAAATAAAGGGAACTGTAGCCTTATGAAACAGCCAAAACAAAGTGCAAAAGGAGCCCTGAAATGCAGGAAAAAGAAAACTAGGTATAAATAGAAAGCATACATCCTGTTTCTGGCTGTAGAGTTTTGTCTCCAACTATCAATCAACTTTTCACCACTTCCTGCAATAGCAGGCCTACTATAAATCTTGTAGTAACTGACTAGGTTTCATTTCCTCCGCCAAACCCTGCTAACCTGCCAGGCATGACATACTGACACTAGAGCCAGCAACTGATAACGTAGGACACGACTCCAGTGAGGCCACTCCAGACACATTTCATACTGGATGATGATGGAATACGCTGACTTGGCCTTCTAATTTCAAAGTGCAGACACACAAACACACACTCGGGTTCTTTCTGGGAACAAACGGTATATCAACTTTCTTTTTAAAAGGCAATGATGATAATGACATATAATCATAATTCTTCTCTACTGAAAAGAACCAGTTCCAAACTTCAAACTCCTCTGCCCAAAATACATTTATGCAACCTGATCTAAATAAAAGGTAATGCATTAGCTTTAGGTAGAAGTTGCTGGTGAAACTCTACTCTGAAAAGTGCCATGAAAGACAAACAGCACCTGATGCACAGATGAATACAGCCTGTCCTTACTCTCTAAGAGTAAAAAACGTTTCCATCTCAGTCATTAACAGAAACAACTGATCTCTTTGAACAAGAAATTACCGATTCTGTATGTCATCTGACATACAGAAAATACTGCAAGATAAGAGTCATTCATGGAAGCAACCTAAGTGTCCATCGACAGATGAAAGGATAAAGAAGATGTGGCACATATATACAAGGGACTATTACTCAGCCATAAAAAGAAACAAAATTGAGTTATTTGTAGTGAGGTGGATGGACCTAGAGTCTGTCATAAAGAGTGAGGTAAGTCAGAAAGAAAATACCGTATGCTAACACATATATACGGAATCTAAAAAAAAAAAAAAAAATGGTTCTGAACCTACGGGCAGGACAGGAATAAAGACGCAGACGTAGAGAATGGACTTGAGGACACGGGGAAGGGGAAGGGGAAGGGGAAGCTGGGACGAAGTGTGAGAGTAGCATGGACATATAGGACATATATACACCACCAAATGTAAAACAGACAGCTAGTGGGAAGCAGCTGCATAGCACAGGGAGATCAGCTCGGTGCTTTGTGACCACCTAGAGGGGTGGGATAGGGAGGGTAGGAGGGAGACGCAAGAGGGAGGGGATATGGGGATATATGTATATGTATAACTGATTCACTTTGTTATAAAACAGAAACTAACACACCATTGTAAAGCAATTATACTCCAATAAAAATGTTAAAAAAAAGAGTCATTTATGCCATATTGAGTTTGGGCCAATGAAATAATTTTTCATCCTATTTTCGACTTGACTTAATACCATTCTTTGGGGCTGGATTATGAAAAACAATACCTAGTCCATTAGACCATTAGAATAATTTTCCAAAAACTCCCTGTATTAGTTTCCAGTGACTGTCATAACAAACTACCACAAACTGGGTGGCTTCAAACAGCAGAAATTTATCCTCTTACAGCTCTAGAGGCTAGAAGTCCAAAATCAAGGTATCAGGAGGGCTGCTTCCTTCTGAGGGCTCAGAGGGGAGAATCTCTTCCATGCCTATCTCTTAGCATCAGGTGTTGCCAGGAATCCGTGGCTTATAGACACATCACTCTTAAACTCTGCTTCTGTCACCACCTGCCATTCTCTCTGTGTGGCTGTCTGTCTTCCCTCTGGATGTGTCTCTGTGTCTCTTCTCCTCATAAGAATACCAGTCATATTGGATTAAGGGTCCATCCTACACCAATATGACCCCATCTTAACAATAATTTATATCTACGACAACCCTACTTCCAGATGAAGTCACATTCTAGGGTTCTGAGAAGGATATGAATTGGGGGGGCACTATCCAAGCCAGGACAGCCTGTCTTCTAGCCCCCCCAATTCATGGCTGTCCCACATGCAATATACATTCACCCGTCTCAACATCCCCAAGGTCTCAATCCATTCCAACATCAATTCTAGGTCCAAAATCTCATCTAAACCTCATCTCAATCAGGTTTAGGTGAGTCTCTGGGTATGTTCCATCCTGGGGTAAATTCCTCTCTGTCCACAGACCTGTGAAACTAAAAAACAAGTTATCTGTTGCAAAATATAATGGTTGGACAGGTGTAGAAAAGACATCCTCATTGCAGAAGGGAGAAAATGGAAAGGATAAAGGAGTTACCACTGCAAAGCAAGTTCACAACGCACAGGTCAAATTCCCTTAGTTTTTTTTTTAAAACATCTTTTTTGGAGTATAATTACTTTACATTGTTGTGTTAGCTGCCGCTGTACAACAAAGTGAATCAACTATACATATACACATATCCCCATATCCCCTCCCTCATGCGTCTCCCTCCCCCCCTCCCTATCCCACCCCTCTAGGTGGTCCCAAAGCACCGAGCTGATCTCCCTGTGCTATGCGGCTGCCTCCCACTAGCTGTCTGTTTTACATTTGGTGGTGTATATATGTCCTATACGTCCATGCCACTCTCTCACTTCGTCCCAGCTTCCCCTTCCCCTTCCCCATGTCCTCAAGTCCATTTGCTACGCACAAGAGCAGACTTCTAACCCCGATCCAGGCGCCTGTCAAGACCAGCTGGTCAGCAGCTCAGCACACACACCACACCCTGCTGGGTACAACCACCTCTCGCATGTAGGCAATGGACGTAAAAGTCTGCTCAGGCTTGGACTTTCAAGAACTGCCTTAGGAAGCCTTGGATTTGAAAGCCACACTGGACAACAGTGCTGACAAGCGTTCATCTACAGAAAATCAAAATCAGGGAAGGCCAATTTTCTTAATGGTTGCTTATGTTCTCTCAAAAACTACTTTAGTTCAACTACAGTGAAAAGCATTTGTCTATCGGAACATCCTTAAGTGACAGTCCCTAGCCTATCCAAGGAGAATTTTCAAATAGTCTTAATAAAGGTAACTGATATCAATGACGTATATTTCGTTCCTCTCCTTAATAAAGCCCTGCTACTTAAAGTGGAGTCCCTGGACAGCAGCAGCAGTATCATCTCAGAACTTGTGAGAACTGCAAAACCCCAGGGCCTATCCCAGACCCCTGAATCAGAATCTGCAATTTTAACAAGCTCCCAGGGGACCTGTATGCTCAGTGACGTCTGAGAAGCACTGCTTCAGACAGACGTGACCGTGTCGGAGTGATGATTATGACCACCTTACGCTTTACAGCTCTCAGCATCGCTGACTCAATCTGACCAAACAGCTGGCAGGATGGGACTGGCACGAGGCTCTCCCCCGCTCCTGGGTCAGCTCTGAAGCTTCAGCCTGCAGCCACTCAGCCACCTGGGCTCCAGGTCAAGGTGCGAGGAGCCCTTCTCTAATGGCCCTTTGGCTCAAGAGTTCTCTCCGTGGCCATTCTTCTAGGCCCGCTTGATCCTGAGGCTCGTTCTCAGAAACATCTCATCTCCCAGCACCGATTCTACAAAGCTGGGATCAGCTGCTTTCTTGCCCAAAATCTTCAACCTCTGCAGAGATCTCTCCCAAGGCCAGGCTCCAGAAGCCTGCTCCTCCCCCACTCCCTCTCCAGCCCGGTTAGACCCCACCCAGGCCTGCCCTAGCCCCGCCCTGCCCTCCTCCGATTGCTTCCTTACCTCCAGTATGGGCCTCTCCCACAAGTAACCTCTACCTCCAGGTCTCACTGAAACAACGCGGCAGACGCATTTCTCATTCATTCATTCATTCATTCAATATCTACTGAAAGTACTATGTGCCTAAGCACTGAGCAAAACAGACAAGGACCCCCATGCTCATGGAGCTTATACTCTTGTCTAGGAAAAGATAGACAACGAACAGAAACTAAGTAAATACAGAGTGTGCTAGATGGCATAACTGCTATGGAAAAAACACAGCTGAAAAGTGGCCCAGGAGTGCTAAGGACAGAGGGGATTCAATTTTTTACGTGTTTAGAGAAGACCTCACTGAAAGGTGACATAAGGGACCAAATACATTGAATAGCCTAAAGTGTGAGACCTGGCTTTATTCTTGCTTTTTACTTAGTCCATTTCTTCCTGGCTTGAACCTCCAGCCCACTGAACTTGGTACAATACTCACATCCAACCCCTGCTCCCAGCCTAAAAGCCATGTGGATGTCAATTCCCACGTAGCTGTCTCTAATCTCCAGATCATGTATCCATGCCTAGAAAACTGCTTCTCCTACCTTCCACTCACCTGAGCCTGATACCCAATCTGTGCTGTCCCACGTTCAAGGAAAATGACAACGGGCTATCTTATTTCTAAAAAGGAAGACCCAGAGGTTTAGTAAAAGAGGAGAAAAATTCTGGCCAAGCCAGAATTTTATAGTATTTCATACTATAAATATAAGCTAGATAAAATTACTTACGGGCTCAAGAATGTATCTTTCTACGGCTAACTTTTCTCTGCTAAGAAACTGTGAAAGATGCCATAGGAAGGCCTCATGCTCAGCCACCAGGGAAACAAGGGCAGAGATTACAGCAGATCCACGCCCCTGGTACGGGTGGAGGATGGGGCATTAACGGCACAATTAATTCTCCTTTAAGGACTGAGGAAGCCACTCTGTTGAAGTCTACACAAACGCGGGCTGGAGGGAACCTGATAGATAACTGAGCCCAGGGTCGTCTGGCAGAGCTTTGCGTGAAGATGGAAATGCTTTAGATCTGTGGTATCTAACGTGGTAGCCACGAGACACACGTGGCAACTGAGCACTTGAAACGTCCAGCGTGACTGAGGAGCTGAATCCTAAATCTTATTTTATTTTAATTAATCTACACTAAAATAGCCTCACGTGGCTATGCATACAAAATTCGACTAACAAGATCGAATCGAAAGCCCTAATTTCCTGTGACAAAGACGAGGTCTAGACAAAGCTAAGAGTACAGGGCTACCACAGCCTGGAGCACTAATATTCCGCACAGGCACCAGACTGGAGGGTTCTGAACTGCTTTCGTATGCGTGAGCCCGTGTGATCCTTTCCTCAGTCACATGGGCTAAGCAGGTATGAATGACTCTCTACACTTCACCAGTGCTCACAGGCCAACATGGGCCTGATGCCAGAGGGTAAATCCGGGGGATGGCCAGGGCTTCTAACACGCAACCTGCTGTGTGCTAGGTCCCACCGAAGCAGTGACACCATCTGGGTACTCAGATGGTGTACTCAGCTGGGTAGGGCTTATTACCTACGTGAAACAAGAGGCTGGAAGACCACACTAGCCAGGACAATCACTGAAGAACCTTTCCTGTGTTGGGGGATCCAACCCTTGGCAAAACATTTACGCAAATTAAGCCTGAAGGACCTTTCCTATGTTGGGGGATCCAACCCTTGGCAAAACATTTACGCAAATTAAGCCTGAAGAACCTTTCCTATGTTGGGGGATCCAACCCTTGGCAAAACATTTACGCAAATTAAGCCTTCTAGGATACTTGTATCAGGATGGGAACTAAAATTTATTCTCTATTTTAAGGTAGTGACCATGACTCTCAAAAATTAGTTTGTTGGACATCGCTTAAGAATTCTATGTTCACTTTAGCATCAAGACATACAGGCGAAAACTCTGCTATAATGAGAACTGAAGAGTTGCCAAGATGTCCAATCAGACCCAAATTACTATCTACGAAAATTACTGATTACTAAAAATAAGAATGAAAAAGTGGCTCCAAAATACCGTGTGACTAAATACAGGAATACACGGCACAACCGAAACCCCCAGTTAGAGGGCTGTGAGTACCAAACCTGCTGGCTGAACAGCATTTCGTGTTCCTACGAGAACTGGATGCAAAAGCCTAATTATGGTTAGATTCAAACGATGTGATCAAAAAACTTCCCACGTGGGGCGAGAGACGTAAGGGCTTTTCTCCTTTCGTTCCTCGTGGGGGCATCGGGTAAGCTTTTTCTTGCAGCCACCTCACTCCAAAGGGATGAATCCAGCCCCACCAGGAACACTTGACAAAAAAGCAGGGACGGCTGTCGGCGGGGAGCGCGGGGCTGGGCTTTGATCGCAGCTGCGGCTCCCACCTGTTGAAAAAGGCAGCCATGGCGATGCGGCACTTCCTCCCCTTGCTCACAAACACAAGAAATCGGCAGAGATAAGCTGCCATGGAAAACATTACACAAATCGCTGACCCTGCTGCAGGCGGAGAAGAGCTGCCTCTGCTCGGCTTTGATTTTCTGGAGCCAAGCCCGGGGGGGAGAGGCGGGTGGACTTTATTCTTTTCCGGGGCTCCCATGGCAAGGTGAGTGCAGACGGAACCCAGAGGCACACCACGTGCAGAAGAAAGGGAAAGAAAGAAAGAAACAGAACAAGAACCCGGGCTAAACTGAGCTGTGGCAGAGAGCTGCCATCCACAGCCAGGAGGAACGATCACATCCCTAGTGAAAAGCAACTAGGGTTTTACAGGATTTGTGAAATCGCACAGAGCAGGGAACTCTGGCTGTGCTCTCGGTCGTGCTGCTGTTCCTGCTGAATGAAGCCAGTAAGTATGTGCCTTAGGTCTTCCTGATGCATTTTCCACTCCTATTGTTTAGTGTGTGTCCGAAGAAGAGAACAAGAGCGTACCTCCCCGGGTCCGGGAATGGGGCTGGAAACAGAGCAAAGCACAACCAGCAGTTTTCTCCTTGACACACACGCAGACCAGTCTCGACTTCATAAGTGGCCTATTTGCTGCTTAAGGGTCATCCACAGTTTGCCTTTTTAAAAACAGGGCTTAAAATGAGCCACCCGGTTGACTGCTGTGCACCTCATCCGTCTGTGTTCAGCTTCAGAAACCGAGCCCACTGTAACGTGGTCACTGCTGCCACCCGTGTGCCACATTGATTGAGGGCCCGAGATCTGCAGGGCGTTTCTCTAGCCCGAGCAGCACAGCAGTGCCCAAGCAAAGTCTGGATCCTGCTCTCATGGAGCCTGCAGTTTGAAAGGAAGAAAGGACAGGGTCCTCTGAGCCAGTCTCAGAGCCCGTATCCAAGAGGCCAAGGTCACAAACTCTGTTGCCCTCACCAGTCAGGCAGATGGAGTCACATGGAAGGGGCGGGGGTCTGTGCAGAATGGGGCACCCTTGTCCCGTACAGGGGAGACAGCTGGCCTCAGCTCTGGCCAGTTGTCACCAAGCGGGGACGTGGGCTCAGCAACTGCCAGAACTTCTCCGTTAGTTCCAGAGCAGCTGTAAATCCAGACTTTGACATAAAATCTTCCAATTTTTAAGTGCTGACAACCAATTCGAAGTTTTAGAAAACTCACCGAGAACCAATAGTGACCCAAGGGCCACCAGCTTGCAACTCGTACATGCTGCAGACATAACTGCATCTCCCCAATGCTCTAACATATTCTATATACCCCAGCACATTCCCGCTCCACCAGCGCGACCAGTTCACCACTGCTCTCACTCCCAGCACAACTGTTTTAACTTCGCGGATTTGCCTCAAGTTGTGTCCCTGCCTTGCACACCTCCCTCCTTTCTCTCTGTGCCTGGTCAGACCCCACCCATCTTTAGTTCCCAGGTCAAGCCCCGTACTCCACTCAGCCCTGTAGACCACGCCAAGTTCCCTCTTCTCTTAATCAATACCTTTTATTTTATTTTATTAATTTATTTTTGGCTGCATTGGATCTTAGTTGCGGCACACGGGCTCTCTAGTTGTGGTGTGCAGGCTTAGTTGCCCTGTGGCATGTGGAATCTTAGTTCCCTGACTAGGGATCAAACCCACGTCCCCTGCACTGGAAGGCGGATTCTCAAACACTGGACCACCAGGGAAGTCCTTGAATCAATCTTTCTTACGGCTGTATCACCCGCTGTATCACTGGCAATGAGGCGGATTCTCTCCGTAATCCACTAATTCTGCCATTTACATATGTTTTCTCCCCAGCAAGACTAAATGCTCATTAATAGAAACCACACTGGATCTTCGTCAACAGAGACAGAGCATGCAGTGTTAACAGAGAGGGTGGGTTAATGTTCTGGAAGATGACAGGGTAATGACTGACCACAGCAAGGTGGTTAGGAGCTCAGGTTCTGACAAGCAGGCCTGGGTTTCTTCATCTCTTTGAGCCTCCGTTTCCATACCTGTAACCTGGGGCCATAATAAAATGGGGACATAACCCAAATCATATAAAACCTATGAGATTAAGAGACATGATGAATATAAAGTACTCAACACAATGCCTGGCATGCAGTAAGCTACTATTATTATCATGGACCGATTGCCTGATTCAGCCAATGGCATTGTTAAGCA